>NC_037681.1:74266230-74602566 GCF_003255815.1 Theropithecus gelada | reverse complement strand
CAGCCTGGGCGACAGAGCGAGACCGTCTCAAAAAAAAAAAAAAAAAAGTTTAATTAGGTTTAGTCTTCTTAGGAGAATAGACTCTTTTGAAAGGGATGTTACTATGGTGCATGAAAACTTAAGCTCAGAAAATGTGTTTGATTTCACAAATAAATAATTAGAATACAGTTAAAATGAAAATCCTAAAATTAGTTAAAGTCATTTAGAGAAACACTATTTTAGACTATGTTAGTGGCCAAACATTGAACTTTGCATTAATGACTGGTTCTTGGTCTTTTAACCAAAATATCTTCAACTATTTTTTCCCCCTTTTTAGATTACCCGAGTGGATGGAAGGAAGTTGCTTCTTTATAGGGAGCAGCTTGTAAAGATTCTCCAAAGAACCCTACATTTAGCCTGTAAGCAGGGTTACACTCTGTCTTGTAACCTTTTGCATCATCTTCTCCGTTCTACCACACTTATCTACCCTACAGAATACTGCAGTGTGCCAGGTGGCTTTGACAAGCCTCCTTCTGAATACTTTCCTATCAAGGCAAGCATTTTCAATACTTTAGGATTCAAAGATATGTTGATGTTTTTTGTTTTAAGGCATTCAAAGTGTTATTTTTTTTGCGTATAAAGATGTTAGTTTTTTATTTTTAAGATAGATTATTAAAACTATTATTGGAATGTGTGAAACTTGTACTGTCTCACTTTGCATGGAACTAAAACTTTAGTTTTCTTTCCTGTTGGTATGTGAAACAACTTGGTATGCCGTATCTAATGTCTGTAGTCTAATATAATTTTATTGCTAAACTAAGCCTCACATAAACTCATTGTCACTTTTATAGTATCACTCTTAGAGCAAACTCATATTATAATGAGTACTCTTCAGGGAGACTTTTTTCAGGAGTGATAACGAAGAGGCAATAAGATGTTGTTTTCATGCTACTTTTTTGTATGTCATTTGCTAGCTTAGGTTTGGATTATGTGTACATTTTCTTTTAAATGTTAAAAATTGTGTATATGTATGTGGGTTTGTTGTTGTTGTTACCGTTTTTAATTTCTCAACTTGCTGAGTAGATGCTGTTCTTTTCTAGGACTGGGGCAAACCCGGGGACTTATGGAATCTGGGAATCCAGTGGCATGTTCCTTCTTTAGAAGAAGTGTCTTTTGCCTTTTATCTTTTGGACTCCTTTCTTCAGCCTGAGCTTATCAAACTCCAACATTGTGGGGATGGAAAACTTGAAATGTCTAGGTTGGTTTTATTTTATAATTAGAGTTATTCAGTTGCAGAGTACAGACGTGTTTTGTCGCTTTATCTGTGGCATAGCTCATGTATTCATTTTCGATTGTGTTTTGAAAATCTGCTGTACATGTACTTAAAAAATCATTTAATATAATGTTGTATAACAGAAAATTTGACAACACTTAAACATTTTAAACACAAAAAGTCTGGGTTTCTTTTTCTAATTTTTTTTTTATTACCTTCTACTTAGCAGGTTCACTTGCATATCTTTTGGAAAGTGTGGACATAGATATACCTTCTTTGAAAGGAATGCCTGTTTTCCTAGACTCAGCTTAGATTTTATTGTGTTGTTCTCAAAATGTTATTTTGAGAATTATTTCTATGAGATTTTTGTTTCTTGTTCCACAGGTATTTAACAAGAAATAAGTATTTGAAACCATTAGACTTTCATAGTTTGAATCTTTGAAAGTTTCTGAAATAATAGCAAGAAAGTTAATGTGTCAAACGCCACAAATTTTTCATAAGCAGATTTAGGAATGGGCTTGGAGAAAGAAGTGTGATTGACTAACATTAACTCTGTCATGCTCTGAACTGCTTTTTGGAGTAAATGTTTAGTCCCATTTTTTAAAGATGGAATAAGCTGGAAGATCTTCTGTAGCATTATTTCCTCTTTTTATTAGTGGCAGTGGTCTTCGGTAAAGGGATGCTTAAATTAACAATTGTTTCACAAAGGGCAGTTAATTATTGTTACTTGTGATTATTTAGAGCCTGTTTAAATGTAAGCAAGCATAGTGTTAGCAATAAATATATGTTTAATTGTTCTTTACTGTTGGTAAACTGAAGACATTTGTTATTTCTTTACCTTAATCATTTATATCCCCACATGATAAAACTTTTGTGCTAGGCTCTAGCAGGCTTGTTAAATAGGGATTTGGAGTCTTCTAAAATATGAAATGTCTTTCGTTTTTTTCTAGAGATGATATTCTACAGAGTCTGACTATAGTGCACAACTGTTTAATTGGCTCTGGAAACCTCCTACCTCCGTTGAAAGGAGAGCCAGTTACTAACTTGTAAGTAAAAATAACTACTTTGTTTTGCCACTTAGCATATATTTTAGGTCTTAGTCACTTAATGAGTTATTGGTTTGTTATTGTTATTGCTGTTACTTCTGTATCACTTTAACCTTTTTATTTGTCACTATTAAGGTCAAAAATATCAGAGGTACAATTTAGGTCTATAAACCTGAAGGCTTTATTCAGATTTTCCCATGGTACCAGGATAGAATAACTTCAGGTATTAATTTTAAAATATCAAATGTGAAGATATTAAGTTAATCTGTTAGTTTACTGAGTTAATTAAAATAAATAATGTTCTTTTAAAAAGGAAAAATACTACTTTTTTTTGTCTGTAGCAAATGTTGATTTAGGATTTTGTAGCAAAAATCTTTTTTAAAAAAATAAAGATTTCTTCAATCTTATTCATTATGATTTTGAACTTTTTGTATCTGTCAGTTTGTTATGATTTTTTAAGTGTTTTCAGAGTGTTATTACTTTGAATGAATAGCTAAATTGAATCCATTGTTAGTTCTGCCATTTAAGGTGAAAAAAATTAAGTTAGAATAAAATCAGCAGAGGCCCAGTGTGGTGGCTTATGAGGCAGGCAGATCCTTTGAGTGCAGGAGTTCGAGATCAGCCCGGATGACATGGCAAACCCCTGTCTCTACAAAGAATACAAAAATGAGCTGGGCGTGGTGGCACATACCTGTAGTCCCAGCTGAGGTAGGAGGATTGCTTGAGCCTGGGAGGCGGAGGTTGCAGTGAGCCGAGATCATGCTGCTGCACTCTGGCCTGGGCAATAGAGTGAGACCCTGTCTCAAAAAAAATAAAAAAAAAAAAAAAGCATAAAATCAGTATATATTAATTTTAGCTTAATTATTAAGTAGATAATTTAAATATATTAAGATCATTTTTTTCAACATCAGTATCTCGTTACTAAGCAAGTTAATGAAATCACATGTAAATAACATTCAATTAGTAAGTGCCCTCTCTTCCCCCTCAAAAAACACAAAGGGGAAAATGATTTACTGATTTTGCAACAAAAACGTTAAAAAGCCTCAAGAAGTGGTTTCAAAATGTGGCTTACGTGTCTTTCCCATACTTTGTGTAGTCATTGTTTGGAGTCATGCATTTCCCATTTTTTTCACTCCAAAAAATTGTTCTTAGGCGTTGAGCTTTTTAGATTATGAAGTTTAAGAAGGAGAAGTTAGGGTCATTTCAGGTAAGGACATCTGTTATAAGTATGTCTAGGAATTTGCCGAATTCTTTTTTAAAGAACTTTTGTTTTTCATTAGTTTTGTTGTTTGATATAAGAGGATTTGTACCAGAAAAAAAGATTGATTTTGAATAATATTTAAAAATAAGAGCCTTCAAAAATTATTTTGATTTTCACCTATGATCTTAACAGTGTGTATTACAGTAAGAACTTGACCCTTTTATGGCATGCAAAAAGCTATTTCATACTTAGCAAACCTAGCACGTCAGCAAATTGAGTTCTGCTTGAAAGTGTCAACAATTAGAATTGTGGTCATTTAATCCAACAATTTAAGAGCAAAAGCATGTGTTTTTAATGTTAGTAAATTTTTAGTACTGAGTGATCATTAGGATGCACTGCTGAAGGGTCTGCTAAAGAGGCCAAGGAATTTTCCTTGCAGTTCGTATCAGCCTGTGTCTTGATGACATGTACATTGTAAGAGTGAGTTGAAGCAAAAGGCTTTATCCTTTGAAATAAATGTGCATCATGACAAAAGCTTCATATATTTGATTATTATAAAACCAATTAGATTTTTGTATAATGAAGTGCATTTTAATAAGGAAAAGAATATATTATGATAATCTTACGAATACCATATAATACAGACTATTAGTTTATATTACTATGTATTATAAGCTATAAAATTGATCCTGAGTATCCTTTTATTGGCTTTTCCCAGAAAAGTTAAAAAGGAAAGATAAATTTAGCCTGAAAGGTTTTGCGTTTTAGCGCTTGCACATTTAAAGTGAAAATTTAATGTAATAATGTAATGAAGTAATAAAAATCTATATTAAATATATGTACATGTTTATATATTTAAACATATATAGATAAAAATATAAAATGCTTCCTGATATATACCTAATAATATAATGAAATAAAACTTCAATTTTTAAAAATCATTGAATAATACGTATTTTTAGGGTTGTTTTTAGTTACATATATCTGTGGGGGATAGTGATTATATAAAGTAGAATTAAGAATAAATGAACATCTCTTTGCCTTTGAATTGCCAAAAGAGGGAGTTTTAGGTCTTCCTTTGGCTTTTACAAGTTCTTAATAGAATTGTATTTAATTTATAACTGTCATTACCTTCAGCTGAAGCTTTATTTTGGCAAAGTACAGCTTTTGACATTTATTTCCTATGTGTAACATTTTTACTTTTTTTTAACAGATGGTTAATCTCATAAAGTATCATAAAATAGCCTTTAAAATTTCTAAAATGCTTATTTTAATATAGGTTAGTAATTGTTAAAATCTTCTAAATCTAAATTGATTTGAAAAAACTAATACAGTTATTCCAATAGATGGTCCCATTGTTCTTTGCTACAAATTCATACTGCCTGGTGTGAAGAATGAATATCTATAGCATAATTTATGGTGATTATCAGCAGATCAGTTTGAAACTAGTAGAGAAAGAGAATTAACTTAGCACATTAGTTGCTCCATAGGAAATGGGAAAATGTACTAGGTCAGGGAGAAAATGAAACACATAATTGTTATATGAATATTTTAGTGTAATGTCTTAAGATGTCTGAGGAAAATATCTATTGTTAATAACAGTTTGGCTGTGGTATTAGGAGACATTATGCATTTTCTGAAATACCAGCCCAGTTTTTAGAAGCACATAGCAATTCATGATTTTTTTTTTTTTTTGAGACAGTCTTGCTCTGTTGCCCAGGCTGGAGTGAAGTGTGTGATCTCAGCTCGCTGCGACCTCCACCTCCCAGGTTCAAGCGATTGTCCTTCCTCAGCCTCCTGAGTAGCTGGGATTATGGGCACCCACCACCACACCCAGCTAATTTTTGTATTTTAATTTTTTTTGAGGTGGAGTTTCGCTTTTGTCACCCAGGCTAGAGTGCAATGGCGCTATCTTGGCTCACTGCAACCTCTGCCTCCCGGGTTCAAGCTATTATCCTGCCTCACCCTCTCAAGTAGGTAGTATTGCAGGTGTATGCCACCACGCCTGGCCAATTTTTTTTTTTTTTTGTATTTTTAGTAGAGACAGGGTTTCACCATGTTGGCCAAGCTGGTCTCGAACTGCTGACCTCAAGTGATCTGCCTGCCTCGACCTCCAAAAGTGCTGGGATTATAGGCGTGAGCCACCACATTCAGCTTTATATAATTCTTTTTTAAAACATTTAAATTTATATAAATCTTAGGTAAAATTCTAGCTGGTATAATTTTTTTTTGTCAGATTACTCAGTATTAAGATTGCCTTGTGTGTGTATTAGTAGTCTTTGTCTTCTGGAAGAAAGAGTACAGTGATTAAAACAAACAAACAAACAAACAAAAAAACCCCTAGAAGCTTAGTTTACTTCTTTTTTTTTCTTCTTTAAAAAAAAAATAGAGACAAGGTCTCACTATGTTGCCCAGGCTGGTCTCTGAGCTCAAGTGATCCTCCCACCTTGGCCTCCCAAAGTGCTAGGATTACAGGTGTGAGCCACCACACCGGCTTTTTTATTTATGTATTTATTTTTTTAGTTCTTTTGAGATAGGGTCTTGCTCTGTTGCCCAAGTTGGAATGCAGTGACACAATCTTGGTTCACTGCACTCTCCATCTCCTGGACTCAAGTGATCCTCCCATGTTAGCTCCCAAATAACTGAGACTGTAGGCATGGGTCACCACGCCCAGTTAATTTTCGTATTTTTTTGTAGAGATGGGGTTTCGCTATGTTGCCTAGGCTGGTCTCCATTTCCTGAGCTCAGGTGATCCACCTGTCTCCACATCCAAAAGTGCTGGGATTACTGGCAGGCATGAGCCACCACGCCCCAGCCAAAGCTTAGGTTACTTTTTAGTTTTCCTGTGAGAATATCTAACTTAGTCCTAATAGGGTCTGTGGGATGGTCTTAAAATCTCATTGTTCAGGGGAGTGGCTACTAAATGGGAAGACCTATCTTCTGTGCTATATTATTATATTAGAGATTGACAAAAAGTAAAAAGCCATGTCCTAAGCATAAAAGTAAATGATCTACCTATTGGTATCCACTTTGGAGATACCGTGTACCTTTGGGCCTTTAGCAATATAGAGTTACTAAATATCTTTTTTTTTTTTTTTGAAACGGAGTTTCATTCTCGTTGCCTAGGCAGGAGTGCAGTGGCACAATCTCAGCTCACTGCAGCCTCCGCCTCCCAGGTTCAAGTGATTCTCTAGTCTCAGCCTCCTGGGTAGCTGGGATTACAGGCATATGCCACCATGCCCGGCTAATTTTTGTATTTTTAGTAGAGATGGGGTTTCAGCATCTTGGCCAGACTGGTCTTGAACTCCTGACCTCGTGATCCACCCACCTCTGCCTCCCAAAGTGCTGGGATTACAGGCGTGAGCCACTGCGCCCAGCCACTAAATATCTTATACTTACTATAAACTTTACAATTTCCAAGGATGGATATAATAAAGTAATTGTGGGTAATTAAGGGTAAATTTTTTCTTATTTCGTACCATTGAAAACAATTTGAATTTCTAACAGTTTTGTCAGATATCACAGGTTGCTGAATTAATCTTAAAATAAGACCTATTTTGCTCTTGGAACCTTTAGATAGTGTTTTAAGAGAAATATTTGTGGTATAGTTTATACTCATAATTCTACCTTTATAGATGTGGAAGTTGGATTATGTCTTTCCAGAGTCACAGGAATTTTGGACACTTGCCT
Organism: Theropithecus gelada; assembly: GCF_003255815.1. Lineage (NCBI taxonomy): Eukaryota > Metazoa > Chordata > Mammalia > Primates > Cercopithecidae > Theropithecus > Theropithecus gelada. Next base: position 74,595,377 of record NC_037681.1, on the reverse strand, counting down.
TTAATCCTGAAATCGTCATTCATTTTTCCTTTTGCAGTCCATTCTCTAAATAATCTTTTAGGTCTAACCAGCTATCACAGGATGCAAAAAACTAACATCCAAAAAACAGGGTTACTCAAGGTAGAGGAGTCATTTTTCATCTCAAAATATTTCTTTACTTTGTGCCCCCTTTCCTCTGATAGATTTATTACGTTATTTTTAGTTAAATCATCCTTAGGATCTCAGCTTTTACTAACTTTTCACTCAAAGAAATTCATACTTAAGGTCTGATAGTGAGACCATTTCATTGATATGTGAAAGGATGTGTTGCTTATGCAATGAGGGGCAGGGCTAGCTAACCTCTCTTGGCACCTCCAGGAAACTACCCAGCTCTGCTGGGGGAGCTGCACACAGAAAAGGAAACAGTTACTACTCCACGGTGAGTAACCCTGTTTTCTCCTTATTTCACCTTCTGACTGTTTTCATTTATTTTTAAAAGCTTGTGTGTCAGACTTGGAAATAGTTCCTGTTTTCAGAGTTAATTTAAAATCTAGCAGCATGTAAGATTTCTCTTTACTTAGCAACTCTTTGTTCACTTGGCAGGGTAAGAGCCAGGTTTTCGTTTGTGTTTGTAGTTATTATTGCTACCTAGGATTGAATTGGATAATAGAACACAAAAATAGGCCTAATTGTCTCTTGTGGAACATTTATACTTTGAAGGGAAAAAAAATCTTTTAGTGGCTTGGTTTTACATCTTTTATGTTTATTTTTATTTAGAAGGGGAAGGATTATTGGGAAGATAGGATGTTCTTTCACTTATACACAGGAAGAATTTTATATTATTGTTTACAGCTGTTTCATGACAATTCACCCAGCCTTCATTTACATATGTGATTTGTATTATGTATTTTGTTTTTGTGTTAATAGTTATTTTTCACCATCCCTTCTTTCCTATCAGTGATTCTTTTCATAGTTCTGCTCTAATCATATCTAAAGAAGATTGCCATCTAGTGGTATGAATACTATAGTTGTTGAACATTCATAGGTCTTTTTTTAGTGGTACAAATATTTTAATACATTTTACTATAAGTTAGGTGGACTGGTACTATCTAGAAGCTATGAAGCAGATTTAACTTTATTATTATTATATAGAGGTGTTATTTACAGTATGTTGTGCTGGAATTATTTTTTTGAATTGTACTGTTCCTTAGGTTAAATGATAATATGGTTTATAAAATGAACTAGTGAATGAGTAGGATGGATTTCACATGGGGAAGGGGAAGGTAGTGATGGAATTTGATTTAACTTACATACTATTACTATAGCTTTTAGTCAGAATATAGATCTGTAAGACAGTGCCTTAAGCCTATTCACCTAAGATTATGTGCATAGCTAAAAGCTACTAGAACCATTTTATATATCAGAGATTACATTCTGGGCACAAGTAGATCTATAACATCACAAAGAGATAGAGTCGTAATATTTTACTTGGGTAATGGATAGAGATTTCTTTTCATAAAAAATCTTCTAAAGGTCAGAAGAGGTAGAGCACTATGGCTCATGCCTATAATCCCAGTGCTTTGGGAGGTGGAGGTGGGAGGATTACTTGGGAGGAGGCGTTTGAGACCAACTTGGGCATCATAGCGAGACCCTGTCTCTACCAAAAAATAAACAAACAAATTAGCTGACTTGGTGGCGTTCAAGAGCCCGAAGTGTGTGTGAGTCCACTTGAACTGGGAAGGTTGGGGCTGCAGTGAGCCATGATCATACCACTGCACTGCAGCCTGGGTGACAGAGGGAGATCCTGTCTTGAAAAAAAGAAAAAAGTAAATAGCTACACTTGCTGAGAAGCAGTTACTGTAAAACATGCTAAGCCAGTTAATTTGTGGTAGGCAAGAAAATATCAAATTATGGTGGATAAGAATAACTAAAAGCTGTAATGTGTACTACCCAGATATGTCCTATATATAGTCTTCCCTTGGTGTAGTTAGGAGATTGGACCCACAGCATACCAAAACCCACTCATCCTCAAGTGCCACAGTGGGCCCTGTAGAGCTCGCATACACGAAAAGTCAGCCTTCCATAATGTGTAGATTTCTCATCTGGCTAATACATTTAGTTGAAAAAAAAATCTGCGTGTAAGTAGACCCACACCTGTGTTGTTCAAGGGTCAGCTCTTTGTAGGAGATATGGACGCTGTATTTTAATCTAAGTTTTAAAAGTAAAGGAAGAAGATAAGGCTTTTATTTAAATATATTACTTAATATTTTACAATCTTATACAGGATTTTTAAAAGTAGTCAGCATAAGTGATAATTTTTCAGATTCCCTGGTAACAAAACAATTCAAAGTGTCACATGGATTTTAAGAAATTTGGTGTCAGGACTCTTAGATGAAACTTGTTTGAAAAACTTTAAATTCCCAAATGACAGCTTTTTTGATATGGTAAAACCTATGGAGAATAATTGGTCATAAAGAATGCTTTTTTTGTCTTATTTGTATAATATGACTGTAACTAAAGTGACAGTAGTTAAAGTTCATGCTTGACTTAATGTTATATGGCATTAGATACAGACTGGGTAAGCTGCAGGCTGTATATTTCTCCTTCAGAAAACTGTTTATGGCAGCAGTGGGGAGACACATACTCTTAATGGGATGGCTCACAGCAAGCACTTCCCCTTGCTCTAACAATGGCGGGGGGAGGGTGGGAACCCTCTTGTGTTTTATTCTTGTTACTCTTGAGTACAGGCCTTTTCTCTTTGGTGAAATCTAATTTCAGTAAAGACTTGACGTTCATGTAAAGGAATCTGATTTCATTTTCTACTAACAGATTTTGGATACATACATATTTTTGATCATGCAAAAATATATAAGATGCTCAAGTTTGCCAGTGGTTGAAGCTTTATAGAAGGAAAACAAATATTAAGCTTTGAAGTAAGTTAGTGAAAAAGAAGCCATTCTTTGTTTATACTCTATGGGCTTGGTTTTGAAACTTGAGAAGGTATTGTTGCTATCCTCTGTACTGGGTTATGGTGAGGAACATAGTTAAGTAACTGACATTTTAGAAATGTTTTTTCCTATTACCTAAATGCCTGAATTCATAATTGTCAAATATTAAGGTAGAGATAACCCATTTAATTCAGCTACTTTTTGAGGGTATACAATATAGCTCAGGATGTGCTGATTTAAAAATGTTATTTTCTTCATGGCAAGTGCTGTGCAGTTCATTGGTGATTAGTAATAATAATAAGATTGCTGTTTATTAACTCTATATGCTTGCCGCATTTGTGCCTGTTTTTCCTTTTAGAATGTATCTCTTTGTTTAATAAAAGCTTTGAATTGAATCTCGTATTTTGAAATAAAATATTGAAAATGAGGTATATTTTTCACTAGAGAAAATGTAGATTTCAGATATATCAATTCTCATTTTCCTATAAAATCTGTTCTTGCATATGTAAAAAGTGACTTTTAACTGTTTAATGAATTTAACTGGTTGGGTCTGGTTGTGGTAGCCTTGCAGAGCAGGGCTACTGTTTATAGGCTCAGGGTAGCCTCTGGTTGTGGCATCCTAATTCTTTATGGCAGATCTTTAATTAGGAAACAGTGATTTTTACACCTGAATTTCTTCGAAAAGAGGTCTTTTTATTGCACATGTTAGGAGAGATGTGTTTGACTGACTTTAAGAGGAAGGGTAATGATTAAATAAGCTTGTCAGTTCTGTATGCTTTAGTAAAATTTGTGAGTTTTAACTGTTGTACCATTATTAAGCTGACTTTTCTTTATATAAATGTTTATCGTATTTAATCTTTTACATTTGAATATTGGATATCAATATTATGTTCCTTTAGGAGGCTCCCTGAAGTTACTACATTTTTTCTTTAAGATAAATAACATGATTCCTACTGAAACAGCATTGATCTTGAGAAAGATAGATTGATTTTTTCCATTGAAGATGGGAAATCTGTGTCTGTTAAAAGAACATAATCTTTGTTTTGGTTTAAACAGTCCAGCAATGCAACTTTTCCCTTTAATACTTCATATTGGTATTATTAATAAATGCAAGCACTCTTGTTTTTATACAGAGTACCAAGTATGGTGTCCTTGGAAGAGACAAAGTTGTATACTGGACTTGAATATGGTATGTGAATCCTAATCCTAGTAAATCTGTGTGGATTATTTTTGTCAGTAACTCCACAAGGACAAAATGAAGTATGAAGTAGTGTTTTTGTTTTGTTTTGTTTTGAGACGGAGTCTCACTCTGTTGCCCAGGCTGGAATGTGGTGACGCGGTCTCTGCTCACTGCAACCCCTGTCTCCTGGGTTCAAACGATTCTCCTTGCCTCAGCCTCCCAAAGAGCTATGATTACAGGCATGCGCCACCAAGCCCAGCTAAGTTTTATATTTTTGGTAGAGACAGAGTTTCACCGTGGTGGCCAGGCTGGTCTCCAGCTCCTGACATCAAGTGATCTTCCCAGTTCCGCTTCCCAGAGTGCTGGGATTACAACCGTGAGCCACCCTGCCCGGCCTAAAATGAAGTAGTTTTGTATTATGATGTTCGTAATCTCTTTTTTGATATATGAAAAGAATATTAATTATGCAGTACTCATTTTTGCCTATTCTGGAGAAACTGGAAAATTATTATTTAAAGAATAGCCAGTAAGAAATTGGGTCAATCTGTATTTGAATGCTATGTACAGAGGTAGGCTTTTTATATATCATAATGTTCATTTATGTTTAAAATTATTCTAGCACTTATATATTATACTTGGTGCAAATAGGAATATTGTAACCCTATATTTGAATGAACTTTATATCCTCCTATCATAATAAAGTTTTATAATAACATTTACATAAAACATTTTATCGTTAATGTTCCGAATATAACATGACTAGAAATTTAGCACCCTTTCTCATTGCTGGATTAACACTAAAGTTAGTTACATACATTAATTGCTAGGGTGTAATTGCTTGACTTAGGTCACCCACTAATTAGAAAATTCCATGTATTTTAATCTCTAATTAGTGACTAGAGCCTTGAAATATCAGCAAGGGTGGTTTTTCTTTCCCTCGCCCCTCCCACCTTCTTGCCCCATGAAGTTTTATAAGCAGGTCATTTTATTTATTTTCTTTATCTTGAAGCATGAGAGACATCTCATAAGCAGGTCATTTAAGTGTAGAGGTTTTAGAAGTTGCTGTAACATGCCTAGCCACTAATCCAGCTATGGTGAAGGCAGACCTATTTTTTTCTCCAATAGTTTATCCCGTCTTGACCTAACCTGTTGATATTAACTTTAAAAGTCTGAGGAGCATTCAGTGTCTAAAATACCTTCTTTTATGTTTTCAAAATAGATCTGTCTCGAGAGAACCACCGCGAAGCAATTGCTGCAGTTATAAGGAAACTTCTTAGTAAGTATATCTGTACATTTAACTTATTTGTACTTTGGCATAAGTATTTTGGAATTTTAATTTATAACATGCATGTGTTTACTTAACGTTTTTTATTCTAAATGGTGAGAATATTGTGCAGTGATTTTTTTTCTTAATGGATTCTTAACTAATGCCTCAAGATTCTTATAGTAGTTCAAAATATTTTAACCAAAATCCTTTTCCTTCTCCCATTATAGACCACATACTTGATAATTCAGAAGATGATACCAAGTCATTATTTCTTATTATAAAGGTACAGTTGTCATTTAATAGTTGCATAATTATTAATATGATAAAGCTTGGATTGATGACTTGCAAATACAATTTGAAATTCTTTGACACAGATTATTGGAGACCTTTTGCAATTCCAAGGATCTCACAAGCATGAATTTGACTCCCGATGGAAAAGCTTCAACTTAGTAAAGAAATCAATGGAAAATCGGGTCAGTATTTTCACCTAAAAGTCTGCACTAATTTTTTTTTTTAAAGATGTATAATAACCTCCTAGTTTGGATATTATTCATCATATAGAGGAAGTTTCCCTAAAAGGAAAAATAGTAGATTTAAAAATATGTAAAAGTTAAAAATATCATGGTAGAAATCAAATGGATCCTAGCAAAAAATGTGTTTTTCTTATACAGAATCTGCTGCCTGTTTCCATGATAGTCTCTAAACTCTCAATGGGAATTTGGTCAATAGCATTGAGACTACCTTGTAAGAACTTGAAGGAATTTAAAAATAGGAGGAATTATCTACAGGAATGAACTTAAAGCATTGCACTTTATGTAGATCTGAGAAAAAGTTACCTTGTATTATATTCATGCTGCAGTAGAAGTCATCGTAAGCTTCTTTGGGACCCCGGAAGAAAGAGTATCAGTGTAAGCCAAGAGATGTTGATGGCAGTGTTCTTATACCAGAAACTTTTACTGAAATTGAGTGTAAAAAGGTTGTGTGAGTTCATTGTTTAGACAACAGTTGCTAGATACTTCAGGCAGAAGGAATGGCATGTAAAAGGGCAAGGAGATATAAAAACATCACATGCTTTAGGGGCCAGTGGCTGTAGGGGGTAAACTAGGTTGTTTTTACTTTATTGTGAGAAAGTGCTTCAGTTTTATATTCACCAGTGGGAGAGTCGTTAACGGTTCTTAAGTAGATCTGATTTGAATATTGATTGGAAAAGTCAACACTCAATTCACTAAACATTAAAAAGCTCTGCCACCACTGTGAACAGTAAGTACAAAGAGATTGATACTGGAAGCAAGAAAGGGAGTTAACTATTACACTCCAGGTGAAAAACACAGCCTGAGTCAAGTCACTGGTCTTGAAATGGAAATAACATGTTTTGAAAATGGTAGAATTGGGAGGCTTAATGACTAAGGAGCTGTGGTGTGGAAGAAGAAGAGTCTTTGAGCCTCAACTATCTGCCTTTGGTGACCAGGGAGAAGATTGTATGGATAAAAGCTTAACTTATAACTTTTAGAAATCTAAAAGATATTATTATTAAATTTTGTACTGAACATCTATTATTACCCTGAAAGGCTATGGCTATTCATAGATTTAAGAGAGTTGAGCAATTGTCTTAGTAGGCTGTTTTTGTACTTGCAGTATGTAGCTGAATAAGAACACAACTCTGTTGCTCTCCCATGCGTGGGTCTAGTAGTAAACCATCAGAGAAAAACTGGGTGTTGGATGGGCTATTTAAAAGGGGGATATTTCTACTATTACCCATAAAATTAATTAAGATAGCATATTTTTATATAAGCCTGATGTCTTTAGAATAAAGGAAATACCACCACCACTCACCAGCCAACCAGGGACCTTTTTGACCACTTACTAAGGTATTTAGAGGCATCCATTGTTGAAGTCAGTTAGTGAAAATGTTGAAATATTTGTTGCTACTTTGTTTTCCAGCTCCATGGGAAAAAACAACATATCAGAGCACTGTTGATTGATAGAGTAATGTTACAGCATGAGGTAAATATGTTTTTCAGTCATAGTGACTTTTTAAAATGCCAGTTTTCCAGATGAGTATTTAGTTGTGTTTTCATAATTACATTTTAGTAAATACTTTGCAATTGTTTTCTTAGCTACGGACACTAACTGTTGAGGGTTGTGAATACAAAAAGATACATCAAGATATGATCAGAGATCTTCTTCGCTTATCTACAAGTTCATACAGTCAGGTAAGGTTTATCCAAACACGGCACTCTCCTGCCCTCCCATTTTATTACATGCAATCTTAATTTCCCCCTTTTAACAAGAGAGTTTAAATAATTGCTCCCATAATTGGAATTATTCTCTCAATGATTGGAAATTGTAATTTCCAGTAATTACATCCAGGAAGTAATAAAACCAGAACCAAAAGCTAGGCTCTCTTAACTCCTGTTAGCATAGAAAACAGCTTTCAGGCCGGGCGCAGTGACTCAAGCCTGTAATCCCAGTACTTTGGGAGGCCGAGACGGGTGGATCACAAGGTCAGGAGATTGAGACCATCCTGGCTAACACGGTGAAACCCTGTCTCTACTAAAAAATACGAAAAACTAGCCGGGCGAGGTGGCGGGTGCCTACGCGGGAGGCTGAGGCAGGAGAATGGCGTAAACCCGGGAGGCGGAGCTTACAGTGAGCTGAGATCCGGCCACTGCACTCTAGCCTGGGCGACAGAGCGAGACTCCGTCTCAAAAAAAAAAAAAAAAAAGAAAACAGCTTTCAAATTGCAAATATATTCAAGCTAAGTTTGCTAGTCATTTTTTAATAATGCTTAATGTTGCTATTTGTAATTGCTTCTCCTTTACGTAAATTTGGAAGACAGTGCTAGTGCGATATTGCTGGCACTTCAATCACATTTTGAAGTCCAGTCTACGAAGGCCACATAATTCCTCCTAGACATTATGCTTGGGTTTGAGGAAGCTGCTACCGCATGAATTGTGAGGGCTGCCTTTTAAGATAGTGGAGGCAAAAGAGATTCATGTGCAACAATTATTCTATGTTTGTAAAATAATGTAAATTAGCTACAGGTTAAGCATTGGAAACCCAAAATGCTCCAGAATCCAAAACTTTTTGAGCACCAACATGATGCTCGAAGGAAATGTTTGTTGGAGCATTACTGATTTCAGATTTTTGGATTTGGGATGATTACCCAGGAAGTTTATAATCCACGTTTCAAAATCGGAAAAAAATCTCAAATCCAAAACATTTCTGGTCCTGAGCATTTTATTTTACTTTATTTTTATTTTTTGAGACACGGTCTCTGTTACCCAGGCTGCAGTGCAGCGGTGTGATCACAGCCTACTGTAGCCCTGAACTCAAGCCTTGAGCTTGAGCTCAAGCGATTTTCTCACCTCAGCTTTCTGAATAGCTGGGATTACAGGCATACACTGCCCTGAACTCATCTTGAACTGAAGCCTTGTAGCCTTGAGCTTGAGCTCAAGTGCTCATCTTATCTCAGCCTCCTGAATAGCTGGGATTACAGGCATGCGCCACCATGCTGGACTAATTTTTTCATTTTTAGTAGAGACAAGGTCTTGCTGTATTGCCCAGGCTGGCTCGAACTCCTGGGCTCAAGCGATCTTCCTGCCTGGGCCTCCCACAGTGTTGGGATTACAGGCGTGAGCCACCATGCCCGGGCACCTGAGCATTTTAGATAAAGGATACTCAACCTGTAACTAATCTCTGGCTCAGAGATTCCCTCTGAAGTAATGTTTAAAATGAGTTTGAGGCCAGGTATGGTGGCTTATGCCTGTAATCCCAACACTGTGAGTGGGAGGCCAAGGCAGGTGGATCACTTGAGATCAGGAGTTCAAGACCAGCTTGGCAACATGGTGAAACCCCCACCCTCCTAAAAATACAAAAAATTAGCCAGGTGTGGTGGCATGCACCTATAGTACCAGCTACACGGAAGGCTAAGGCAGGAGAATCACTTGAACCCTGGGAGGCAGAGGTTGCAGTGAGCCAAGATGGCGCCACTGCACTCCAGCCTGGGTGACAGAGCGAAAAAAAAAAAAACTGGTTATAGGAAAAGCAACATATTGTGCATATTTCAAACTCTTTTTTGTTTGTTTGTTTGAGATGGAATCTCGCTCTGTCACCCAGGCTTGAGTGCAGTGGCACAATCTCAGGTTACTGCAACCTCTGCCTCCTAAGTTCCAGCAATTCTCCTGCCTCGGCCTCCCCGGTAGCTGAGACTACAGGCATGCACCACCATGCCTGGCTAATTTTGTGTTTTCAGTAGAGACAGGGTTTCTCCATGTTGGCCAGGCTGGTCTCTTAACTCCTGACCTCAGGTGATCCACCTGCCTCAGCCTCCCAAAGTGCTGGGATTACAGGTGTGAGCCACCGTGCCCAGCCTACTATAACCAGTTATTATCCATTACTGTTTAACTAGTTCATAAGTTGTAAATTTATACTTAATGTTTTGTTTGGGTCAAAAATATGTGAGATTGTGCTTAAGGTTTGCCTTAAAAATTTTAAGTTGTTATGTGTCTGTTTTGGTTTATTTAAGTTCCTCCTGGAAATTCTTTAATTTTCCTTGTGTGGACAGAAGAGAAAATCTGGCTCTTCATATGAAGAGTAATTCAGAATAAAGTTTAATAGTATGCTGGTTACTTTTAGCTATGTTACTGAGCAAATGCATATTGGTTCCATTCAGTCTCACATTTTATCAAACATATTTCAGTCAGTGTAACATAAAGTATGGATATGGTTGGTGGTAATGTGCTTTCCTTTTGATATAAGTAAAGATAATCATTTACTTGTTTTTTAGGATATTTGCTTTGAGATTTCTTTTGTTAATGAGAAAAACATGTAAATTATCATTATTGTTTTTGAAATTTGTTTTAAACTGCTTTGTACTTTAATATATAATAAAAGTCCTTTGTTAATAATACTTCCTCCAGGTGAGAAATAAGGCTCAGCAAACATTTTTTGCTGCCTTGGGAGCATATAACTTCTGTTGCAGAGATATCATTCCCTTGGTTTTGGAGTTCTTAAGGCCTGATAGACAAGATGTTACACAGCAGCAATTCAAGGTACAGGGTTTTTTTTCTGTTTTATTGTAAACATTTTCAAACATACTGAAAAGTTGAAAGAATTCTACAGTAAACATCCATATCTTCACCATTGAGATTCTATATTTAAGATTTTGCTATATTTGTTTTATCGCATATCTGTTCAGTTTTTTTATGTATTTCAAAGTAAATTGAAGATATCAACACGATTCACCTTTAAAAAGGTATAATCTTTGTTTCATACCGATATGAGACTCATTATTTACTTATTTACCTCTGTTTGTGATCAGTGTTATGATGAAGAAAATGTAAGAAGCAGACTTCCCTGAGGAAAAGAATTGTTGAACTTGAGTGCTAGTGGCCAAGTAGTCTGGCTGGCCTGTGGCAGAGAGGGATGAAAGACCAAGAAGTTTAGAGTAGTATGACCAGCATGAAGGAAGGGCTTAAGACAGGAAGGAAGAAATATGGTAAGTTTGAGCAATGGTATGAAAGCTTATGTAATTGGAGTAGAGAAGAAAAGAAATGATACAGGGTAAGGCAAATACTACATCCTATGGGGATGTAATAGAGTATAGGTAATATATAATGATTGCTTATACTGTCAGGTAGAAAGAAACAGATTGAGAGTGAATTAAGAGTGAGAACAGAGAGGACTTGGTGATTGAACATGAGGGGACTGAAAAAAGGAAATGTCAAAATTACTAAGCTTTTGGATCCTACAACTAGTTGTTGGGCACATCAGAGAGAGCGAGAGTAGAATAGATGATGACATAGTTAATTTGGACTAGTTTAATTTGAAGTGGTTCTAGTGAACTAAGAGCACCGTCAAGTGGGCAGTTAGATATCTGAGTCCGAAGATACCATTTCCATGTTTGTTGATGATAATTGAAATCTATGGGCATGGATAAGAAAGCCTAGGAGGAGATTAAGAAGAGGACCAAGGGGCATATGTTGAGAAACTCCTTTAGAAGCCAATAGAAGAGCTGAGTGACACTGGAGAGGTCAGAAAGGTATCAAGAAATAGGAAAGAATCACAGAAGGCAGAAAGAGGTCTTTCTAGAAGGAAGAGTCAGTGAGTACATTCTTTGTTTTTTTGGAGATAATGAAGATGAACCCTAAACATGTTCCATGAAGCTTGTAAGACAGAGGTGTCAATAAACTATAGCCCAGGCTCAGTTGCTGTTTGCTTTTGTAAAAGTAAAAATTTGCTTTTTTAAAACTTCTGTTGAAACACAGTCATGTTCATTCCTTTATGTATTATGTATGGCTACTTTCACTCTACAGTGACAGAGAAGAGTAGTTGAGACAGAGCAAATGGAAAATATTTGCTGACCCCCAGTGCAGATGTATAATTCAAGAGTCTTGTAGGTTTGACTCATTGACTATCCTGTTGTTGACCTTAATGAGAGCAGTTTAAATGGACAAAATTAGAGAGGTCAAGTACAATCGAAAAATATCTATTAGATCAACAAAATCCAGGTTATGAGTGACCTTATGGAGAACCTGTAGAGAGGAGTGGAATACAAAGTCAGTAACAAGCTAGATTGGAATCAGGTGAGGTGAGTTGAAAATCAAAATATTGACCGGGCACGGTGGCTCATGCCTGTAATCCCAGCACTTTGGGAGGCCGAGGTGGGTGGATCATAAGGTCAGGAGTTCTAGACCAGCCTGGCCAACACGGTGAAACCCCATCTCTACTAAAAATACAAAAATTAGCTGGGCGTGGTGGCGGGCTCCTGTAATCCCAGCTACTCAGGAGGCTGAGGCAGGAGAATCGCTTGAACCCGGGAGGCGGAGGTTGCAGTGAGCCAAGATCGTGCCACTGCACTCCAGCCTGGGCGACAGAGCAAGAATCTGCCTCAAAAAAAAAAAAAAAAGAAAATCAAAATATTTTGGTACTACTAACTCTTTTTATGAAAAAGCACTTTAGAAAGGATACCTGCTGTCATCAGAATCATTGTGGTTAATTGGACTTTCATGAGTAATAAATACACAATATAGTTTTTATGTACTTTGTAAATTACTCAGCAACCGGGTGTTAACTACTATTTAATAAATTATTTCAAACACCAAACATTAGACCCTAAAATTTTAAGAGTGGCACATTTTGTGGTTTTTATGATATACTTGAAGAAAATTACTATGGAATATATGTTCTTAGAAACAGCCTTACATTTCTTTACTACCTTATTAGTAGCCATTCTTTGAGCAATTTCTTTTTTTCTTTTTGGAGACAGGGTCTCGCTGTGTCACCTAGGCTGGAGTACAGTGGCATAAGCACAGCTCATTGTAGCCTCCGACCTGTTGGGCTTAAGTGATCCTCCTACCTCAGCCTCCTGAGGAGCTGGGACCACAGGTGTGTGCCACAATGCCCAGCTAATTTTTGATTTTTTGTAGAGAAGAGGTTTCACCATGTTGCCCAGGCTCTCAAACTCCTGAGCTCAACCAGTCTACCTGCTTTGGCCTCCCAAAATGCAGGAATTACAGGCGTGAGCCACCTCACCTGTCCCAAACTCTGTATTAAATGACTTAGAGAAAATATTAATGGATGCCACTTAAATGTCAAGTTAAAGTTTCTAAAAAGTAACATGTTCAATGTGTGAATATATTTTACTAACCAATGTTAAGCATTTAAGTAATCAATACTCATTTAAAATCAACATGTAGGTGTGTTGGCTACAACTACACGATGCCTCTTCTTTCCCATGTAAACATATGTATATATTTTTTTCTGCAGGGTGCCTTGTACTGTCTCCTTGGAAATCACAGTGGTGTGTGCTTGGCAAACCTTCATGATTGGGACTGTATTGTACAGACTTGGCCAGCGATTGTTTCTTCAGGGCTTAGCCAAGCAATGTCCCTGGAAAAGCCATCAATAGTGAGACTGTTTGATGATCTTGCAGAAAAGATTCATAGGCAGTATGAAACAATTGGCTTGGACTTCACAGTAAGCAATGTCATTCTTTCATTCAAGTTTTAGTGGAAATCCCGCCTTGTTAAAATGCCCTTTATTTTTCTTGCCCTTTTTCCAGTAATAATATTCTTGGCATTTGAGTCCAGTGTTTTTTTAAAAAAAACATTTGTTACCTGTTTGCTTTTTGTACTTTCATTGATCATTAAGTACTTTCATAGATAACAAGGTAGAGTAGCAAGTTGGAGCATGGTGGGGAGACAGCCAGGGCTCCACAAAGGCTTACTGATTTGTTATATTTACCCTTATTTTGTGTGTGTCCACAGCTTCATTTTTCAAAGACTTAATTATATTTTACGAGGTTTACCATGCTAGCCAAAGTCACAAAAGATCGACTACTGGGTGCGGGTCTGTAATTTATAGTGAAGAAAACTAAAATTGAATGATTTGACAAATGAAAGACTAAAGAGTATAACTTTCAGTGGTGCTCAGGTTACGAGTTATAGCAGGTTTTCTAGGAACCTGCAAATCTGTATTTTTACCCCCTCAGAACATGGTGGTGAGTAAAAGAAGGATGAGCACAGCAGAATCCACCTCTGCCTTAAAGTGACTATGGTTGACATCTCTCCCCTGGTTTAAAAACCACTGTTCTAAATATATTCCTTTTAAATCAAACATAGCGTTGCTATTTGCAACTGTCTTTAGATTATACTTTATTTTTTAGAAAAAAATTTAATTGAGATGTAATTCACATATCATAAATATCACCCTTTTAATATGGACAGGTTGTATGCACAATAGTATAGTCACAGGGCTGTGTAACCACTTGAATTCCAGAGCATTTTCCTTTTTGTTTGTTTCTCATTCTCATTCTGCTTCATTCTGTCCCCCAAGGCTAGAGTGCAGTGGCATAATCATCCCCTGCCTCAACTTTCCTAGTAACTAGGACTATAGGTGTGCACCACCACACCCAGCTAATTTAAATTTTTTTTTTTTTTTTAAAGAGAGACAGGGGTCTTGCTGTGTTCCCAGGGCTGGTCTCAAACTCCTGGCCTCAAGCAGTCCCCTCACCTTGACCTCCCAAAGTGCTGGGATTACAGAAATGAGCCACCATGTCTGGCCTCCACAATATTTTCATTGCCCCAAAACAAAATGAGTACCTAATAGCAGTCGCTTCCCTTTCTTCCATACCCCAAAGCCCTGGAAACCACTTTCTTTTTCAGTAAATTTTCCTGTTATTAGATATTTCATATAAATGAAATCATAAAATATGTGGACTTTTGTGTCTGGCCTCTTTCACTTAACATTTTCAAGGTTCGTTCAGGTAGTATGCATCAGAACTTCATTTTTTTTTTCCTGCTTTTTTCTTTTTAACAAGATTCCAAAGTCATGTGTTGAAATAGCGGAATTACTTCAACAGTCAAAAAACCCCTCTATCAACCAGATATTGCTTAGCCCAGAAAAAATTAAGGAAGGAATTAAACGCCAACAAGAAAAGAATGCTGATGCCCTAAGGTAATTGATGAATGGTGTACTTCAATAGATGACATATAGATAGAAGTTTTGGCTTTTTTTGAGACAGAGTCTTGCCCTGTTGCCCAGGCTGGAGTACAGTGAGACGGTCATGGCTCACTGCAACCTCCACCTCCCAGGTTTAAACTGTTCTCATGTGTCAGCCTCCCGAGTAGCTGAGATAACAGGCATGCACCACCACACCGGGCTATTTTTGTGTTTTTAGTAGAGACAGGGTTTCACCACATTGGCCAGGCTGGTCTCGAACTCCTGGCCTCAAGTGATCTGCCCACCTCAGCCTCCCAAAGTGCTAGGATTATAGGCGTGAGCCCCCACGCCTGGCCGATAGTAAGTTTTTAACATCTCTAAAATATAGATGTATACCATAATTGCTTAATGATGTTTACAGATTGACTTCTGAAAAAAATACAAAGAAATCGAGAGATAGTTATTACAAAGATTCCTGTTTTTTCTTTGTAAGCTATGGAGGTATAAAACACCATCTTAAAAATAAGGTCAAGCGTGGTGGCTTTTGCCTGTTATCCCAGCACTTTGGGAGGTTGAGGTGGGAAGATCGCTTGAGCTAAGGAGTTCAAGACCAGCCTGGGCAACATGGTGAAACGCTGTCTATACAAAAAATACAAAAATTAGCCAGGTATGGTGGCATGTGCCTACAGCCCCAGCTACTTGGGGGGCTAAGGTGGGAGGATCGCTTGAACCTGGGAGGCAGAGGTTATAGTGAGTAGAGATTGTGCCTCTGCATTTCAGCCTGGGTAACAGAGCAAGACCCTGTCTCAAATAAAACAAAAAGTTATTTCACTGTCATACCTTTTTTTTTTCTAGTCAATTATCTTTCTTTCTTTCTTTGTTTTTTTAAGGTAGTAATATTTCAGAAACTACGTAATTGGTACATATCAGTCATTAATTCCAAAATTCAAGTTTAGCAGATGTATCATTTTATAGTTCATATAATAATAATGACTTTTTGGTCAAATTTGGTATCAGGATTTTAATAAACTGTTTTTGGATTCTTGGTACCAAAGCACTTAAATCCTTCAGTGATGACACTCAAGCAAGAGTCTTCCTAATTTGATTTTGTCTTTGCCTTATAATTAGTATATGAATATGCCTCTTTGTTGTTTTCTAAAATGTGTATAAATAATAAATTCTTACAGCCTATGTAATATATTTCATAGGCTGTATCGTGTGTTTGTGTGTGTGTGTGTGTGTGTGTGTGTGTGTACCACTCCCAATTAATTGATTACTACTTACAGAGTTACTTGTGCATGTCCACTCAGGAATAGTTGAGTTCACTCTCCCTAGCCTTTCATGAGCTTTTCCCAGCATCTCTGTTCACCTGTCTGCTTTCATTCTGGCTTGCTTCTCACCAGGCCCTTTACAGTCAGGTGGTGAGAAGTAAGTGGGGAAGGAGGGTGAATTTGGCTAGAATTTGCATTTCTATTATATTTTTTGATGTTCATTTTAGTATTATAGTAAAGTAATACCTCACCTGATTTTTTTTTTTTTTAAAGGAACTATGAAAATTTGGTAGACACCTTGCTAGATGGTGTGGAGCAAAGAAACCTGTAAGTACAAAAGATTTTTGTAATTCTCACAGCATTTATCTTAAATACTATAGGAGTTTTCTACAAGGAAGGCTATGAATGACTATGTCACAAAAAGTTGTGTTCTGATTTGTGTATTTGGAAGCAGATTAAGAGGAAAAGAGATGGAGGGAAAGTTTGGGATTAATGATAGAAGCAGCGTTCTTCAGTAGACCTATTTTAATTCTTGAGAAACTTAAAATTATAAGGTGTTTCACATACTTTCTTTTTTTTTTTCAAGTGGTTTTATGTGTGGTATGCTTTGTCATTTTTCCTCCTTTTAAGGCCCTGGAAATTTGAACATATAGGCATTGGGCTTCTGTCTCTACTGCTGAGAGATGACCGAGTGTTGCCTCTTCGTGCCATACGGTTTTTTGTTGAGAATCTCAACCATGATGCAATTGTAGTTCGAAAGGTACATACCTTGTTTTAGCTACAGTCTTGGGTTTGAGACTATGTACGTGACCTGAAGTCTTTAAATTCTTCACAAACAATACACACTTGGTTAATAAATATCTTGAAGTATATTGATTTGAAATCTACCCCGTTGGTTCAGAGATGATAATGATTCATCTAACAAATATATAAGGACATGCTTAGGCACTGTGTGTTTAAACACTGGGAATATAGCAGGAAATAAGTTTATAGGCTAATGGGAAAGATTGAAAAATTAGAAAATTAGATGTGCAGTGTTTCAGGAGGGGTAAGAAACCTGAGGGTACAGTTTTGTACTCTCCAAGTGTCAGAGGTGAGGTGAGGGATTGGGAGATGGCCTAAGCTGAAGCATTGGAGAACGACCTTTAAAAATACCCTGAGGCTGGGCCAGGCTTGGTGGCTCACGCCTGTAATCCCAGCACTTTGGGAGACTGAGGCAGGTAGATCACATGAGATTGGGAGTTCCAGACCAGCCTGACCAACATGGAGAAACCCCGTTTCTACCAGAAGTACAAAATTTGCTGGACGTGGTGGCGCATGCCTGTAATCCCAGCTACTTGGGAGGCTGAGGCAGGAGAACTGCTTGAACCCGGGATGGGGAGGTTGTGGTGAGCTGAGATTGTGCCATTGCACTCCAGCCTGGGCAACAAGAGTGAAAACTCCGTCTTAAAAAAAAAAAAAAATACCTGGAGGCTAAGATTTGAAGAATGAGCAGGTATTGGTTTAACAAAGAAAGGGTCAAAGTTTTCTAGGAGGAGAGACTAGCATGGGTCAAGACTGTAGAGTAAGAACTGCCTGTGATTTATTCTAAGTCAGATTTAGCACTCACATGGCTGTACTGCCAGATGTCAATAGGTGAGGTGTTTTTTTTAAAGATCGATTTCTCCTTTGAGTAGAGCAAGCGACCAGTTAAGTGATTTAAATTTTTTTTATAATTGTGCCTTTTTTCTTTTCTAGATGGCTATTTCAGCTGTTGCTGGTATCCTTAAACAGCTAAAAAGAACCCACAAAAAGCTGACCATTAACCCATGTGAAATCAGTGAGTACTACCAGAAGTAATTAATAGTACTTTCCAATAAAACTCAGAAAATTTTCTTGACATGTATACATTTTAGTTCTTGACCTCAAATATTGTTCTATGGATATTAACACAAAATATGAAATAACATTATGAAGGAAACAGTTGACTTAGTAAAAGCCAGTGATAACTATCTACAAAAATAGATTGATTCTTTCTGCCCTCATATTTTTATGTCACCCACTAAGCAATTATACTAATTATTTCATCAACTGTATTTCAGAGACTTAAATTGCTGTTATTAATTTGTTAAATGTTTCTCTTTGGGTGGTGGGATTATAGGGACAAGGTGAATTTTCTTCCTCATACCTTATTGTATTACCAGAATTTTTCAGAAGAAAAAACCATTTTTTTCTGGTCTCCAATCCAGGATTAAAACATTGCATTTCAATTGTATGGTATCTTTAGTTTCCTTTAATGCAATGTTTAATCCTGGATTGGATTATAGTCCAGAAGAAAATGTTTAAAAATTTTTTTTAATGTAAAGTACATTCAGTGGGACAGCCGTCCAAATTTGAGTAAAGTCTGTTGATGAAATAATTTTACTGTATTAATGTAAACTTTGAGAATTGTATTTTGATTATTTGAGATGATGTCTACAGTTGATACTCATAGTTTTGATAAGTATGTGTGGAGAGAGAGAGAGAATATCAAAACGTTAAAATTTGGGTGTCTCAGTGAAAGTTATGTGGGAATTCTTTGAGCTCTGTAAGTCTGGAATTATTATTTCAAATCTAAATAGTTTAAACAAAATTAATCCATTTAATTTTGGTAAAAGGAATGAAGTAAGTTTCATCCTTGATCTTTTCCCCCAAAATAACTGATTCAACAAAATTTAGTAGATAATCCCATCTTCTCTGTTTTGAAATGTGCCCCCAATTGCTCATACATATGTTACCTTGTCTTGAGAGAATTTTAATAGTGTTGTATTGTGAAGACAAAGTTACACTGGTACTGTTGATTGAAATTTGAGAATAACTGTTGGGTGAATGTTTTTAAATTCATCAAATGTGATTGTCTTTTCCTTAGGTGGATATCCTAAACCCACCCAAATTATTGCTGGTGATAGACCTGATAATCATTGGTTGCATTATGATAGCAAAACTTTACCAAGAACTAAAAAAGAATGGGAGTCAAGTTGCTTTGTGGAAAAAACTCATTGGGGATACTACACCTGGCCAAAGTAAGTAACTTACTGTGTATCTTATCATTAAATGCATTTGATATAACTGTTTTATCATATTTCAGTTTCTGGGGAGGTTCAGAGGCACTTGAAGGTTCTTTTATCTTTCCCCTTCCCTAGTCCTCTCTTTCTTTTGCTCCTGCCAATGCTACGCCTCATTCCTGCCTCTTTCCTTGTATGAAAACCCTTAGCCTTTCTGAATCCCATGGTTATATGGCTAAGGAGGTTATTAATAGCTGCTCTAAATTATATTCCTACCTATTAATAATACACATGCCTAAACCAGCCCAGAGAAATACATACTTTTCTCTCCTTATTAACTCCATTTGTCATTAGGACACAGTGATCGGATAGATTTTTAAGGCCTAGACTGTTACTGCTGTACTCATCTCCCCAAACTTAGCATCTAGTTAGAGTTCATTAAAAGTGCCTTCTAATGCTTTCTATCCATGAAGCTCTAATATTTTTTTCTATGCGTATGATAAATATGAACTCTTACTATATAGGAATATGGTTGTTTATGCTGGTGTGGAAGAGCAGCCTAAGCTTGGCAGAAGCAGGGAGGATATGACAGAGGTAAGCATTCCATTTCACCATAGTTCAAATGCATCTTATTTTGGGCCACTGATTTATCTCAACCTCACTTCAGTTCTTCTTTTTCTTTTTTTTTCTTAATACAAGTTGTGTTTTTCAGTATAGCGCTGCATAAATATTGGTGACTATGTAATCCATTCTCCCCAACCCCTTTATACCAGTGCCAGTTGACATAGATCTTGATGTATCTAAGACTGAGGTACTACCCCATTCAGCACTCCCTTGGCTACTGCTTTATGTAGTTTGCTGCTCATTTCTTGTATCAGTTCTGTTACAAGTGTTTTAAAGGAAAAGTTCATGACTGATTTTTAGTTTTCTATTGCATATAAATTATGGGTACTCCGTAAACACATACTGGTAGATTTCAGTTAAAACTTGACTTAAACTTCATTTAATTTACTTCATTTTGAAAGTTGACTTGGCTGGGAGCCATGGCACATGCCTGTAATCCCAACACTTTGGAAGTCTGAGGCAGATGGTTCACTTGAGCCCAGGAGTTTGAGACCATCCTGAGCAACATGGCGAAACCCTGTCTCTACAAAAAATACAAAAATTAGCTGGGCGTAGTGGTGCACACCTCTAGTCCCAGCTACTTGGAAGGCTAAGGTGGGAAAATTACCTGATTACCTGCAATGAGCCATGATCACACCACTGCACTCCAGCCTGAGTGACAGAGTGAGACCCTGTCCCAAAAAAAGAAAAGAAAAAAGAAAGTTGACAAGGGTTTTTAAGTTTATGTATTCCTCAAGTTAATGGTGTTGTAACTTTTTCTGGTTCTGAACGGTTGGTTTACCTTTTAACTTCTGGTGTTTTATAAATATGGAAGTGATTTGTTGGGGCTTGATTTATAGTTTTGGGGATTTTAACAAATTGCACACCAGATGTCACAGTTGCTTTCAGTCTTCATTTACCAAGCAGAACATTTGTTGATTTTTAATTCACAGTGTGAGAAATAGGATTCAAACTTGAGAATCTGAAGGAAAACTTATTCTTACTGTTTTAGCATTTTTAGAGGGAGATAGTTGGTTTTAGAAATCATTGTTATCTATGAGAACTAAAAATTCATTGAAACAAAAATACAGCCTGCTTTTGACTATCAAAATCTTGTAATTTTAACTTTTTCAGAATCATGTATTTAAGTAGATTTTAAACCCTGAATATTGTTCTTTTTTTTTTTTTAACTTTGTAGGCAGAACAGATTATATTTGATCATTTTTCTGATCCTAAATTTGTTGAACAGTTAATTACTTTTCTATCATTAGAAGACAGAAAAGGAAAAGATAAGTTTAATCCACGACGTTTTTGTCTCTTTAAGGTAACTATATTATTTACATATCCTCTTTGTAATGCTTAGTAACTATTCAGTTTGTAGGTTCATAACTTATAAATATTTGATCAAGGCTAGCCATCTGCTTTCATCTAAAATGGCACTGGAATTTACACTGAACATGTATAGACTTTTGTTGTTGTCATTATTCCCTAAACAAGACATTATAACAAGTATTTGCGTAGCATTAATATATAATACAATTGGTAAACATTGTATTAGATCTTATAAGTACTCTTAAAATGATTTAAAATATACAGGAGGATGTATTACCATTTTATGTAAAGGACTTGAACATTTTGGTATTCTGGAGTGGGGATCTTGAAACCAGTTCCCCATGCACACCAAGGGATGACTGTATTTATCTTTAATGTTTGTTGTAATTGGCACTAGAAAGAAAAAAATACCCAAAACTATATGTGTTTTTTATGTTTAGTTGCTTTTTTTGAGGTGTGATACTTAGAAAGATTATTAATATTTGTTTCATTGGTTACATTTTAATGTGATGTTTAAAATGACAATATTCTTACTATTTTAACTTATCGGAATTGTTAAAGCAGTTCTAAAGGGGAGTGTGCTTGGAGTTTTTAAGCACATTAGTAATGTACAGAATAATTACAAGCATAATTATAATTGAGATGATAGCCATTTGAGTACTGAAGAACTGTCTTTGTTTTTATAGGGTATATTCAGGAATTTTGATGATGCCTTCCTGCCAGTTCTGAAGCCGCATTTAGAACGTTTGGTTGCAGATTCACATGAAAGCACCCAGCGATGTGTTGCAGAAATTATAGCTGGTTTAATCAGAGGTTCTAAGCATTGGACATTTGAAAAGGTGATGTATTAATATTTGTACAGAACATTTCCTGTTAAAGCTATGTTACCCATTTTGGTGGCAATTCCCAACACATTAGATGCTGATAATTAAAATATGAAATGATCAGTGATAGGAAATATGCCGATATGTAGACATTGCTTTTGATTACAGATTACAGCCTAATGGTCTCTAAGAACATTTACTATCTTTAAATTTTTGAAATATTTACCCACATTGGTGGAAAAAATCCAAAAAAAAAAAAAAAAAAATTCCAGTTTCTTGAAAAAGAGGAAGATCCTGGAACACTGGTCCTACATTATTGCACTGTGTCACTCTGCTGATGGTGCATGTGCGCTTCTCCCTTCATTAAGCCATTCCAGCTTCTCATTAAGTCTTTTCTCTTAGCCTCCTTATCATTTATATTACTTGCCTAGTCTTCTAGACAGTTGGAGTTTGACTCTCCCTTTTAGAGGATCCCTCTTTTTAATTGTAAGATTTAGTTTTCATACACCTGTCTTTAAGGTTAGTTTGTTAGCAAAATGCACCAGACTAAAAATAACCTGGTCAAATGTCAGGACTACCTGAACATAAGGTAGACCATTATTTTGTCGAAGAGAAGACACGAATAGGGTTTTTTGGTCAATTTTTAGGAGGACTGCAAACACTTTTGCTTACGAGAAACAATTTTATTTTAAAATGTTACATGTGGTCTTGTCATCTGTTATGTTACTAAAGCCACTCTTGAGTTACCTGTTTTGTAAAACATAATTCCTTTCCCTATATGTTCTTTGAGATAAAGCTTTTTTTGGTAAAATCAAAACAGTGCTGCCACTGAAAATTTTGTCTTTGCAAACCCTTCCTGCTGACTGAAGAATTCCTTCCTGCCTCCCTCCCTCCCTCCCTCCCTTCCTTCCTTCCTTCCTTCCTTTCCTCCCTCCCTCCCTCCCTCCCTCCCTCCCTCCCTCCCTCCTTGTCTGCCTTCCTTCCTTCCTTCCTTCCATCTTCCTTGTCTGCGTTTCTTCTCTTTCTTTTTTTTTGGACAGTCTTACTCTGTCGCCCAGGCTGGAGTACAGTGGTGTGATCATGGCTCTGTGCAACCTCTGTCCCCTGGGTTCAAGCAATGCCTCAGCCACCTCAGTAGCTGGGATTACAGGCATGCGCCACCATGTCAGGCTAATTTTTGTGTTTTTAATAGAGGCGGGGTTTCTCCACATTAGCCAGGCTGGTCTCGAACTCCTGGCTCTTGAACTCTGCCTACCTTGGCCTCCCAAAGAGCTGGGATTACAGGTGTGAGCTACTGTGCCTGGCCTTCATTCATTCTTTTTTTAAAAACAAATTTCAGATTTTTTTTTTTTTTAGGAACTTAAAAAATTGATAATAGTAGCTGTTCATGTTTATGGGGTACATGTGATATTTTGATACATGCACACAGTGTGTAATGATGAAATCAAGGTATGTCCTTTTTTACTAAAGTACAGTCCATGGACCTACAGCAGAGGTCGCACTTGGGAGCTTTTTAGGAAAGTAAGATGTCAGGCCCACTTAAGATGAATCAGTCTGCATTTTAAGACCTCAAGGTGATTTGTATGCTCATTAACCTTTGAGAAAATATATGTGCGTAAATGCAGTCTCTGTACAACTGTATGTGTTTTTAAGGACTGTTTATCCAAGACTTGGAATTTGAAGATTATATCTCAGACTAATTACTAAATTAAATTGAAATGTCATTCATTGCCTCTAAGATTTAATCAAATGATCTTGAGAAATGTGGAAAATTTGATTGAGGTTTTGTTTCAGCCTAGTGTACTATTATACAAGATTTTTAAGAACACTTATCAGTCATATGAGAGATTTGTTTTGTTTTGTTTTGTTTTTTGAGACGGAGTCTCGCTCTGTTGCTTAGGCTGGAGTGCGGTGGGATGATCTCGGCTCACTGCAACGTCTGCCTCCCAGGTTCAAGCGATTCTCCTGCCCCAGCCTCCCGAGTAGTTGGGATTACAGACATGTGCCACCACGCTCAGCTAATTTTTGTATTTTTAGTGGAGACATGGTTTTGCCCTGTGGCCAGGCTGGTCTTAAACTCCTGATCTCAAGTGATCCCCCTGCCTTGGCCTCCCAAAGTTCTGGGATTACAGGCGTGACCCACTGCACTCAGCCAAGATATTTTTTTTAAAGAGCCACACAAAGTATTTACTCTTTTCTGAATATCTTTTAGGAAACATTTCACCTATATCTGGATATGTATGATGATAATGTAGTGAGGTACTTTCGTGGATTAATTGGGTGCTCTAAAAAATAATTGGGGCCAGGCATACTAGCTCATGCCTATAATTCCAGCACTTTGGGAGGTCAGGGTGACAGGATTGCTTGAGGCTAGGAGTTCAAGACCAGCTGGGGCAACATAGCAAGATCCTGTTTTTACAAAAAGTAAAAAAAAAAAAAATTGCCGGGCATAGTGGCACACACCTATAGTCCACGCTCCTTGGAAGGCTGAAGTGAGTGGATCACTTGAGCTCACAAGCTTAAGGCTGCATCGAGGTATGATCGTGCCACTGCACTCCAGCCTGGGCAATAGTATGAGACCATGTCTCAAAAATAATTTAAATGATGTATTTATATGTGCGTACATTTCCAGGTAAAGAAAGATATTTGGAGAAAAATGTTCAGAGTGTCATTAACTCTTACCCATATATTTTGTTTTGAGTAGGTGGAGAAGCTGTGGGAGCTTCTGTGCCCTCTGCTTAGAACAGCACTGTCCAACATTACCGTAGAAACTTATAATGACTGGGGAGCTTGTATAGCAACATCTTGTGTAAGTTATCCTACATCTTTCTTTGTCTAACTCGTGTATTCAAACTGTTTGATACTGTCTCTGTTTTTTATTTCCATGGGATTCGAGACTATTATTCTAAGTGAAGTAACTCACTTCTTGAATCTTGAAAGTTTGTTCATACTTTTGTCATCTTACGTAATTGGAGATGGCTCTATTTAGCCTTTCAAATAAGTCTTGAGAGGTAACTCTTAAGTGATTATTTTATCTTCTCTGCTGTGGTAATGCATTTTAAAATTAAGTGACAATCATGTATTTGGAAATGTCACTTACATATAGTAAAAGCCACATAATACAAAGTTAAGGTATTATTTTTTATACCGGATATGTCCATAGCTTGTGTACTTTGATTTAAGATAATCCATTTAGCTAACAACAGTTTTCTCACTTTTAACTTGAACTATGATTGTCACATTTGAATCTGAGTCATCTGTCAGTTTTAGTTTGATTTTCTTCTTCTATACAGTCAGCCCTCCATATCCATAAGTTCCACATCTGTCGTTTCAGCCAACCTGAGGAGATGGAGAATATTTTGGAAGGGTGGGGGATGGTTGTGTCTATAGTGAACCTGTTCAGATTTTTTTTCTTGTCATTATTCCCTAAACAATACAGTATAACCACTATTTACATAGCATTTACATTGTATTAGGTATTACAAATACTCTAGAGAAGATGTAAAGTGTACAGGAGGGTGTGCGTAGGTTATATGTAAATTCTACACCATTTTCATAAGAGACTTGAGCATCTGTGGATTTTGGTATCCTAAGGGAGTTCTGGAACCAATCTGCCACAGATACCAAGGGGTGACTGTACTTATATATGTTTTTAGTATTTCTAAAATAATTGAATATGACTGGGTGCACTGGCCCTCACCTTTAATCGCAGAACTTTGGGAAGCCGAGTCAGGAAGATTGCTTGGGGCCAGGAGTTGGAGACCAGCCTGGGCAACATAGGGAGACTCTGTCTCTACAAAAAATAAAAAATTGCGAAGCATAGTGGCACATGCCTGTGGTCCCAGCTACTTCAGAGGCCGAGGCGGGTGGATTACTTGAAGCCTGGGAGGTAATCACACCACTTCACTCCAGCCTGGGCAAGAGTTAGACCTAGCCTCAAATACAAAATTAAATAAAATAACTGAATATGATTTATTTATAGAATTGTAGGTCCCCTGTTAACTGTTACATCATATTTTAAACACAGGAAAGCAGAGATCCCCGGAAACTTCACTGGCTTTTTGAACTGCTGTTGGAATCACCATTGAGTGGTGAAGGAGGATCCTTTGTAGATGCATGGTAAATTTTTTTAAAAACCTATGAGGTGTTTATAAATGGTCTATACTTGTAAAGTCTAGATGAAGTAATTACTTTATTCTGGAAGGTGTTGTGATCTGGTTCCATACAACATGTGATACTTAATAAGAGTTATTTATTAGTTGGATAAGTAAGTGAGATGTAGGCAACCTGAGCAATTTAAACACAAATTAGAGTCAGCATTCTTTGCTGTCAGATCTTTTATTGGAATTGTCTTTTGTACTTTTGTGTCTTCATCACATCTTATGTTAAAAAGATACAAAGAGAGAGTAATCATTTTAAGGAAAAACTGCCTTGGTTGGGGCATATGGTGCTGTAGAAAGTTAGACAATAGAAATATGGATAATTTCATTCAAAAGAAGAAGTACTTAATGAGAAAACTTGAATTCTGATGTTTAAATATTACTTGGTGAGTATTCTGAAGTCAGTATTTCTTTCAGTTGTCTAGTAGTGGAGATGAAATGCAAATACAGAAGGAAAAATAAAATCTTCATAAACAGGCTATTTTGAATTGTGGATATTGTAGTATTTATTAGGTGAGAAAATGAAAAAGTTTTAAGTGAAATACAGACATTGTCTGTCCATACTGTCAATATGTAAAGGCAGAAAGGGCCTCCAAAATAACACTACGATGCTTTAATTTTAGTCGACTTTATGTACTACAAGGTGGCCTTGCCCAGCAAGAGTGGAGAGTGCCTGAACTATTGCACAGACTACTGAAGTATTTGGAGCCTAAACTCACCCAGGTTTACAAAAATGTCAGAGAAAGAATAGGAAGGTAGGTAGCGTTTTCTCTGTGGTATACCTCTCTAGTGCTTTGTTTTTTAAATTGTAATAGCTAATAATACATGCTGGTTATGTTGTCAGTGGGTTTCATGGTGTCTTTCTCAAATTGTTTGCTATTGTGTCGTGGGAACCAAGATGCAACACTGAATGTAAACTAGGACAGCAGCGTCCTCAGAAGCCAAAGATGAGCAGTCACAACACTTAAGTTTCAATACCTCTTAATTATAAGGCTTCTTTTACACACAGGCATAATCTAAGACCCACTCCAGGAATTGTCTTGGGACAGTTTGCTTTGATTGGGTCATAACTTTTGAACCTCATTTTTATTGGTAATGTGGTACCTCTTCCTATATGAAGTATTTTATTTTGCAGCGTGCTGACCTACATATTCATGATTGATGTTTCTTTGCCAAATACCGCACCAACCACATCGCCTCATGTCCCTGAGTTTACTGCTCGAATTCTGGAGAAATTGAAACCTCTCATGGATGTGGATGAAGAAATTCAGAACCATGTTATGGAAGAAAATGGAATTGGTGAAGAAGATGAACGAACTCAGGGCATTAAACTCTTGAAAACCAGTGAGTGGATAAAATTAGTAGAAACTCATTTGAAAACATTTATTCGATTATCCTGTGGAGTTTTTTCCCACCTCTTTTTTTATTGTGGTAAAATAGATGTAATGAAAAATTTACTGTTTTAACCATTTTTAAGTGTGCAGTTGAGTGGCATTAAGTACATTCACACCCTTGTGCAACCATCACCACCATTTATCTCTGGAATTCTCTTCACCATACG
Organism: Theropithecus gelada; assembly: GCF_003255815.1. Taxonomy (NCBI): domain Eukaryota; kingdom Metazoa; phylum Chordata; class Mammalia; order Primates; family Cercopithecidae; genus Theropithecus; species Theropithecus gelada. The sequence goes on along the minus strand of NC_037681.1, from coordinate 74,567,785 downwards.
AAACTGAAGCTCTGCACCCTTTAACAACAGCTCCTCATTTTCCCTCCCCACATCCTTTGTAACCACTGTCTACTTTCCATCTCTGAATTTGCCCACTCTAGGTACGTCATATAAGTTGAATCACAAGTCTTTTTTGTGTCTGGCTTATTTCATGTTACATTGTATTTTCAAGTTGAATGAATGAATTTCTGATTCATGTTGTGTCATTCGTCTGTTTGCTGGATATTTGGGTTGTTTCCACCTTTGGCTATTGTGACCAATGCTGCTCTGAACATTGATGTTTGTGTAAGTACCTGTTTGAGTGCTTGCTTGCAGTTCTTCAGGGTATGTACTAGAAGTGGAATTGTGAGACCATGTAGTATTCCTGTGCTTAAGTTTTTTAAGAGCTGCCAGACTCTTCTCCACAGCAGCTGCACCGTTTTACATTCCAGTCAGCAAATGCACAAGCGTTCCGTGTTCTCACCACTTGTTTTCTGTTTGCTTGCTTTTTTAAAGTATAGCCATCTTAGTGGGTATGAAGAAGTATCTTGTGGTATACTTTTTTAAAGTACAGCCATCTTAGTGGGTACGAAGAGGTATTTTGGTTTGCATTTCCCTAATGATTACTGATATTTCAAGAATCTTTATAAGCCATTTGTATTTCTTGTTTGGAGAAATATTTACTCATGTCATTCATTACCCACCCCTCTGCTACCTTTCACTTTGTCGTCCAGGCTGCTCACTGCAGCCTCAACCTCCAGGACTCAAGAGATCCTCCCACCTCAGCCTCCTGAGTAGCTGGGACTACAGGTGTGCACCACCACCACACTCAGCTAATTTTTAAATATTTTCTAGAGATAGGGGTCTCCGTATATTGCTCAGACTGGTCTTGAACTCCTGAGCTCAAGGGATCCTCTTGCCTTGGCCTCCAGAAGTGCTGGAATTACAGGCATGAGCCAGCCACTTTACCCAACCCATTTCTGAATTAGATTATTTTGTTGTTTTTGAGCTTTAGTTCTTTCTTTATTCTAATATCAATGCCTTATCAGATACACAATTTAGAAATATTTTCTCCTGTGGGTTGTCTTTCTACTCTCTGGATAGTATGTTTTTATGCATAAAAGTTTTAAATTTTATTTTGGGTGCTGTTATACTGCTTCTCAATAAGTGTCTAATTTATGAAGTAACATAGATGATCTCTTTCGTAACACTGAAGAGCGATTGGAGTGGCTGTCTGACACTAACGTTATAGTATTGTTCTACTTTGTGGTCTGTAAATGAATAGCAAAGACTTACTCTGCATGTTTGTTTTCAAAATAGTATTGAAATGGCTGATGGCAAGTGCAGGAAGATCCTTTTCTACAGCAGTCACAGAACAACTTCAGCTTCTACCTTTGTTTTTTAAGGTAAGGTTTTGCTAAATTAAGAATGCATCTCCTTTCTTCAGACAGTGTGTGAATTTTGATTGGAACTCTAAAAAGTAAAATGGTCACAGAAAAATCATTAGGTGATAGTGGTTTAATATTTGTTGAAATCGTGTTTTTAATATTAGGTGATAGCGAGATTTTGACAGCTACATGAAATTTTAACAGCATATTGTTTTACCTGATAGCTAATTTCTCAGTAATAATAGATTAGAGGGACTATTAATAGTTAAAAGAAAAGCTACAAAGAAATGTTTTAATATAGCCGTTTCTGACTTCTTTACTAATATAATCTACAAACGAAAGTGTTCAGTATGTTGTGTTTATTTTACAATGTTAAAGGGCCCTATAACTGTTTTTAACAAATATCTGCAGGAAATCATTTGCCTCTGGTATCATATAATGACATTTTGTTAATGAAAGGCATGGTTTGAGTGGTTTTATCTAATCATCTACTCAGGGGATGCAGCTAGTAGAACTAAGGTCACAGGTTGACTCATTAGTTTCCAAAATCATAGTTTGCAATAATGATATGGTTGACTGTGGTTAGGAAAACAGTGTTAATTATACATTTGGGCCGGGCGCGGTGGCTCAAGCCTGTAATCCCAGCACTTTGGGAGGCCGAGACGGGCGGATCACGAGGTCAGGAGATCGAGACCATCCCAACATGGGCTAACATGGTGAAACCCCGTCTCCACTAAAAAATACAAAAAACTAGCCGGGCGAGGTGGTAGGCGCCTGTAGTCCCAGCTACTCGGGAGGCTGAGGCAGGAGAATGGCGTGAACCCGGGAGGCGGAGCTTGCAGTGAGCTGAGATCCGGCCACTGCACTCCAGCCTGGGCGACAGAGCTAGACTCTGTCTCAAAAAAAAAAAAAAAAAAAAAAATTATACATTTGAAAGGCTTGGCATAAACATCACCACTTTTTGACATTATTCATCAATACAGTTATTATTATCCAAGGAGGAGAGCCCTTATTATTGTTGATTAACAAATGGCATGCTAAACTTTTGATTTGCTATAGTATACTTTGTCTTTAGGAAATTTCAAACAGATAACTGTACCAGTAACTTTCAAAGATTGAACTACTAAAATATTTTAAGAATGCTATGCAGACGATGATACCCAGGAATATCCCTGGGATCTTTTGGGGTATAAAAGTAGACAGTAGCTGCTAGTGTATAAGTCCTTACCTGTAGGTCTTTGGTGTACATAGGATTAGTCTACCTAGTACTTAAATGTTTTTCCTCTGTCACATACCAAGCAGATATAGAACATTCATAAATTCATAATGTGCAATGATTGTTAGGATAGCTGGGGTTCCATCCCTTTTCTTTCATTCAGAACAAATATAGGCAAGTATGTAAGAGGGCAGTTGGTAGAAGAATGATTTGAATTCACTTGAAGTCTATGAAAAACTTAGGTCATTAGAAAGCTGTATGATAGAGGCCGTGTGCGGTGGCTCACGCCTGTAATCCCAGCACTTTGGGAGGCCGAGGTGGGCGGATCACAAGGTCAAGAGATCGAGACCATCTTGGCCAACATAGTGAAACCCCATTTCTACTAAAAATACAAAAATTAGCTGGGCATGGCGGCACACACCTCTAGTCCCAGCTACTTGGGAGGCTGAGGCAGGAGACTCGCTTGAACCCGGGAGGTGGAGGTTATAGTATATAGTAAGCTGAGATTGCGCCACTGCACTCCAGCCTGGCAACAGAGCGAGACTCCATCTCAGAAAAAACAAAGAAAGAAAGCTGTGCAATATAAGTTACCATTGACAAGCCTAACATTTCACCTGGATATACTAATATTGAGTTTGAGAATCTCCTAGGCCATCATGATGCATGGGGCCAGAGGTACAAAGGCATCACATCATAGTTATTTTGCCCATAAATCAGATGTGTAGAGGGTGAGGATAAAGAGAGGCGTTTAAAAGAAACCTGTTTACTAAACCATGAGAGGAGCACAGAAGGAGTTGAAGAGGAGGTCAGAAATTCCCTTTCCAACATATTTCAGATGCTTGTAAGACTTGTAAGTCAAGATGCTTTTATAAATGATGATAATGGGTACACATTCAGAGTTCAGTGGAGCAGTGCAGCCTGGTGGTACAAACTTGAATGTCATCACCATAGATGGTATTTAAAACCATGAAATTGAATGAGATCATCAAGGGAATGGGTGTAGATGGGGAAAAAAAAGTGTAAGAATTGAGCCAACATTCACAGGTTAGGGGTGATGAGAACACAACAAATAGAGATGATTTAGTTAGCATATTCCTCATAACTTATTTATATGAACTAAATTAGAACCATTTAAAGGACTAGATTATTATCAACTCTCCAAAGTTTAAAACCCAAATTACCTGATCGTGGGTGGTCAACAACATGCATTTCAGAGGAGAGACCAGCGGATGGCAGCTTATCACCTGGGCCCCCTGCCCTGCCCGCCACTTTTTTTTTTTTTTGAGACAGTCTCCCTGCAGTGGTGCAGTCATGGCTCACTGCAGCCTCAATCTCCTGGGCTCAAGCAATCCTCCTGCCTCAGCCTCTCAAGTAGCTGGGACTACAGGTGTACACCAACCATGCCTGGCTAATTTTCTCAAAAATTTTTGTACAGTTGGGGTCTAATGTTACCCAGGTTGATCTCCAGTGGTCCTCCCACAATAGCCTCCCAAAGTGCTGGGATTACAGATATGAGCCACTGTGCTCGGTCTCCCATTCCTAATTTAATAAAAATGAGTTTCATTACTTTGAAGTTTGTGGAAAATTTCAGTAACAGTGTAAGTTTAATTCTTTCCTTTTAGAAAGAAATACATGCCTATTGAGAGAAAACTTAGAAAGTTGGAGGGAAATATTCATAAACTACCATTACCATTAACCTTTCTCATATGTATCTTTTTTTCTTAAAATTATTGTGAGTTTATAAATGCAGCACATACTCAAAAAATCTATAAGATAGATTGACAAGACTAATTGTGTATAACAGCCAATGTTCATAGTTTTATTTATTATTTCTATTTATATATATTTCTCTTTTTATTTATATTTCCTCAAATGTTATTTTCCTACATAGTTGTTTTTCAGTAGAGTCATGCCAGTAGCTCTACAGCTTCCCTTTTATGAACGTAATCAATATATGTACCTTTCCACGTCAGTAAGTAGATATCTGTATTATTCCTTATGTGGCTTATAGAATTTAATATCCAGTGTGCTCGCTAGTAGTAGATTTTTGGTTTTATCACAGTTGTTCACTAGGTAGACAACAAGAGGCAGTGAGTGGAGTCATTAATAGCATGAAGTTTTGAGCCAGGCTGCCTGGATCAAATTCATCTCCATGGGCCATGAACTCATTATGTAATCATGGGCATCTAATTCAACCCCTCCGAACTTTATCCCTCTCATCAGTAAAATGGGGGTAATAACACCACGCATCCTGAGGATGTTACAAGGATTAAGTGAGTTAATACGTGTTCCTCATTATCCAAATTGAGGAGTGGGTGGCTGAGTCTGATAACAAGGAATTATGTACATTTTCCATTTCCTGAGTTGCCATTAGCAAATAGCAAGAGTTTAGATTAAAAGATATTGCATCCTAAATTGAGAGAATAAGGGGTGCTTTCATATGCTAAGTGCTTAAAGCAGCATCAGGCACATGGTAAACACTGTAGACATGTTCCTCCTCATTAATGATACAGTGAACATCTTGTATATATCTTCTGCACTTTGCACATATTTTTTATAGGATAAATCACAAGAAGTGAAAATGCTGGATCTACTTCAGCTAACACATTGTTGTAAGAAACATATGGTACATTGGCTGTTCTGTTAAAAATCTTATTTATCCTATCCCATAAAAAGCAGTTTTATATCCATAAAAAACCTTGAAATATATATTTATTAAATTTATATTTATATATATCTATATATAAACTTGCCTATTCTGGTCTAAGAGTTTTCATATTCTTAAGATTAAAGGAAGAGGTTTTCCAACCAATAATAGCTTACAAAGTCCTGGCTTTCGGGTAAATAGAGTCCTAGTTTAAAATCCTGCCTGTAGGTTGGGCACAGTGGCTCACACCTGTAATCCCAGCACTTTGGAAGGCCAAGGCGGGCAGATCACTTGAGATCAGGAGTTTGAGACCAGCGTGAACAACATGGTGAAACCCCATCTCTGCTAAAAATACAAAAATTAGCCGGGCGTGGTGGCAGACACCTGTAGTCCCAGCTACACAGGAGGCTGATGCAGGAGAATTGCTTGAACCCTGGAGGCGGAGGCTGCAGTGAACCAGATCTGGCCACTGTACTCTAGCCTGGGTGACAGTTTAAAAAAAAAAAAAATTCTGCCTGTGACAGGTGCTTTCTTTGTGACCTTGCACAAGCTTCTGAACTTCTCTCCTATATAAAGAGTGGGAGTTTAGTATCAGTATCCCTCACAGAATTGTTAGAAGGATGAAATGACATACCTGGAAAGCAGAAAGCACAGTGGTAAAGTACATACTTATATTATTATTTTACTGATCTTTAACTGAATTTTAATTTGGAACAATTAAGGGCTCAAATGGTGGTGGTCAGGAGGGAGGAGAGGTATTTTATCCTAAGTTTCAAACTTCAGAAAATGCTCCTCAAAATCCACCACTATAGTTTTGCATATGTGAAACTTAAGAATGTACAGATACTGTGGTACATTGGATACAGTCACCTCACATTGATGGTATTTCTTTAGAAAAACTTTTTTTCAATAATCAGGAGAAAAATATAAGGTGATTCCTTTGCTAACTAAATGAACCGCATTTTCTACTGGTTAACATAGTTTAGTATATAATCTATCTGGTGAAATTTATCTATTGGATTTTAGGATTTTACTCTTTTTAGTAGAACATTTTCACCCATACTGTACTTGAGAATATTGTGTCTTAATTTCATTAGAAAAACACTTTTTTTCCATAATGATAGGAAGAGAGACTGCTGATTCAACAGACGAGTGAGTCATCTTAAATTCTGGTGATAATAGACCTTGCCAGCAAATGAATATCTTCTTTTTTATACCACAGTTAACTACCCAAACTGTAAATCACCTCATATTTAGTGTGAGTGTGAATAAAATGACCAGGAAAAGAACTCCACCTGTAATGCCTAGAGATGTGAACTGTTGAGTATTTACCATTTGTACCCTGACTTTGCTGGTGTATGTCCTTTTATACCTTTGACTATGAATGTGTCTCTGTTATACCCTACAAATGTGTTTGTGAAATTGTTTTATGAATAACAATTACTTAATTCTGCAAGGTGATTCTGGTTTTTAACTCAGTATATCATGTCCATCTTTTCATATCATTACACAAAATTGCCTCTTTTTATGACTAAATTGTACCATCATTTAAAAATTTAACCAGTTTTCTGTTGATGGAACCTCTGGCTGTTCTTAAGTATCTTGCACATGTGAGCATATTTGTAGGATATTTCCTAGGTGTAAAATTGCTGGGCAAAATAGATGTATCTGCATTTTTTTTTTTTTTTTTTTTTTAAAGAGATGATAACTCACTGTGTTGTCCAGGATGGCCTCAAACTCCCGGGCTCAAGTGATCCTCCCACCTCAGTGTCTTGTGTAGCTGGAACTAGGCTGCTCTCAAACTCCTGGCTTCAAGTGATCCTCATGAGCCACTCTGCCCAGCCCATGTTCACCACTTTCAAGCTTTTGCACACCTCTTTGTCTCTAAAGAAATACCCTGGCCGGGCACGGTGACTCATGCCTGTAATCCCAGCACTTTGGGAGGCCGAGGTGGGCAGATCACGAGGTCAGGAGATCAAGACCGTCTTGGCGAACATGGTGAAACCCTGTCTCTACTAAAAATACAAAAAAAATTAGCTGGGCGTGGTGGCGGGCACCTGTAGTCCCAGCTTCTAGGGAGGCTGAGGCAGGAGAATGGCGTGAAACCGGGAGGCGGAGCTTGCAGTGAGCCGAGATTGCGCCACGCACTGCAGCCTGGGCAACAGGCGAGACCCCGTCTCAAAAAAAAGAAAAAAAAGGAATACCCTTATACTGCTCATTTTTTATTTTCCAACTTAAGTTACTTTTCTGTGGATGTCCTGCCATTTTGGAGATGTGGTTAAATTACATCAACCATATTCTTCCACACCCACACCAAGGCAGGGTTTTGAATCTCCTTGTCAAGTTTATACTTCTCCTTGTTTGAATCTCCTTGTCAAGTTTATACTTCTGTAATTTTTTTAAACCTTTGTAAACACAATTCCTACTGGGATTGAATTAAATTCATAAAGTAATTTTGGTCACATGCCAGGGATTAAAAAATGATGTGTTCTGACATCGCACCAATTGATATTCAATACTTAATGTTCAGTGTTATTTCCTTTTCCTTTTTTTGTCACCCAGGCTGGAGTGCAGTGGCACGATCATAGCTCACTGCAGCTTCAATCTCCTGGGCTCAAGGGATATTCATTGTTACTCAGCTGGTTAGTGTTTCTGGGCTTATTTGGTGGACACAGCACATTTTCTAAAGAGAGCTCGTACTGACATTTTCAATTCAAATTTGGGATTACTAAGATTTTATTTAACTACTTGCATTTTTATATCTTTTACCTCTCGTGAAAACTCTTGGTTCCTGTTGACAGTTACTCTAAATTTGATTTTTATACATCCCACAAAGCATATATTACGCTGTTTTTAAAAGTCACTGCTCTAAGTATGTCTCTGCTAGCCAGATAAACAGTGAGGTTCGCTTATTTCATTTTGCTTTTGCTTTTTTTCTGAAGAGATTTTTTTTTTTTTTTTTTTTTTTAATTCTTTTTTTTGAGACGGAGTCTCGCTCTGTCACCCAGGCTGGAGTGCAGTGGCCGGATCTCGGCTCACAGCAAGCTCCGCCTCCCGGGTTCACGCCATTCTCCTGCCTTAGCTTCCTGAGTAGCTGGGACTACAGACACCCGACACCTCGCCCGGCTAGTTTTTTGTATTTTTTTAGTAGAGACGGGGTTTCACCGTGTTAGCCAGGATGGTCTCGATCTCCTGACTTCGTGATCCGCCCGTCTCGGCCTCCCAAAGTGCTGGGATTACAGGCTTGAGCCACCGCGCCCGGCCTTTTCTGAAGAGATTTGTAAGGGATTACTTTATAACAATAGGAATGATTCATATGATAGGATATCTAAACTACAAGGATGTACTACAGTTTATTTAACCAGACACTCTCCATATCCAATAGATATTTGAATTATTTCCAGTGTTGTGTTTTGAAATAGTGCTACAATGTAGATCTTTGTGTAGTCATTTCATATGTTTGCCAGTGTATCTTTGAGATAGGAGGGTAGACATACATTGCCAGTAGAAAGTAAATGAATATGTGCTTTTGCTAGACGCTGCTCCACACCCTTCTTTATTGGTTATTTCCTCAGATACTCACTTTTACAGTATGATATTAAACATCCTGATTTTTCCCAGTAGGACAGGTGAAAACATATAACTCAGTATGTTTTTAATTTGCAAAAAGAAATAATTTTTATTCTAAAATACCAAGGATTATATTTAACTGAGGTAAAATATTTAAAACTCAGCATTATGAAATGTCTTTGAATACCCATAACAAAAAAGAACTGAATCATGCCTTCGTTATGACAAAGACTCTCCTTGACCAAACTTAAGTCAGTTCCTCTGAGTGAGCCCTCCTTCTGACTAGATCTCATCCTTGGGCTCTGTCTTTGGCCTGTCTGTCTTTGGTCCAGTTTTAGCAAGACTGTCTCTAATTTAGTTTAGAAAGAATCCCCCACCCTTGGTATCTGATCACCCTATTCTGCCTTTTGCAGGAATCCTTTTAAGTTGGTTTAGGAGGAATCCCCCTACCCCTGATGTCTCTGAATAAAGTTTTCCTTACGATTTTAACAAATGTCAGAATAATTTTTTTTAACAACAGTTCAAAGCTGAGTGTATTAATTCACTATGATAGTTTGTCCAGTGTTTGGTAGAAATAATTTCCCTTAGCAAACGTTACTGTTTTTAAGAGACAGGGTATCACTCTGTCACCCAGGCTGGAGTGCAGTGGTGTGATAATAGCTCACTGTAACCTTGAACTCCTGGGCTCAAGCAGTCTTCCCACCTCAGCCTCCCAAGGACTATAGGCATGTACCACCAAGCCTAGCTAATTTTTTTTTTTTTGTAGAGACAGGATCTTGCTCTGTTATCCATGCTGGCCTCATGAGATCCCTCCAACTTAGCACCCCAGAGTCCCTTAGCAAACTTTATTAAAACTTTCCCCTACTGAATGTGCAAGGGTGTATTTTAAAAATATTTAAAATGAATTTAAGGCATTAAACAGCATACATTCATAATCAAAGTATGGTACCAGACAAACCTGATTTCTTCATGAAAACAAATACGGGTACTGGGTACAGTGGCTCATGCCTGTAATCTCAGCACTTCGGGAGGCCAATGCAGGAAGATTACTCAAGCCCAGGAGTTTGAGACCAAACTGGGCAACACAGTGAGAGTCTGTCTCTACAAAAAAAAAAAAAAAAAATTAGCTGGACACGGTGGTGCATACCTGTGGTCCCAGCTACCCAGGTGGCTGAGGTGGGAGGATCACCGACCCCAGGAAGTTGAGGCTACAGTGAGCCATGATTGTGCCGCTACACATCAGCCTGGGCTACAGTGCAAGACCCTGTCTCAAAGAAAAAAAAAAAGAATGACAGCGGCTACAGCCATCAGATTTGTTGGAATTCATAATGATAATCTTTTAAAAGTTGTTATTTACTTTTGGAGGACAGACAGGAAATCATTATTTGGAATGAGGGAAAACTTTTATATATATATAAGTATTCTAGCTAATAATGAAGAAAGAATGACCATTTCGCAAATCTCTCTTTTTGTAATGGATTATCACAGAAAGACAAAACTAAGTATCAATGAAAGAAGTACATAGCACCACTTATGTTGTGCTCAAAAAAGTAAACTTCAATAAAGTCAGACCTTTACATCTAATAGCCAATTTATAAGACTTACTGGGGCCAAGGAATACCACTGCAGGGATGCAGTCAGGGAAGGCCACAGTGGGGGAAACTACAAAACAACAGACACAGCCCTTTTTTTCAAGGAAAAAAATACAGAGCAAGGGATTTTAAGATAGTAGGGGGAATATATGCGTTGAAAGAGATTTATGAAACATACGAAGTAAGTACAATATATGGTCATTATCTTAAACCTGATTTCAGAAACCCAGTTGTAATAACACATGAATGCGGTAATTGGGGAAATCTGAGTACTGCTACATATTTTATATTATAACTGTAATGAAGTTTTATGTGTGATGATGTCCATTACATGATTCTTTTTTAAGACACCTTTTAGAAATAATATAATAAAATATTTAGGATAAAATAGGGATTTGCTTCAAATAATTTCATTGGGGAATGGGAGTCACAGGGGAGCAAAAAATGAAACAAAAGATTATGAGTTTGTCATTATTGAAGAGGTGATTGGCTCCTGGGGGTTCATTTTACTATTCTCTATATGTTTGAACTTTTCCATAAAAATTGTTTAAAGTAAAGATGTATTATCTCTCATGTAGGATGCCTTTGTACTTACTGGCAATTATTTTTCCCTTTTTGTCCTTTTTACATTATTTTTTAGATTGCCCCAGTGGAAAATGACAATAGCTACGATGAACTGAAAAGAGATGCAAAGTTATGTTTATCGTTAATGTCTCAGGGGTTGCTTTACCCTCATCAAGTGCCTTTGGTACTTCAGGTGCTAAAACAAGTAAGAGTGTTTATACTATTTATGTCTTTTGATGAGGATTTTGGTTTACCATTCTAAGAATTTCATAGTCAGCTGCAGTGCACACAGCGCCTGGCTTTTGTTTTGAATTTTCTTTTAGTGTAAGAGAAGACATATATATTGACCAAAGAAACAGACCTAGATTCTGTGCCTGGCTCTGCCACCGCCTTCGGTGACTTTGGGCAAGTCACTCAAGCCAAAAATATGCAGAGAGCTAATTCATTATTAAGTGCTTTGGATAAAAAGTGCTTATGAGGAAGGGGGATGGTGGTTCCTTTCTACCAGTTCTCCTTTGTTTTGCTCACTTCTGTTACCTGGTCTATTCTAGCGAAACCTATATTGACTATACATTCTCTGCCTGCATTGTTAGTATACCATATGGTCAGCTTTTTCCAGACATTACACATGTTACATGGAAGTGGACATCTTCCCATAGCTTTCATTTTAAATTTGGTAACACACTGGAAAATATTTTCAACAACCTACAGTGGTATTTCTTTGTAGTAGAATTTAGTAGTAGTTAATCATTTGCTTTCCAGACCATACTGCTGCTACCAAAAGTAAAATAATGTGCCATCCTCAGAGGAATTAGGAGCCATTAATCATGACTGATTATCTCTTGTGAAATTGACTTTTACCTTTGTGTGGGTATTTTTGTTGTTGTTTTTGAGACAGAGTTCGCTCTGCTGCCCAGGCTGAAGTGCAGCGGCACCATGTCTACTCACTGCAACCTCCGCCCCCCAGGTTCATGCGATTCTCTTGTCTCAGCTTCCCAGGTAGCTGGGATTACAGGTGCCTGCCACCACACCCAGCTAATTTTAGTATTTGTAGTGGAAACAGGGTTTCACCATGTTGGCCAGGCTGATCTCGAACTCCTGACCTCAGGTGATCCACCCACCTCACTCATCCTTCCAAAGTACTGGGATTACAGGCGTGAGCCACCGCACCTGGCCTCATTCAACCTTTTATTTATAAGGAAATATGAGCTTGTCCTAGCTATAGCTGTGAAAATAGAGTTAAATTAGAATGTTACATTGTTTGTATGTAATGTCACTATCTGTCACCTCATGTTCTCGTCAGTACTGCTTTATCGTTTATTTCTCATTCACAGACAGCAAGAAGCAGTTCTTGGCATGCACGATACACAATACTGACCTACCTCCAGACCATGGTATTTTATAACCTCTTTATTTTCCTAAACAATGAAGATGCAGTTAAAGATATCAGGTGGCTGGTTATAAGTCTTTTGGAGGACGAACAACTAGAGGTAAAATTTAAGTTATAGAAAATGGAAATTCAGTCAATTTAAAGAAACCATCATAGTTCCCTTTTTAATAAGTATTTGTGGCCAGGTGCAATTGTTTATATTTATAACCTCAACACTTTGAGAGACTGAGTCAGTGAGATCACTTGATGCCAGGAGTTCAAGACCAGGCTGGACAACGTAGCAAGACTGTCCCTACAAAAAGTACCAAAATTAGCTGGACGTGATGGTGTACGCCTGTGGTCCCAGCTATCCAGATGGTTGAGGTCGGAGCATTGCTTAGCCTGGAGGTTGAGCCTGCGGTGAACTGTGATTGCACCACTGCATTCATCCTGGGCAGCAGAGTGAGACCCCCCCCCCGACTCAAAAAAATTAAATAAAAGTAAATTTAATTTTAACGTAGCCCTATGTGAGTAATTTTGATACCCTAATCATGATTCCTTATAATACAAATGGAAGAAAAATTGGGCACGTTTTCATTCTGTTTTCTTTGCAGTTGGGCAAATAATACTCGTGAACCCACATTTTCTTAACTATGAGAAATTGGGGATGATAACTGTAATTGTCCCACTAGTTGTACTGATTTTTAAGGACTTAATGAGAATGTGCACGATGGCAGTTTCAAAGGGAGTAAAAATCTACACATAGACGCTGCTATCCAATAGACTTAAGATAGGTTTGCTGTCCTTTTTTTGTTGTTCTTTGGTAGAGAAATTAAAGATAACTTTGTGGTGAGGTTGCATTAATGTTTTGTACAAAAAGATAATGTATTATCCCATACAGCCTAATGTAAGAAGCATGTTGGCAGTAAATATGGCATGAGATACTACTTTTTAAGTTGGCATTAAGGAAGAAAATGTCATTGAATTTTTGGTGAAAATGTTGCTTGTTTTATGGACTTCATAGTTTTTTCTTGTAGTAAAGTACTCACAGTATTTTATATACTTATTCGAGTTGAAAATAGATTTTACCCACAAGAAAGTAGGAATGGAAATTTCTCTACCTTCCTAATGAGCCTATTTATATTTCTTACATTCTGAGAGTGGATATTTTCTAGTCCCAGTAGTACTCACAGACTGGTTATAACAACTCTTAACAGGCTTCAATTAAAATATTTACAGCTGTGATTTTTTTTTTTTTCTAATTTCTTATTGTATTCTTTAAAAACTAACATAAAGGAGTGGAAAGGTTGAAACCTTGTCATTGTCTCCTAACTTTAATTATTATACCACTTGCATTAAAAATGTAGTTTTTAGGAGCTTCTTTTAGAACATTTTTATGGTGGGGTGGTTTTTTTTTGTTTGTTTTTTGTTTTTTTTTTGTGAGACCGAGTCTTGCTTTGTTGTCCAGGCTGTAGTGCAGTGGCACAATTATGGCTCGCTGCAACCTCTGCCTCCTGAGCTCAAGTGATCCTCCCACCTCAGCCTCCTGAGTAGCTGGGACAGTGGGCACTCGCCACCACATCGAATTCCTTTGTTTGTATTTTTGTAGAGGCAAGGTTTCGCCATATTGCCCAGGCTGGTCTCAAACTCCTGGGCTCAAGCAATCCACCCGCCTTGGCCTTATAAGTTATTTTTATGTTTTCTTCCATATAGAGGTTTAAACATAGCTGTTATGTAAACATAACCATGATGTTCATGAAAACTATCATTTTTTAAAGCAACATGTAATACCAAAAAGCAGTGATAATTTGCTAATTTCTATTCGTTGATAGTATGGGGAGAAACAATGTTATCTAAATGAGAACTGTTTAAAGAAACCTTACGGTATTTAGTCTGGGCGCTGTGGCTCACGCCTGTAATCCCAGCACTTTGGGAGGCGGATCACAAGGTCAGGAGATCGAGATCACTCTGGCTAACATGGTGAAACCCCGTCTCTACTAAAAATACAAAAAAAATTAGCTGGGTGTGGTGACGGGAGCCTGTGGTCCTAGCTACTCAGGAGGCTGAGGCAGGAGAATGGCGTGAACCTGGGAAGTGGAGCTTGCCGAGATCATGCCACCGCACTCCAGCCTGAACGACAGAGCAAGACTCCGTCTCAAAAAAAAGAAAGAAAGAAAGAAAGAAACCTTACTGTATTTAAAGGAAACTTATTAGAAATAGAGGAAAAGAGTATGTTTTTAGCTGAGAAGGCTAAATCTATTCTTTCCTCACTTTTTAAAGTTAATTAATTATAGACACGTACCCTGGAGTAAAATATCTCAGAAATAGACCCTGTCACTGGAAAACAGCATAAATCAGTTGAAGGTGTTGGGGATCATTTGTTAGCAATTTAGAGTAAGGGAAAAATAAATTAAAACGTTTCATATTACAGTATATTTTTGATATAGTAAAGAGACTCACCTTCTCCCCCACTTTCTGGAGACAGAGTTTCACTCTTTTTGCCCAGGTTGGAGTGCACTGGTGTGATCTCAGCTCACTGCAACCTCCGTCCCCTGGGTTCAAGTGATTCTCCTGCTTTAGCCTCCTGAATAGGTGGGATTACAGGCACCTGCCACCACGCCCAGCTAACTTTTGTAGTTTTAGTAGAGACAGGGTTTTACAGTGTTGGCCAGACTGGTCTCAAACTCCTGACCTCAGGTGATCTACCCACCTTGGCCTCCCAAAGTACTAGGATACAGGCGTGAGCCACCATGCCCGGCCAACCCCCGCCCCCTTCCACATTTTAAAAAATAAATTAGGAGAAAGTGGATTTGGATATTATTTATAGGAACATAATAGAAGCAGAAATGACTCTCTAAGCCTTTGAGTTAAGAGATGTCACATCAAAACATGCACAGATCTGACTGCTTAAGAGTGGTAGTGGTATTATAATAATGTATACACTTAAAGACACTACATGCTATAAGCAATAAAAAGTTACACCTCCCAATAACCAGGAAAATGCAAACTTGAAACAATGAGGCATTTTTACCTACTCCTAATTTAGTGTTTTCCTCCCCTCACAAAACGAAAATGTGTAGTAATGAAAAGCAGTGTAAAGTATAATGGGTAGTTCACATTTAAGTTTTGTGTCATTATATGTTAGCACTGGCTTTTTTGAAAAGCAATAAATAGCCATAAAATTAACAGTAAAATTGTTTATATATTTACATTTACTAATCCCAATTTTCGTAATCTATTCTAAGAAAATACACTGCAGGCTGGGCACGGAGGCTTACGCCTGTAATCCCAGCACTTTGGGAGGCCAAGGCAGGAGGATTGCTTGAGCCCAGGAGTTGGAGACCAGCCTGGGCAACAGAGTGAGACCCATGTCTACAAAAACTAAAAACTTAAAAACTCAGAGTGAAAATATGTACTATAATATGAAAAGTTACACAAATTATAAATATTTGTAGCATAGTGCTGAAAATATGAAAGCAATCTAATCAGTAGTTAATTATGAAAATAAATTTTGGAGGCCGGGTGCAGTGGCTCACACCTGTAATCCCAACACTTTGGGAGGCCGAGGCGGGCAGATCGCGAGGTCAGGAGATCGAGACCATCCTGGGGAAACCCCGTCTCTACTAAAAATACAAAAACATAAATTAACCATGGTGTCAGGTGCCTGTAGTCCCAGCTACTCAGGAGGCTGAGGCAGGAGAATGGCGTGAACCCAGGAGGTGGAGCTTTCAGTGAGCTGAGATCGCGCCACTGCACTCCAGCCTGGGCGACAGAGTGAGACTCCGTCTTAAAGAAAAAAAGAAAAAGAAAAGAAAAATTATAGCGTGTAAGCTTTATAGGAAATAGTGCAACCAGTAAAACATTTTACAATGTATTTCATATGCTAGTGTAACGGACGCAGGAAAGAACGTTATGTACTCAACAGACTATGATGATAAACTTATGAAAAACCTTTTGAAGGAATACAACAGAGCAAAACATCTGTTTTTTAAAATTATCATTGTGTATTATGAACATTAAACATAAATGTTTGTGATTTATATGTGAAATGGTGCCTTTTTACTGCTTTTTTTCCAAAAAGTTGAGTTACCATTCCAATTTGAAATGAACTGTGTACACGCTTCATTTAGTGTTTGTGTAAACTGTGTTTATAATCTCACAGCAGCCTGTGAAATTCATAAGAATTAAACAGGATATAAGTCTCTATGATGTATGCCAATTACAGAAATTAGGTTGGTCTGTGCTTTGTTACTAACAAAAATAGCCAAGGCAGTGGCCTTCAGAGATGTAGTCTGGGAAAACTTGATCTTAATGTCAGGCTCTGGCACTGCTTTTACAGTTATAGCCCTGATGAGAGCTATCAGTAGGGAAGATAATTTATGGAGAAATTTAATTTTTCTAAAAGAGGTAAAAGTTTACGCTCATAACCCTAATGTAGTTTTTATCCATTATGAGGCCACAGACTCTGAGAATGTGCTGAAATCTCTATTAAGAAACTGCCAAAGAGCATACACAAAATTTGCATGCAATTTCAGGGAAGGTCTTCACCCCGGTTCCCACACTACCCCCTATCCTCCATTATTCCCTCAGACTTAGAATGTCAGTTCTAATAGACATAATTATATCTACAGGTTCGAGAAATGGCTGCTACTACCTTAAGCGGTCTGCTACAGTGTAACTTCCTTACCATGGACAGTCCTATGCAGATTCATTTTGAGCAACTTTGCAAAACAAAACTACCTAAGAAAAGAAAGCGAGACCCTGGTTCTGTAGGAGATACCATTCCTTCTGCAGGTAACATTGCTGGTAGAAAACACTCATATCCTGTTGGGAATTAATGAGGGTTAACGAGGCTTACTCATATTTATTGAATACTTGTATGTATGTGCCCAGGTCTATGCTAGGTATTGGGAAAAGTTTTCCCTACTTTTGAGGAATTTTGCATATAGAAAGCAGGACTTGGGAATGTAGAAAAGCTAAAATTGAGGTAAGTACAAAGGAACCTGTAGAACTGCTACCTAATAACTATTGTAATCAGTCTACCCTCCACCCAGAATAGCTTCATAAAAGAGATACTCAGATTAGTTATTTTGGAGGGTCTGAAATACCTGTTTTTGGAATTTAGAACTTAAATGTAGATGTACTGACAGAAAAAACTAAACAAAGCAAGCCTTGTTTTGATTTGGAGATGGGGATTATTTGGTCCTTCATTAGTCCTTTGGTGAGAGAGTGCAGAGTCATTGCAGGAGCTGCCAATCTAGTTGAATATAGACACAAGTTAAACACGAGAATAAGATCTGACTACTATGTCATGTTTGAAGAGAAATGTGAATGTGATTACAAAGATGCATCTTGCCACGTTAACTATAATCCTAATAGAAAATACATAAAAAGATTAATAGTAAGTAGGCATTTTATTGAATTTAGAGGAAGTGCTTAGAATATAAAACTTTTACTGCTGATTAGTGTTAATTATGTCATAAAGTTACCTAGTAACAGAATCCAATAAAATATCAATGTACGTTCTAGTATCTTTGCTTTTTGGGATATACATATATATGTTTTATATATAATATAAACATATTTTATAATACATATATTTTGGAAACAGGATCTTCCACTGTCGCCCAGGCTGGAGTGCAGTGGCATGATCTCGGTCCCCTGAAACCTCCACTTCCTGGGTTCAGGCAATTCTCATGCCTCTGTTAGCTGAGTAGCTAGAATTACAGAATTACAGGCGCGCACTACCACACCAGCTAATTATTTGTATGTTTAGTAGAGATGGGGTTTCACTATGTTGGTCAGGCTGGTCTTGGACTCCTGACCTCAAGTGATCCACCCACCTGGGCATTCTAGAATACTGGGATTACAGACGTGAGCCACAGCACCAGCCTGAAACTCTATTTTTTAAATGATAAAGTGCCAAAGTATTTTTAGGTCTTTGTTACACCAAATGATATTGTTTACAATTTTGACCAGTCCAAAGTCTCTTTTCCTTACCTTCAACTCCGTTTTCCATGTGTCACATATACACATGTAATATGTTTTAAAACACATGAATACACACACCTTTATTGAGAAACTGAGAATTTGAAACGACTTTAACTTACAGCACTACAGAAAGAATAGAGACCCTTTAGAATACAGACGTGCTGCAATTCGCTGTTTTAAGAAATAGACCTTCTTCATACATGATGTGTTAACTAATGAATCAATGTATGCTGGGTAGGGTCGTCACATCCAGAAAAAAAAAAAAAGCTAATTTTGATTGGAGATTATTTTAGAATCAGGGATTGTACTGGCCTAGGTACACTTATGCTGTCATGGATGAACAACTATGGAAGTCTTGAAGAAAACTTTTTTTTTTTTTTTTTTTGAGATAAGGTCTTGCTCTGTCGCCCTCCTTGGAGTGCAGTGGTTTTGAACAATAGCTCACTGCAGCCTTGACCTCCCAGGCCCAAGCGATCCTCCTGCCTCAGCCTCTTGTCCAGCTGGAACCACAGGCATGCACTGCCATGCCCAGCTAATTTTGTTTTTGTTTTTGTTTTTTTATTTTGAGATGGAGCCTCGCTCTGTGGCACAGGCTGGAGTGCAGTGGTGCGATCTTGGCTCGCTGCAACCTCTGCTTCCCCGGTTCAAATGATTCTCGTGCCTCAGCCTCTGGGTATCTGTGACTTCACATGCCATCACACCCAGCTAATTTTTGTATTTTTAGTAGAGACAGGGTTTCGCCACGTTGGCCAAGCTGGTCTTGAACTCTTGACCTCAGGTGATCCACCTGTCCTGGCCTCTCAACGTGCTGGGATTATAGGCATGAGCCACCATGCCTGACTGCCAGCTAATTTTAAAAATGTATTTTTGGAGAGACAGGTTCTCACTTTGTTGCCCTGACTGGTCTCAAATTCCTGGCCTCAAGTGATCCTCCCACCTTGGCCTCCCAGAGTGCTGGGATTACAGGTATGAGCCACTGTGCCTGGCTGACAAATTCTTAAATACAGTATTATTTTTAGTTTAGCCTTAAAATCAAGTTTTTGATGTGTATACATGTAGATTCATTTTAAATGCAGAAATTCACATATTGAAAACAACATAATTGAAAACTAATTTTATTTCACTGTCACAAGTGCATTAGAGACATGTAAATATTTGCACACATGTTGCTGTTTTCTTTGCAGAGTTGGTCAAACGCCATGCTGGGGTGCTAGGACTTGGCGCATGTGTTCTTTCTAGTCCTTACGATGTTCCCACCTGGATGCCCCAGCTCCTCATGAATCTCAGTGCACATCTAAATGATCCTCAGCCTATTGAGGTACAGTTCTTCCTTATTAGTTTGTACATGTAGTGTCAGTGATGTTTTCTAAGAAACCATAATAATAATTTCCTATACACTCTGAACTAACTGCTTTCATAAAGCTACTGCCTCTTCCAGGGCTCAGTCTGTTCACCAGTAATTATTTAAAAATTACAGAGACCTTGCTGCCATGGATATTTGAGATCTTTTGGTAGTCAGGAAATTATTGTAGCTTCTATCCCTCCCAGTTCAATGGAAGTAAAGTACTGTCACTATAGCTGTGATAAATTTTATGTTTCTATTTTTCTAGCACTGCAAAGTATTTTACTGGAAGCTAGTATTAAATAGGAAATTATGATGGCATTTTTAGTAACTCAAAAGACCATTGACTTTGTCCTTCTCATCGGCTTTTTGGTTTTGTAGCATTTGGTATTGTGTGAGATCTGAAGTCTAGAGGGATGGTAATTTAACTAAAAATATCCTACATATGATCCTGGTTGTCCAGAGAGGTTAAAAACGTATGTGGATTGTCTACTTTACAGATGACTGTAAAAAAAACCTTATCCAATTTCCGAAGGACTCACCATGACAACTGGCAGGAACACAAACAGCAATTCACTGATGACCAACTGCTTGTTCTCACCGATCTTCTTGTGTCACCATGCTATTATGCATAGAAAGGTAAGTCGGCAAAGTTCTGAATTTAAAGACGTGACATCCTCAGGCAAATGTCATTGGTTTGGTGACTGAGAAGTAGGTATTTATTGTTTTATTTTTTCTTTTTGCTGACATTCTTAGATGTCAGTGTTTAGATAAAGTTGGATGGTGGGGGTTGTTTGTTTTTAAACATGGCTTTTGCCACAGCCATTGGAAATGAGAATTTTTCTGTGCCTCCTTGCTTTAGGTATAAAGCAGAGAAAATGTGTGACAGCTTTTGAACCTTTGTAAATGAGTGGTGTCAGTAGCCTGGGAATAGTTAGATAAAGGAAAATAAATCTTATTCTTAGTTGCCTCCTGGGTGGGACTGGGACATTTTGTGTGGCCCTGAGGACTCTGGGTTCTAGAAAGTTGTGAGAACATTTCATCTGGATTCTTACACCCATTCTGTTAAAGAGGGAGCCTTTCTACTGGAATAGGAAGAATGAAATTTCATGTATTGGGCTTTTAGAGTTGGATGTCCTGTTACCTAATTGAAATTTTTTCCTCCCTGATACAGATGACTAGTCCTCACTTCAGGCTCTTTTCATCAAAAATTCCACACCCTCAGGTACCATCTGTGGTGGCTCTCTGCAAGTTTTAAAACTGCCTCTGCTGAGCTCTCATCATTTTGGTGGTTTCTGTGTTAGATCTCATTAGTGTGCATTCCACAGCTTCTCAGTTGCCATTTGATTTCCTAACTTGTCCGGAAGTGTTTCCAGAATACTGATCACTTTTTTTTTTTTGAGGCATCTGACAAAGTCACAAAGTCTCAGACTAGAAATAATTACCCAGTATGATCATGGTATCCAAGACCAGAGTCTCGGAACTCATTAAGAAACAGTTGACTTGGAATGGAGAATGCCCATCTGTCACACAGGTCCTGTCATTTCATTCTTCTCAAGTTATTTTCAATTCTTCCCAAATGGCTGCTGGATTTAGATGGTAGTAGGGCTGTGGGCCATAAATCTGAAGCCTTGAGAACCTTGGGTCTGGAGAGCCATGAAGAGGGAAGGAAAAGAGGGCAAGTCCTGAACCTAACCAATGACCTGATGGATTGCTCGACCAAGACACAGAAGTGAAGTCTGTGTCTGTGCACTTCCCACAGACTGGAGTTTTTGGTGCTGAATAGAGCCAGTTGCTAAAAAATTGGGGGTTTGGTGAAGAAATTTCTGATTGTTGTGTGTATTCAATGTGTGATTTTAAAAATAAACAGCAACAACAATAAAAACCCTGACTGGCTGGTTTTTCCCTGTATTCTTTACAACTATTTTTTGACCCTCTGAAAATTGTTATACTTCACCTAAATGGAAGACTGCTGTGTTTGTGGAAATTTTGTAATTTTTTTTCTTTATTTTGTTCTCTCTTCCTTTTTATTTTGCCTGCAGAATCGTTGAGAGACTAATAAGGCTTGATATTTAATTGATTTGTTTAATATATGTTATATAAATGTAAAAGATTGTATAAACTGTAGAGATAGCATTGGCAAGACTTTGTACAGATGCAACCTTTTACACAACATCATTGTGTAATTTGTAAAGATTCACATGTAGTTCTTTTATTATAGTGATTTTGGGCTTTTGTACCCACTGAATGCCATTTTTTGTGTTTTTAAATTATTTTCTTTTATCTTTCCTTGTTATAAAAACTGAGATGTGGGGTTTTTCTCTTTTTTTCAGTTCATTTATCATTAGAATGTCTGAACTTTTATGTAACGTTTTTGTGTGCATCTCTCAATGCTAACACCACATGTTTGCGTATGACAAGTTTATAGAGTGAAAGGTATCTTCTAGATTGAAATAATTCACAAATCGGTGAATATCATCTTGGAACACACCCTGTACAGTCTTCCTTAAAGGAACACTACAGTATATTTTTAGTATCTACATGCTGAATGACTCAGTACAGACCTAAGCACAGCAGTGGTCCTGGTACAGTATTTAAGTGTCAGCATACACAGGCGTAATCCCTGTATAAAGTAGTGCCAAATTGACTTCAACTGTGTAACTAGTTTAAAACCCAATAAATGGATTGTTTTTAACACCTGGCTTTTGTCTTCATTAAGAGGAGAAGACAGTTCTGTAGGCAGTGACTCCTGTGGATTTCATTTTGCAGCTATAGATTTGTATCTGTAAATGTATGTCCTCTGACTAGTATAAATTTTCTAGGTCTGCCCTGTACAATACAGTAGCTACTAGCCACATCTGACTGTTTATATTTAATTAAATAAAAAGTTTATTCCCTCAGTCTCACTGGCATATTTTAAATACTCTTTAGCCACATGTAGCTAGTGGTTACCACACTGAATAGCATCGATGAACTTTTCCATCATCACAGAAAGTTCACCTAGCACTGACCTAAGTGATTGATTATTTTTGTGTAGGGGTGTGGGAGACAGAATTTTGCTCTGTCATCCAGGCTGGAGTGCAATGGCACAGTCTCAGCTTACTGCAACCTTTGCCTCCCACATTTAAGCAATGTTCATGCCTTAGTGTAGCTGGGACTGTAGGCATACACCACCACGCCTGGCTGATTTTTGTATTTTAGTAGAGACAGTTTCACCATGTTGCCCAGGCTGGTGTCAAACTCCTGAGCTCAGGCAGTCCACCTGCCTCGGACTCCCAAAGTGCTAGGATTACAGGCATGAGCCACTGTACCTGGTCCTAAGTGATTGGTTCTTAAATTGATGTGCCTAAGAATCATGAGGGGATTTTGTTAGAATGTACATGAAATTCATTGTTCCCACTTTATGATATCAATGCCTGCCTGAGGCCACACATTGAGAAGTGAGGCTTTACATTGTATGTTGACCACTTCAGCTTTTTCTAATTAAGCTGTATGAAACTGCTTTAGCCGTGGTTCCTAAATGGGAACTTTAAAAAAACATCTAAGATACTGGGTGCCCTCTCTGTTCCTCAATGAAAACTTCTCTAGCAGGGGTGCTCAGGCATAACAGTATTAGAAGCTCTATGATGATTCAGTTGTTCAGCTAGGATTGAGAACCACACAAAACCCACCACAGACCTAAAAACAGGGTACCTTGAGTGCCTAACATGCTCCCAGGTCATTCTGATTCTGGGTTTGGAAGTTGCTTATTACTTTGATATTTCCCCCACTGACACTGTCTTGTGAATTAAATTTTTACCAATAGGAAAAATGAAATTTTTTACCAGGAGGGAAAAGGAGAAGGGGGGAGAAAAGAGTTGCATGGCTTATATGGTCTAAGATAGTTCTTAAAATGTATATGGTGCATTAAAAAGCATGAGAAGGACTGCAGGAACTGTGTTAAGGGTGGTAACAAGGTTTACTAGAGGAGGAGGGGCGAGGCTGACCTGTGTTTGGAAGTCACTGTTGACTGGGCATGGAAGAGAGCATGGGCCGCTCTATGGGGGTGGATGAGAAGTGAGGGGAAGAAAAAACCTGTATATCTTTTTCTAAGGTCAAATACATCTTTAGTTTCTGAATGGATCCTTTAGAAAGCAAAGACTGCAGATTGTGCTTCAAAATTTAGGAGGAAAATTAACTCACCTATTAATGTAAATGACTGAAAGTTTACGTGCAAATATATGAGAAAGCTGTTTTCAAATATTTGAAATACTTATCATTACCAAGCCCTTTAAGCTGCAGGGCACTTTTGGTAATTAGTAGTGTGGCCAGAAGGACCAGAGAGCAATTTTGTTTTATTAAAAAATTAACTTTCGGCCAGGCGCAGTGGCTCACATCTGTAATCCCAGCACTTCAGGATCGCTTGAGCCCAAGAGTTTGAAACCAGCCTGGGCAACAGAGAAAGACCTATTTCTACAAAAAATGCAAAAAAATAGCTGGGCGTGGTGGTGCGTGCCTGTAGTCCCAGCTATTTGGGAGGCTGATGTGGGAGGCAGAGGTTACAGTGAACTGAGATCAGGCCACTGCACTCCAGCTTGGGTGACAGAATGATACCTTGTCTCACAAAAATAAAAAAATTAAAAAATCGTGAGCTGTCATCATGGGAAAAGTAACTTTTTCTACATAGTCTTTGTAATTGTTTTTGTAGACTTTGTCTCTTAGTATATCCTAATTGTTTTAAGTGTTCCTTTTTAACATCAGGGTTGTCTTCAGTTTCCTGTACTACGAATTACACCACAGTGCACATTTTCATACCTTTATGCTTTAAAACTCTTCTTTTGTTGGAGTAGTTCCAAGGAGTAAGAGATGCTTAGGTCAAGAACTTTTTTTTTTTTTGAAGACCATTTTAACAGCTCTCATATATGCTGTTTTCCTTAAAGTGCACATGTGTCAATTTGCATTGCAATAATAAGAGTGTATTAGAAGAATGCTAGTGTCAGGGCAGATTGATAGCCAATTCATGATCTATAATTAGCCCTGCTTATTTATTTGCAGATTTTCCATTTTTTTACTACCAATGTTTTTTCCAATTTCGCTCACTTATGGATTTTATAGATATACTAGTTTTAGCCTTGTTGAATGGTTCTAGCTAGTTCTGGAACTTTGATAAGTCCTGATTTCCTCTTCATCTCTAGAATCCTTTATGATTTGTGGTTTTTTGTTTGTTTTCAGTTTGAGACCATTTCTCCGGTAAGGTTTAACTCTGATGGTCTCAATCCAGCCCAGACCTGTTGTAATCTCCATTCATATAGCCAAATGCCTGGAAATGGACTAGCATTTATTTATGCAGTAGCTAATTTATATACAGAGGTATATAATTTTGATCAGAATTCCCACTCCAAATGCTAATGAGTATTTTTCTGTTGATTTTTTGTGGGACTCAAGGTTACCATTATTGACAACATACATTGGAACTGCTTCATTGCAAGTGGTTGGGAAGTGGAATATGTGGAAACTGGAAAACTTTCTTGAAGTTATTTCTAAACAGAATTCTGATAGGATACTCAGCTCCTGGACTGAATAATAAACTATCCAGCCTCTTCATGTTTTTTGTTTTTTCGGGTTTGTTTGTTTGTTTTATGAAAGCATAGGGAACTGAAGAAATTGCATTAATTAAATTACTTGATACTTGCTAGTTCTGTTTTAAAAAGATAAACCGTTAGCTTAAATGAAGAATCCAGTAGCAACATTCTAAGTATTTCATCTGAACAGAATCAACTTTGGTTTTCTGGTAACCAGAGTGAATGAAGCACAGGGCCTTCAAATAACATTCTCTGTTTCTAAATAGCATCCCTGAGGTTAGAAAAGTAGTAAGATCCTAGTTAGCCAGGTTGGGATACTGAAGGAGGAAGAGTTTAACTGGTTTTATTTTGTACCCATAATAGCAGACATACTTAGGAGTGTTACTTGATTGTTCAGACTAAAACCTATCTTAGGAGTTCATTATTTTGGACATGTATGAATTGTAGAAGAAAGAGAGGATAGTAGTTTTAGTTTTGTGTTTTTGCTTACTAAAATTAGCCTATACATTGCACTATGACTTATTAAGATTTTTTACATTCAATATAGTATTAAGTAATACGTTAATATCCATGATTCCTGGGTTTGGTCGTTTTATTTGCATGGGCAGTTTCTTTATACTTTTCATGTTTCCTGCCAATTAGTCCCCTTGCTGAGTTCCCTCACTTAATTCACTAATACCTTAAGAGAGCTTAGGTGAGCTCAAATTGGTTTAATTTAAATTATATTACAATGACTTGATTTGTAAAATCTAGGTCTCAAAGTTCCAAACTGGAAGCCGCCGCCAATTTCGGGGAACGAGGAGGAGGTGGGCTGCGGGCAGGGTAAGCAGCCGATTGACCCAGGTAATCAAACCTGGGTCCCTGCGTGCCATCAGTACCCCTATCTTTCCCTTCCTTCCCACTCCACTTTGCTCTGCGTTTCAGGTTTTGGCTATATCAGGAAGCCTGGGTTCCCCAAACAGCAAAACTGCGAGCCTGAAAAACCTTCTGGCTCAAGCGCCCCTCGTGCGGCGGGCAGCGGAAGTGTCCGGGCTCTGGGCCCCGGGAGGCCGGCGGCGGAGGCGCGGAGGGTGCGGGGCGCAGGCGGGGCGCCAGGCCCGGTGTCCGGCGGAGGGGGCGGTGCCCTGGGCGTCTCCGTGACTGCGCCTCTGCGCCCGCGTGTTGCCGCGGCTCCCGGGATGCGCGGAGGCGGTGGCGATGGCGATGATGCCTCTAGTCCTGCATCATCCGGAGCGGCAGGCGGAGCTGGGGTCCGGACTGCGAGATGGAGGAGGAGGGGAGGCGCTGCGGCCACCTGGCAGGTGAGAGGCCGCGGGCCCCTGGAGGAGGACGACCCCATGATGCTGGGAACGGCTCCCGGAGACCGGCGGGATAGCTAGGAGCGCGGTTGCGCAGGGCCAGGCCCAGCTCCGCGTACCTGTCTTCCTGGTGCGGCCTGCAGGGTAGCCTTCTCGCCTGTCCTTGCCGGTTCCCAGGCTCTGCTTAGCCGTGGAATCCCCCAACCAACCAACGCCCCTACCCGGCTGAGCCCTCCTAACCCATCACGCCTCTGCGGATTCGTTTACAAGCTTACCTGGCCCGACCTAGTAGGCCCTCCTTACCGTCACCTCACCCTTGTCCGGGAAGCGCCTCCCCACCGCCAGCCCCTCACGGGGGGTCGACCTCCCCTGCCTGCAGTTTCCCACTCTGTCCTCAGGCTGAGGGCTCCATGGCCTCTTCATCCCTCCCATCAAATGACTCAGGCCTTCCCATCCCATTAGCTGCTCCGGGTTCAGTGTAGTTTTGCTGGATAGAAAGAGCAAGGGCTTTGAAATCCGATGAATCTGGCTCGACTCTTAGTGACCTTGGGGAAGTTATCTAACCTCCCTGAGGTTTTCCTGATCAACAGAAATAGAATGGGAATCACAATAATACAGAACCTTGCTCTCTCTGAGGGTTAGGCTCTGAAAATGCTAACCTAAGACATTCTGCGGGGGCGCGAGGAATGGGTTGGAAGAATTCAGGTCGTGAGTTAACTTATAAAAGCCCCTATAACATGTTTTAATATTTACTAAAATTTTAAACAGCACACTAGATATATCACAGGCTGTTCACACATCTTAATGAAAAATCATTGCCACTCAAATTATACAATAAATTTTCATCAATATTCTTTGCTTACTTCAGGATGTCTCAGTTGTAAGAATATGCATGTGAATTCGTTCTGTCTTACTGCAGCTAATATGCATGCTTAAGACTGGTGTTCCAACTGAAAATCTTTCTGATTTTATGACTTTAATCACATCTTCTTCCATAACCTATTCTCCGTCTCAAAGATAAAGAGTAGCTTGTATGTTTGCATTGCAGATAACATGGGTAACCTTTATTTAATATTTAAGAGTAGCAAATCAGTATTAATTTACTCCCCTTCCAAAATCACTTTTATTTTCTGCCGTCATCATGTCGTTCCAAATTATGGTCACAGCCTCGTCTTTCTTAAAGTCTCAGGGGTTACTACTAAGACCTGAGTTTACTTTCCCTCAATTTTCTTGATTTCTATTACACTAAAGTGTTTCTGCAAACCTTTTCGTCTATTCTCTCCTCTGCTTTTTCTCCCTTTTCTCTTCCCAGCCCATGATTCCTTCTTTTTTCTAATTTGAGACAATTTGAGATATAGGAGTGATTTATGATTACGTTATATGTGCACTACGATTATCAAGTTTGCCAAAAAGATACGTAGAAAAGTGTGTGTGTGTGTCTATCTGTACTACACAGATGTAGATATAGCTATATAGATATATTAGAATTTCAGATTCCACAAAGTTTCAGCGGGGAAGGGGTTGCAATACCTATTCATAGGATTATTGTGAGAATGAAATAAAGCTTGATAATTTATGTAAAGCCTCTAGAATAGGTGCCTGGTGTGTAATAACCACTTAATACTTCTGACCTGGGGATGCCTCCCAAAAAGGTTTTTTTGTTGTTCGGCTTAGCACGGTGGTGAAGAGTGTGGAAGAGCAACTGCTTAGATTCAAGTCCATGTTCCACCACTTTAAATAACTTCTCTTTGACTTGGTTTCCTCAACTGCAAAATGGAGATGTTATACCAAATATTTCAGGGTTTCGTGAGGACCCAATAAGCTAATAGTGTGGAACATTGAGAACAGTATCTGGCACATCCTAAGCTCTTGGTAAAATTAATATACTAATAATGATGCTGATAATTATACTGCCATTGTTATTTCCTGACCTGGAATTCTTATTTTTTAAAATTTATTGAAGGCTGGGTACAGGCTCACACCTGTAATCTCAGCACTTTGGGAGGCCAAAGCAGGCAGATCGCTTGAGCCCAGACGTTGGAGACCAGCGAGGGCAACATAGTGAGACCCCCATCTCTATTAAAAATATATATACTGAAAATTTTAAAATTTGTTGGGAAAATGTAACTGTACAAAGCGTGAAAGTTGCCTCTCCTCTACCCCAAAACACCTTTTTTCCTGCTGCCTCCTATTCTTGACTTACGTTAGTGTTTCATCATCTCATTTTTCTCTTAATCCCTTTTTCCAAATATCTCTTAGCCTGAAGTCTTCATAACTTCTGTCATCTCACTTCATTATTACCTAGTTACTTTTCATTTCTCTTAGCATCCTAATTCCAGACTCTTCATTCTTCTAACTTCCCCAGGCCAAATTCCTGCATCCCTCTTCACCCCTCTTCATTTCTTTACTTCCAAGGAAACCCTTGGAGATGAGGGGGTTAGAGACACCAGTATCACCTCCCTGCTCTTCCTGCCTCCTCAAATTGTGTTTTCTCTTCTACTTCTCTTTTCATAAATTAGCTCTAGTCCTCCCGTTAGCAATTTTAAAAAATAGTAAAAAGTTGTCTTTCTCACTATATAGGTATCAAAAGTGTTCAGAAACAAGTATACAGCCTTTAAGTGGAAATAGAGCTGTCTGGTACTATTTTTAAAAAATTCTAACCATCAAAAAACAAAAGTTCAGGATTTTCTTCTCTTATGGAACTTTTATTTAAAAGGAAAGTATAGAAAAGTTGGTCTCACTTTCCCATGGACAAATTCACCGTATCATCCTATCGTCCTGATCTGTACCATATGAACGTTAAGAGTATAGATGAAGATATCTTCTTCCTTGATGAAGGACACCAGTCAATTATATGGATTTCCCAGGACTGGTATATGTCTGATAGTCACTGGCATGGCTGTACCTGTTGTTAAATGCAGAGAGACCTCTCTATTGGGTAGTCCATAGCTGCTAATTGGAGCCCCAGGTAATCCCTGACTGACCTGGTTCATTCCTCTGTACCCCCTTGATCCGGCAACTAAAGGGTTAACAGCAGGAGGCTTCTGGGATCCAGCTTGAGCTGGTGGTTAAGTACACTGAACATCAGCCCTGGACCTCCACAGTGCCACTGATTATTCCTAAAATTCTAGATTAAGGCAAACGCTTTTTGGTTGTCAAGAACATAGTGCTGTCTCCAAGGAACAGCTTAGCCGGTCCCACCAGAAGCATCTGTTGGGAGCAGGTTGGGCACCAAGCCATGCAGGACTTTGGGATTTAGGACAATGTAGATTTGTGTGAGTGCACATTAAGTCTCATTGCAAAATAGAAAAAAAGAAGTTAGGAAAGCAAGAAGTTATTCTTTTAAAGTAGTGACTGTGCCTTACTCATCCTAGCACTTAGCACCTGGCATAATACTGGCATATGGTATACACCTAATTAATGTAAATTGAGTGAACAAATGCAGGAATGGGTGCATGCCTCCTGCTTCACCATCAGGATATTCTTGTTGGGATGATGGTAACTCACATTTATATAGCAGTTTAGACTTTACAATGTGGTGCTTTGCACCTTGTAAATTTCTAGTATAATTCCAACATCCTTGGTTACTTCCAGTTTTCCCCCTCACATGTAGTTGTACACAAGGTTTTTTTTCCAAAGGAGAATATGCAGTTAATTGGCCAAGACATTGCAAGCTGGGGGAAAAATTATAAATACTGGGAAATAAAGGATTCTTCGCAGGGAATGAAACAGGATTTGTTAATGATTTATGGGAAATATGTGAAGGGCCACATTATGCATCAACAGTACCCTCCAACCTGTATTTCAAGCACGTGCAGTTTTTTGCCTCAGTGTCTCTGCTGCAAAGACCCACCCCCACTTCTCCTAGCCTGTCTGTCCCCACTCCATACCCCCGACCTTTCATCCAGCTGGCCCCTACTCGCTAAAGCGCCCTTCATCCTTTCCCAGCTCCCTTTCCACGTTGGAGTAGGTTCCCCCCTTCCATGCTCTCATAGCACCCTGCAACCTTATTAGGCTATAATTACATAGTTAGATTGATCTCCAACTAGATTGTGATCTCTTTGATGGAGAGGTTACGTTCTCGTATATCTTCAGTGCCTGACACAGAAGTGTTTCTAAAAGTAACATCTGCACACCCCTCAAACAGAATCACAAGGGGCGAGGCCAAGAAATCTGCTCTCCAAGTGATAAACTTTTTAACATGCTCTCCAGGTGACACTTAAACTCGTTTGAAAACCTCTGTGTCATACAACTAAATATTAGCTGGATTAATGCATCTGTTTGTATCTTTTTCTGTGTTGGGCCTTGTGAGGAGAAGTGCTTTCTGTGCACCAAGTCAGAGCCGAAAAATTCTAGTGCTTTCGTTAAAAAGAGAGAGAGAGAGAGAGAGAGCTGGGTTTGGTGGTGCATGCTGTAGTCCCAGCTACTTAGGAAGCTAAGCCATGAGGACTACTTGAGCACAGGAGTTCAAGTTCAGCCTGGGCAACATGGCAAGACCCCATCGCTAATAAATGAATAAATTTTTCTCTCAAGGTGACAGATATTAGTACTAATACTATTACTACTAATAATGAGATCACTGTATGAATTCCTTTGTTTCTACATTAATCCCTTTCTGTTTCTGGGTATGCATTTTTGTGTGTAGGCTCATCTGCCTTGGGCCTCTTTTGTCACATATTGTTCATATTGTTCGTCTGTGAGCTGAGGTCCTGACTCACCGAGTGTTTTTGGGGAGCAGAAGAAGGAGACATTTCTCTCTGAAGATGAACTCAACAGGCCACCTTCAAGATGCCCCCAATGCCACCTCGCTCCATGTGCCTCACTCACCGGAAGGAAACAGCACCTCTCTCCAGGAGGGTCTTCAGGATCTCATCCACACAGCCACCTTGGTGACCTGTACTTTTCTACTGGCGGTCATCTTCTGCCTGGGTTCCTACGGCAACTTCATTGTCTTCTTGTCCTTCTTCGATCCAGCCTTCAGGAAATTTAGAACCAACTTTGATTTCATGATCCTGAACCTGTCCTTCTGTGACCTCTTCATTTGTGGAGTGACGGCACCCATGTTCACCTTTGTGTTATTCTTCAGCTCAGCCAGTAGTATCCCAGATGCTTTCTGCTTCACTTTCCATCTCACCAGTTCCGGCTTCATCATCATGTCCCTGAAGACAGTGGCAGTGATTGCCCTGCACCGGCTCCGCATGGTGTTGGGGAAGCAACCTAATCGCATGGCCTCGTTTCCCTGCACCGTCCTCCTCACCCTGCTTCTCTGGGCCACCAGCTTCACCCTTGCCACCTTGGCTACCTTGAAAACCAGCAAGTCCCACCTCTGTCTTCCCATGTCCAGTCTGATTGCTGGAAAAGGGAAAGCCATTTTGTCTCTCTATGTGGTCGACTTCACCTTCTGTGTTGCTGTGGTCTCTGTCTCTTACATCATGATTGCTCAGACCCTGCGGAAGAACGCTCAAGTCAGAAAGTGTCCCCCTGTAATCACAGTCGATGCTTCCAGACCACAGCCTTTCATGGGGGTCCCTGTGCAGGGAGGTGGAGATCCCATCCAGTGTGCCATGCCGGCTCTGTATAGGAACCAGAATTACAACAAACTGCAGCACGTTCAGACCCGTGGATATACCAAGAGTCCCAACCAGCTGGCCACCCCTGCAGCGAGCCGACTCCAGCTGGTGTCAGCCATCAACCTCTCCACTGCCAAGGATTCCAAAGCCGTGGTCACCTGCGTGATCATTGTGCTGTCAGTCCTGGTGTGCTGTCTTCCACTGGGGATCTCCTTGGTACAGGTGGTTCTCTCCAGCAATGGGAGCTTCATTCTTTACCAGTTTGAATTGTTTGGATTTACCCTTATATTTTTCAAATCAGGATTAAACCCTTTTATATATTCTCGGAACAGTGCAGGGCTGAGAAGGAAAGTGCTCTGGTGCCTCCAGTACATAGGCCTGGGTTTTTTCTGCTGCAAACAAAAGACTCGACTTCGAGCCATGGGAAAAGGGAACCTCGAAGTCAACAGAAACAAATCCTCCCATCATGAAACAAACTCTGCCTACATGTTATCTCCAAAGCCACAGAAGAAATTTGTGGACCAGGCTTGTGGCCCAAGTCATTCAAAGGAAAGTGTGGTGAGTCCCAAGATCTCTGCTGGACATCAACACTGTGGTCAGAGCAGCTCAACCCCCATCAACACTCGGATTGAACCTTACTACAGCATCTATAACAGCAGCCCTTCCCAGGAGGAGAGCAGCCCATGTAACTTACAGCCAGTAAACTCTTTTGGATTTGCCAATTCATATATTGCCAT
This sequence comes from Theropithecus gelada, assembly GCF_003255815.1. Classification (NCBI taxonomy): domain Eukaryota; kingdom Metazoa; phylum Chordata; class Mammalia; order Primates; family Cercopithecidae; genus Theropithecus; species Theropithecus gelada. Next base: position 74,534,961 of record NC_037681.1, on the reverse strand, counting down.
GCATTATCACACCACTAATGACTTAATGCAGGAATATGACAGCACTTCAGCCAAGCAGATTCCAGTTCCCTCTGTTTAAAGTCATTGAGGCTATAGGATCTTATTTTTGTTTCTGATACTAATGGACTTTATTCTAACTTTGAGTTCAGTGACGGATCAAAACCTAAAAGATTCAACTGAAAAGTTGGCAGTTATGGTTTTCTTTCGTCTGATGTGTCAGTATGTGTTGATTTGCTTTGTAGTTTGTTGACATCTTAAGATTTGATGTGAAAGTTTTAGATTTTTGCCTTGATCTTTGCCCCAGTCTTTTGTACCAAACCTTTAAATAGATGCCAGGAATGAAGCTACTGTGTTAAAGTAGAAAGTCAACCGATTTTTATGATTTGAGTCAGTGTTATGTGTCTTCAAAATAAGATATTGACTGGACTTTTTTAAAGAATGTGAAGGTGTGATTTTTGCTGAGGTGTTATTTTTATTAAATGAATTGTAAATTATGATTTTTTAAAGTGCTGAAATTGGGAACACTATACCTTTTTGGTAGCAGGTTGATTTGAATAAATAATATATTGTTAGCTGGGTGCAGTGGTGTGCACCTGTAGTCCTAGCTACTTGGGAGGCTGAGGCAGGAGGATCACTTGAGCTCGGGAGTATGAGTCCAGCCTGGGCAACACAGCAAGACCCTGTCTCTAAAGAAATGTATATATTCTTTTTTTTCTTTTTTCCTTTTTTGAGACAGAGTTTCACTCTTGTTGCCCAGGCTGGAGTGCAATGGCACAATCTCGGCTCACCACAACCTCCACCTCCTGGGTTCAAGTGATTCTCCTGCCTCAGCCTCCCGACTAGCTGGGATTACAGGTGCATACCACCATGCCTGGCTAATTTTTACATTTTTAGTAGAGACAGGGTTTCTCCGTGTTGGTCAGGCTGGTCTTGAACTCCTGACCTTAGGTGATCCGCCTGCCTTGGCCACCTAAAGTGCTGGGATTACAGGCGTGAGCCACTGCACCCAGCCAGAAATATATATATTCTTAAGGCAGAAAAGGAGATAACTCTGTCTTTACCAAAAACACTCACATAGGCATTAGGTACTTTTCTTTCATAGGACAGTCAACTAAGAACATAGTAGTGTGATTATTGCCATTTCTTATTATAGACATATTTTATGTCAATTGAGTAGGTTTACAGTTCTTTTGAAAAAGAAATATGTTTGGGCCAGGCGCGGTGGCTCACGCCTATAATCCCAGCACTTTGGGAGGCTGAGGCGGGTGGATCACCTGAGGTCAGGAGTTCGAGACCAGCCTGGCCAACATGGTGAAACCCCGTCTCTACTAAAAACACAAAAATTAGCCAGGTGTGGTGGCAAGTGCCTGTAATCCCATCTACTTGGGAGGTTGAGGCAGGAGAATCGCTTGAACCTGGGAGACAGAGGTTATAGTGAGCTGAGATTGTGCCATTGCATCCAGCCTGGGTGACAAGAGCAAGACTTCATCTTAAAAAAAAAAGAGGAAAAAGAAAAAGAAAAAAAAGATATATTTTTGCTTGTTAAAAGTGTATTCTTTTTTTTTTTTTTTTTCTGAGATGGAGTCTTGCTCTGTCGCCCAGGCTGGAGTGCAATGGTATGATCTCTGCTCACTGCAACCTGCACCTCCCAGGCTCAAGCGATTCTCCTGCCTCAGCCTCCCAAGTAGCTGGGGTTACAGGCATGTGCCACCACGCCCAGCTCATTTTTGTATTTTTAGTAGAAATGGGGGTTTCACCATGTTGGCCAGGCTGGTCTTGAACTCCTGTCCTCAGGTGATCTGCCTGCCTCGGCCTCCCAACATGCTGGGATTACAGGCGTGAGCCGCCCCACCTGGCCCAAAAGTGAATTGTTTCTGAATGATCTTACTCGAGAAGCCTAGTGATGAGGACTGCATCTATGGTAGCGGTGCACTCTTCCCGGGAGAGAAGGCACTGCTGTAATCATCTCAGTTGCTGGTGTTCTGTGGAAAACAGTGTGGACTCCTGTCATGCATTGGGCAATATTCATTATTGCTTAATAAGGTGTAGAGATGAGATTGGGAATGTTTTGATTTATGTTTTCCTTCTGTGTGAGAAGAGTTTGCTAACCGCCTGACAGTATTCAAGTAACTATTTAGAAATGACTTTTTTGTCTTTATATATTACTATGGTAGAAAAATTCTCAAGATAATCTATTTTCAAACTAATTGTTTTATTTCTCTCCCATTAATCTTAAACTGGAAATGGGCAGAAAGAAAAAATACATTAAGTATTTCTTTACCTGAAACTAATTTTACTATATGCTCTGCGATTCCTAGCATAACAACTGTGAACTCATATTTTTATGTAAAAATATTTTCATTATACAGTTAGTATTTGAACTCACTAGGTTTTTTAATGTTAGACACCCAAGATGAGCATCAATATACAACACCTATCTTTATAAGTTGTTATATTCAAGAATTATTATTGCACATTGGAAGGTACTTTGTTCCTTTACATAAAAGGCTTTTTTTTTTTTTTTTTTTTTTTTTTGGTAGAAACAGAGTGTCATTCTGTCACCCAGGCTAAAGTGCAGTGGCATGATCTCAGCTCACTGCAACTTCCACCTCCCGGGTTCAAGCAATTTTCTTGCCTCAGCCTCTGGAGTAGCTGGGATTACAGGTGCCTGCCACCATGCCCAGCTAATTTTTGTATTTTTGGTAGAGACAGGGTTTCACCATGATAGCCAGGCTGGTCTTGTATTCTTGGCCTCAAGTGATGCACCTGCCTCGGCCTCCCAAAGTGCTAGGATTACAGGCGTGAGAAACCACATCCAGCTGAAAGGCATTTAATTTATAGTTTCCTCCCCCAGTTATCCCCAAATACAGGGGTCATGAGAGGTATAGAGAAGACAGAATAGATATTCAGTTAGAACTCTGCTCAACCTCATCTTACAACTGTTACCTTTCAGTATTGATCAGTCATTTCTATTTCTGAGATTTAAATATGAGGCATACATTTTATTTTGTTTTCCTTTTCTTCTAAATGTTTTTCTTGCCACACCCAGGGATAGCCTCAGATTACTTTGTTTTTAAGTTCACCTTTTAGACTGATTTGCCTACCTACTCCCTCCTTCTTTTCCTTTCTCCCTCCCTCCTTCCCTTTTTCCCTTTCTTTTCTTTTTTTTTTTTTTTTTTTTTTTTTTTTTTTGAGATGGAGTCTCACTCTTGTTGCCTAGGCTGGAGTACAGTGGCACGATCTCAGCTCACTGCAACCACCACCTCCTGGGTTCAAGCGATTCTCCTGCCTCAGCCTCCTGAGTAGCTGGGACTACAGGTGCACACCACCATGCCCAGCTAATTTTTGTATTTTTAATAGAGACAAGGTTTCACCATGTTAGCCAGGCTGGTCTCGAACTCCTGACCTTGTGATCCACCCACCTCGGCCTCCCAAAGTGCTGGGCTTACAGGCATGAGCCAGTGCACCTGGCCTATTATCTCTTTTTAACAAAGAGTTAAGAAATCTAATATTCTCTCCCAAGATCATTTGAAGAATTGTGGCAAATTAGGAATTAGATTTTTGTCTTAATTCAAAACCTGGTATTTACCCCAGTATGCCAAACAGCTTTATAAAGAATACAACATTAATCAAGAATCACATTTTTAAAGGCATACATCTATTTTTTTGGCTAGGCATTTCAAATGTGATGTAATAAAAGATTAACACAAAAGTAATTTCTATTTATAAAATTTAAAATGGCAGGTTTTCTGTGTGATGTTTGAATCTGAGATGATTTGACTGGCATGAGGCCCATCATTGGGAGGTAAAAATTATAGCACAAAGAAAACTAAGCAGGTGCATATGAGGTATTGTCTCTTTATGCTCATCAAAAAATTATCTCCAAAAGAAAAGTTTAAAAAAAGGAAATTATTGTTACAAATTGCATGAAATATATAGTGGGCTCGATTCGTAGCCCCCTCCATATCTGTATCTCTATATGTAAATATAGAGATGTAGACATAACTTGTTTCTTCCTAAGTTATATATGTCTACCTCTACCTGCGTTAACATAACATAATAAAGGTGTCATGGTACAGGAGGTAGACATATATAACTTACCTCTTCATAAGGGCTAAAATGAGAACTAAAAGTAATGAGAATTCAGTTGAATATGATTAATTATCAGGATATGTCAATTAGTTCTCTTGATGCTTACTGTGATGCAAAGTATGTGATGTATTTTAAACATTTTATAATAATTGTTCTTATGTTAACCATTAGGCAAGATTTGTATTTCTAATGCTTTTAATGTTCTTTTAAAATAATGTTTGGAAAATAAAAATACTGAAAATCCTAACATTTCTGAATACCAGTTTGCAATATAATGATTTTCCTGTCTAATCATTTTAAAACTATCAGAGCATGGCAATGATCATTTTTGCACAATGGATAACAATGTGTTGAACCACAGAGAGCTCTTTCCCTTAAGAGATGAAATAACGTGTTTGATTTTATATATATTTTATTTTATTTATTTTTTGTAGAGACAGTGTCTCCCTGTGTTGCCCAGGTTGGTCTCCAACTCCTGGGCTCAAGCAGTCCTCCCGCCTCAGCCTTCCAAATTGCTGGGAAAGAGGCGTGAGCCACTTACCGGTGTTTGACTACGTTTTGTATCATATATGCTCAGACTAACCAAGGATAGATAATGCCAAAGACTATTTACAAAACTAAGTTTCTTGCTCAGTGAAAAGAGGCTAAATGAACGTTTCAACAACTCATTTAAATGAGATTTACCTGGAAAAACAAAATTTTCGAATTTTTAGTTTACCGATCAGAGTTTGGATTTAAGAATCAAAAAACATTAACATAAGCAGGAACGGGTTTCATATAGGAAACTAGATGTCTACAGAATGGTTACATAGGGCTCTATGATGAGTCTGCAGGAAAGATTCCACCATAAACACGACCAGCCAGACTAGCCAGAAATGCTACTACTTCTGCTCCAACCAAGAAGAGAGGAAGTCAGGAAGCCTGCCTTGGACTTTTGACTTCAAGAACACACTGTTAAAGTTGTCCAGCAATGAGGAAGTTGCTGCCACCACTATTTCCACAAAAAACTCTCCTAACACCTTCAAAGCAAGTATCTAAACAAGACATTGCTGTAGGAAAAATCTGGCAGCATGCAATTGGGTGGAGAAACTAAGTTTGCCTCTGGAACCCTAGCTTCAGGGGAATCTGGAAAGTGTACTAACACAAAAGTATACTCAAAGGAGATGCAGAGTTCTAATCTGCTCTGTCCACAGTGGTTCAACTTGTTAGTCAACAATTTTTTTTTTTTTTTTTTTTTTTGAGATGGATTCTCACTCTGTTGCCTAGGCTGGAGTGTAGTGGTGCAGTCTTGGCTCACTGCAACCTCCACCTCCTGAGTTCCAGTGATTCTCCTGCCTCAGCCTCCTGAGTAGCTGGGATTACAGGCATGCGCCACCATGCCTGGCTAATTTTTGTAGCAGAGACAGGGTTTTACCATGTTGGCCAGGCTGGTCTTGAACTCCTGATCTCAGGTGATCCATCCGCCTCAGCCTCCCAAAGTGCTGTGATTACAGGCATGAGCCACCGTGCATGGCCAGTAGTCAACATTTTTTATACATACCTCTAGCCATACTTCCAAACAACAGCAGTAGCCATACCACCATTCTCCCTCTTGAAATAATGCAGCTTCTCTCATTTAAACAAAAGTGTGTACTTTGCTAGGTGCTGCGGTAATCTTAGCACTTTGGGAGGCTGAAGTGGGAGGATCACTTGAGCCCAGGAGTTTAAGATGCACCTGGGCAACATGGCAAAACGCCGTTTCTACAGAAAAGTTACCTGGGCATGGTGGCAGGTACCTATAGTCCCAGCTACTGGGGAGGCTGAGGTGGGAGGATCGCCTGAGTGAATCCAGGAGGCCTAGGCTTCAGTGAGCCCTGCAGAGTGAGATCCTGTCACAGAACAAAACAAAACAAAACAAAAAATGTGTACTCTCCTCCAGAGGGAAGATGCTAAGTCTGATCAATCTCTGGGTTTCTCAGTGATGTTCATTATTATTCTAGTTCAGTCAAAAATCTCTACGTGATGCTCTGTAACCTAAGGACTAAATTATAAAACTTACCACCAACAAACAAATTTAATCATCAAGGGAAAACAGAGTACAAAGAAGAAATTGGTTGAAAAGGTTTCATAGACACACACACACACAGACACACACACACCCTAGGATAAAGAAGAAATGGGGATTAGTACAGACTTTGCTTGATTCCATTGGTCAGGAAGCTGTGATTGGTATTTTATAATGTCTTCCACTTCCCATTTCCTATCCCTTTGCCATTAGCTAGCTTATCATATAGTCTGAGAAAGTAAGTTTTATCAAATAGCAGAGGGAATGAAATACTAAGAAAACAAAATTTATAAAACATAATGTAGGATTACAGAAATAACTGGATAAATGGAAATGCTTAATGTCATATATAAAAGACAAATCTTTGAATTAAAAAACAACATGAAGGCCAGGCGCGGTGGCTCTCGCCTGTAATCCCAGCGCTTTGGGAGGCCGAGGTGAGCAGATCACTTGAGGTCAGGAGTTCAAGACCAGTCTGACCAACATGGTGAAACCCCATCTCTACCACAAATACAAAAATTAGCCGGGCATGGTGGCAGGTGCATGTAATCCCAGCTACTCAGGAGTCTGAAGCAGAAGAATTGCTTGAACCTGGGAGGCGGAGGTTGCAGTGAGCCAAGATCACGCCACTGCTCTCCAGTCTGGGTGACAGAGCGAGACTGCGTCTCAAAAAAATAAATAAATAAGTAAAAACAACATGAAAATATATGCAACATTTGCTGCTTGGAATAGAGAAACACAAACTGGAGTAAAAATTAAGATATAGACAAAAGTAGATAAGCCTTCATGAACAAAAAATGATGGTGACAATATAAATATCAAAGAACTGAAAGCAAAACCACATTCTAGAAGATAACTAATACTGATTGATAAGAGGAACAACCAAAAAATAAAGCAATAAGTTTCATTCATTCAGCTGATATTTGTTGAATACTATGTACCAGCTTGAGATAATGGGTGAACACAACAATGAAGTTTCTACCCCCATAACACATTATACTGCAGATGAAAAATATGTAATTTTCAAGCACAGGATCCCACAGTAATGCATGGGGGATATGTCCCAAGACCCCCAGTGGATACCTGAAACCTGGGATAGTGCCAAACCTGAAATATTCCATACTTTTTCCTTTACACACATACCAGTGATAAAGCCTAATTTATAAGGCATGGCAAGAGATTAACAATAACGAATAATATTGTAATAAAAGTTATGTGAATGTGGTCTCTCTCGAAATATACCACAGGAAACTGAAACCAAGGATAAGGGGGGACTACGGTAGTGATACATTGTATGAAAACGATAAAATAGTAAAGGTAGAGAAAGTATAGGGGGCGGTGGGGATGTGATTTTGACACAGGGAGACTAGAGATAGTCTTTCTTAGGAGATATTTGAGCAGCATCTTGAATGAAGTCTAAGGAATTGAGCCAGGAACATAGTTGGGACAAGAGCTTTCCAAGCTCCAGGAGTAGCCACTAAAGGCCCAAAACAGGCATATGTTTGGCATGTTTAAGAAAATCGGAGGTGGAGTGCGGTGGCTCATACCTGTAATCCCAGCACTTTGGGAGGCCAAGGCGGGCGATCACTTGAGGTCAGGAGTTTAAGACCAGCCTCACCAACGTGGCGAAACCCCGTCTCTACTGAAAATACACAAATTAGCCAGGCGTCGTGGTGTATGCCTGTAGTCCCAGCTCCTTGGGAAGCCGAGGCAGGAGAGTCCCTTGAACCCGGGAGGAGAGGATGGCAGTGAGCCGAGATCACACCACTGCACTCCAGCCTGGGCGACAGAGTGAAACTTTGTCTCAAGAAAAAAAAAAAAAAAATTGGCAGAGAGAATGGCAGGAAATGAGGTAGCCAGGAACCAGATCATAGAGGCTCTTTGCAGGACTTGACAAGTGTTTTAGATTTTTATTCCACATATGATGAAAAATCATTGCAAGGTCGAGAGCAGAGGCTTCATAAAACCAGATTTGTCAAAAACAACAAAGTGCACAAAGCAAAATCTGTTAGAACTACAAGAAGAAATGGGCAGAAACATGAGCAAAGTAGGAGATTTTAATACCCCACTAAGTCTAGGATGGACCAAGAAGACAAGAATAATAAGAACATAGAACAGTTTACAAATATATAATTAGAAAATAGAATTAATATTGAGGTGTATATACATAATTTTATAGACCTCACAGCAAATAAGCTTTCTTTTACATGTTAGCAGAAATAAAGAAAACTGAGTAAATTAATAGACCAAAAGAAAACGCTCAATGAAATAGAAATGCTGAGTCCCAGTGTAATAAACTAACAATGTTATACACCATTTAAGCTCTATTTAGCTCCATTCAACTTTTGTTGTTTTTGCCATTTTTAATTCTCATCTGTTTTTATTTTGAACCTGACAAGATATTACAGTTATTTTGTGGTCAATATCTTTTTTTTTTTTTGAGACAAAGTCTCACTCTGGAGGGCAATGGCATCTCTGCTCACTGCAGCCTCCACCTCCACCTCCCCAAATTAAGCAATCCTCCCACCTCAGGCTCCTGAGTAGCTGGAACTACCTGCACAGGCCACCATGTCCAGCAGATTTTTGTTGTTGTTTTTGTAGAGGCAGAGTTTCACCGTGTTGCCCAGGCTGGTCTCAAATTCCTGGGCTCAAGTGGTCCTCCCACCTCAGCCTCCCAAAGTGCTGGGATTACAGGTGTGAGCCGCCACACTTGGCCTATTCATTGATATTTACCCATATATTATCACATTTCTTAAAAATTTTATTTTTTTTTTGAGACAGGTCACTCTGTCACCCAGGTTGGAGTGCAGTGGCACAATGATGGCTCACTGCAGCCTCATCCTTGTGGGCTGAAGCGATTTTCCTGCCTTAGCCTCCCAAGTAGCTGGGACTATAGGCATGCCCCACCGTGCCTGGGCTAATTTTTTTTTTTTTTTTTTTTTTAAGTAGAAGTGGGGTCTCCCTATGTTGCCCAGGCTGGTCTCAAACTCCTGGGCTCAAGCAATCCCATTTTGGCCTCACAAAGTGCAGAGATTACAGCCATGAGTCATCATGCTCCGCCCTTAAAATTTTTAAATAAATTTTCAATTGTTTTGATTCAGCAGGTAAGTTATTACATACTCCTTAGTGGATTCTGACTTCTGACCTCCATGGCCCCCATCTAGCTTATTTTCCTCCCTCCCTCCCTCCGTCCCTTCCTCTCTCTCTCTCTTTCTCTCTTCTTTTCAAAGAGATAAGGTCTTGCTCTGTCGCCAGACTGGGGTGCTGTGGTGCGATCTTGGCTCACTGCGGCCTCTACCTCCTGGGCTCAAGTGATCCTCCCACCTCAGTCTCCTGAGTAGCAGGGACTACAGGAGTATGCCACCAGGCCTGGCTAATTTTTCTGTAGAGACATAGTTTCTCTATGTTGCCCAGGCTGATCTTGAACTCCTGGGCTCAAGCAGTCCTCCCATGTCAAGCCTTCCAAAATGCTGGGATTATAGGCATTAACCAAAGTGCCTGGCTTATATTTCTTCCTTACTATTCTTTCTTGCATCTCAGACCTTTCATTTGGTTCCATTTCCTTCTGTCTTAATGTGTCGTTTAGAATTTCCTTTAATGTTTCTTTTCTGTTAGTGAATGATCTCTGTTTGTTTTCTGGTAACATTTTTATTTTGCCATCATTCTTTATTTTATTTTATTTTATTTTTTTTGAGACAGGGTCTCACTCTGGCACCCTGGAATGCAGTGGTGCAATCACAGCTCACTGCAGCCTCAACCTCCCATTGCCTTCATTCTTACAATAATTTTTTTCTGAGTAAAGACTTTGTATTTTATCTTTTAGTGTGGTAGTGTATTCCCTACTTCTTGGTTAGTGCTTCGTTAAAAAAAAAAAAAGAAGGAAAGTATTATTCCATTGTCTTCTGACTTTCACTGTTGCTATTACAAACTCAACTGTTTGGCCAGGCACAGTGGCTCATTCCTGTAATCCCAGCACTTTGGGAGGCCAAGGTGGGTGAATCACCTGAGGTCAGGTGTTCGAGACCAGCCTGGCCAACATGGTGAAACCCCGTCTCATCTAAAAATACAAAAATTAGCTGGGCGTGGTGATGGGTGCCTGTAATCTCAGTTACTTCGGAGGCTGAGGCAGGATAATAGTTTGATCTCAGGAGGTGGAGGTGGCAGTGAGCCGAGATCGTGCCACTGCACTCCAGCCTGGATGAAAGAGTGAGACTCCATCTCAAAAAAAAAAAAAAAAATAGCTGTTTGACTGCATGCTGCTTATTTGAATACATTCTCCCTACCCCATTCCATATCCCACCTTCTGGCTACTTTTATTATATTTTTGTCTTTGGTGTTCTACAGTTTTAATAGATGTGTATTTTTTAATTTATCTTGGGATTTGTTGGACTTCTCAAATTTATGGCTTGGTGTCTTTCATCAACTGTAGACAATTCTCTGCCATTAATCTCTTCAAATATTGCTTCTGTCCCATTCTCTCTACTCTCTCCTTAACCTGGCTTTCATTTTTTTCATCTCTTGCTTTCTTTGTTGTACTTTGAATAACTCCGTCCACCCTATCTTCTAGTTCATTAATTCTCCCTTCTTCTGAATCTATTCTGTTAAAATTGATTATCAAATTATCAATTTTAATTATGATTACTATATTTTTCATTTTGAGAAATTTTCTCATGTTAAAAAAAAACCTGTTGGCCAGGTGTGGTGGCTCACGCTTGTAATCCCAGCACTTTGGGAAGCCAAGGCTGACTAACATGGTGAAACCCCATCTTTACTAAAAATGCAAAATTAGCCAGGCATGGTGGCATGCGCCTGTAATCCCAGCTACTTGGGAGGCTGAGGCAGGAGAATCACTCGATCTCAGGAGGCGGAGGTTGCAGTGAGCTGGGATTGTACCACTGCACTCCAGACTGGGCAACAGAGCAAGACTCTGTCCAAAAAAAATCCCAAAAAACAGAAAACAAAACAAGAAAAACACCTGTTAGGTTATATTTTTAGAGTTTCCAGTTTCTACATATAATTAAAAGTGTGGCAGCTCACACCTGTAATCCCAGCACTTTGGGAGGCTGAGGCCGGATGGGTGGGTCACCTGATGTCAGGAGTTTGAGACCAGCCTGACTAACATGGAGAGAAACCCCATCTCTCCTAAAAATACAAAATTAGCTGGGCGTGGTGCCGAATGCCTGTAATCCCAGCTACTTGGGAGGCTAAGGCAGGAGAGTCGCTTGAACCTGGGAGGCGGAGGTTGCGGTGAGCTGAGATCACGCCATTGCACTCCAGCCAGGGCAACAAGAGCAAAGTTCCGTCTCAAAAAAAAAAAAAAAAAAAAAAAAAAAAAAAAAAAAAAAGAAAGAAAAGAAAGTGCATCATTTATTTCTTAATTAGTGCAAGGATAGTTTTCTAAAATGACTGATAATCCTATTGTAATATTTGATTTTCATAAAATAGGACTTTTGTCAATTATTTTTGCTGGTAGTCCTTCATCGTGCCTTGTTTCCTTGATTCTGTGTTTACTTTTACTGTGAGTTGCTAATTTTCCTTAAAATTTTTTGGTGAAAATTTTCACCCTGGTTGATAGCACTGCCTTAAGTGAAGGTACATTCCTCCAGAAAGAACTTGCATTTGCCTCTTCTAGGTGCCTAAATGTATTACCAGTTCAGGACCACTTTAAACTGAGCTTGGAGTTCTTTTGAACTACTTAGGTGATGTGGGTATATAGGTTACTATCTACAAGGCACTAAGTTTGCGATTATAACCTCTAAGAGATAATTTTTTCCATTTCTCTGTTTATATCAAGGATAGCTTTTCCTGAGGTTCCCTGGACATGAGGTAGAGAGGAGTGGGATGGATTTATTTCTTCTTTACCATTACCTTGAGGATGTAGCACTTTGGAGTCTTAGTTTTAAGGAAAGTGGGTCTCCTTTTAAGAAGCTTCAGTCATCAAAACTGAAGCGCAATTTCTCGAAGGTTGGCAAACACCTTCAAGGCAAAAGTGTCTACCACCCTTCACTTACCTCTTGGAGTCCTCTCCTTAGAGTCCTCTCCTCTCCCCTCCTCTCCCCTCCCCTCCCCTCTTCTACCCTCCCCTCCCCTCCTCTCCTCCCCTCCCTTCCCCCTCTTCCCCTGCCCTCCCCTTTCCTTTCTCCTTTCTTCTCCTTTTCTTTCCTTTTTCCTTTCTTTTCCTTTCCTTTCTTCCCCTTTCTTTTCTTTTCCTTTCCTTTCTTCCTCCTCCCCTCCCCCCCCTCCCCTTCCCTTCCCTTTCTTTCCCTTCCCCTTTCCTTTTTGTTTGAGACAGATTCTCACTCTGTCACCCAGGCTGGAGTGCAGTGGTGTGATCCTGGCTCAAGTGAGCCTGCCACCTCAGCCTCTCAAGTAGTTGTTACCACAGGTAACACCATGGCCAGCTAATTTTTCATATGTTTTGTGGAGACTGGGTTTCACCATGTTGCCTAGGCTTATATTTTTGTCTTGTAATTTTTCACTCTTTTATCAGCTCTTTGAAGTTTTTAAGACGTTTTATGTATTAGAGTATATTGTGAAGTTGAAATATTTATTGTTAACGAAATCAGAGCATTGTTATTATCATCAACCTCTTACCCAAACTGCTCAATTTAATAATAATAATATTATCTACATTGTGGACACTTCTTGCCTATCTTTCCAGACCTACTCTATGTATGTACCCATGTATATGTAGAGAAACCCGACAAAATAATGCGAGGTATAAAGTAAATGCTACAGGGACGTATAGGGTGCTACTGGAGTGCAAAGTAGGGAACAGTTTATTCAGAGTGAGAGAAAGGGAAGGCTTGATTAAGAAGAGAAGGGAGATGGGGAGATCCTTTTGTAGTTCATAAGTGTGATGATCGGGTTTTCACACGCATGTTTGAGATGTGCCTCCTTCAAACCTATATTAGTCTGTTTTCACACAGCTATAAAGAACTACCTGGGACTGGATAATTTATGAAGACGAGAGGTTTAATTGACTCAGGGTTCTGCAGGCTTAACAGAAGCATGACTGGCAGGCCTCAGGAAACTTACCATCATGGCAGAAGGGGAAGGGGAGGAAGCACCTTCTCCACGTGGTGGCAGGAGAGAGAGAGAGGAGGCGAGGAGGGAAGTGCCACACACTTTTAAACTATCAGATCTCATGAGAACTCACTCATTATCACGAGAACAGAATGAGGAAATCGCCCCCATAATCCAATCACCTCCACCGGGTCACTCCCCCAACACTGGGAATTATGATTCAACATGAGATTTTGATGGGGACACAGAGCCAAACCACATCAAACCTTGTTACAATGTGGGCACATTACCCATCTGACATGAATAAATAAATAATAAAAATTAAAAGAGGGGAAAAAGGAAATTGATGTATGGAACACGCACAAAATGCCTGTACAGCATTGAGGTTAAGAATGACAGCCCACATACTGCATTTCTGGGGTTTGAATGCTGGCTTGGGTGACTCTGGACAAATTTAATTACTCTAAGTTTCAGATTCTTGTACATAAAGTTGAAATAATAATTGTATCTTATATGATCTCTTTGCAACTTACTGAAGAAATACTTCTCACCATAAAATATAAGTAAGTGAACTGATGGATATATTCATTAGTGTGATTAATCATTCCGTATTTTGTATGTGTATCAAAACATCCCATTGTACCCAATAAATTTATACAATTATGATTTGTCATCAAAAATAATTTAAAAAGAAATGCTTCTTTCTAGAGGTCATTCAAATATCCTATATTTTCTTTTTCTTTCTTTTTTTTTTTTTTTGAGATGGAGTTTCGCTTTGTCACCCAGGCTGGAGTCCGGTGACACCATCTCTGCTCACTGCAACCTCTGCCTCCCAGGTTCAAGCGATTCTCCTGCCTCAACCTCCCAAGTAGCTAGGATTACAGGTGTTCACCACCACACCTGGTTAATTTTGCATTTTTAGTAGGGACAGGGTTGCGCCATGTTGGCCAGGCTGGTCTCGAACTCCTGACTGCAAGTGATCCGCCCACCTCAGCTTTCCAAAGTGCTGGGATTACAGGTGTGAGCCACTGCGCCTGGCCAATTATTTCTTTTCTTAAATTAATGTTTGTTTTTTGCTGAGGCATAGAAGTGCAATATTTTATGTAAATCAGTTTTATATCTAGCCACTTGACTAAACTCTCTTATTTTTAATAATTTATCTAACACATGTTTTGGGGTTATTATGTAGAAAAAAATGTTATCTACTTGACAGAGGAAACTGTTTTGTAATATTTTCTAAAAATGTCATCTACAAATAATAATGTTTTGGTTTTTGGTTGTTTTGGATTTTTTGTTTGTCTGTTTGTTTGAGACAGAGTCTTGCTCAGTTGCCCAGCCTGGAGTGCAGTGATGCAATCTCGGCTCCCTACAACCTAAGCCTCAAGTGATCCTTCCATCTCAGCTTCCCGAGTAGCTGGGACTACAGGTGGGCACCTCCACACCCTCCTAATTTTTGGATTTTTTGTAGAGACGGAGTTTCACCATGTTGCCCAGGCTGGTCTCTAACTCCTGAACTCAAAGGATCCGCCCACCTTGGCATCCCAGTGTTGGGATTACAGGTGTGAGGCACTGCATTTGGCAATAATGGTTTTGTTTCTTCCATTCTAAGCCTTACACCTCCCCCTTTTCTTGTCTTATGTGGTTAGCTAGAAATTCAGTACAAAGTTGAACAGAAGTGTTAACACTAGGCCTCCATTCTGGTTGTCGATTTGAAATTTTCATCAACTCTGACAGTGTTGTAGGTTTTTGTTAGATACCCTTTATCAGGTTAAGAAGATTCTCTTTTGTTCCTGGTTTATTAAGAGCTTTTATTATGGCAGACGGTTCAATTTTATTGAGTGACTTTTCTGAATCTGTTGAGATGATCATATGATTTTTCTCATTTTGGCGATGATTTTTTTAAACACTACTAAATCAAGGCTGGGCAAGGTGGCTCACACCTGTAATCCCAGCATTTTGGGAGCCTGAAGTGGGAACATGGTTTGAGCCTGAGTTTGTGGCACCCTGTCTCTAAAAAAAAAACAAAAACTAGGCATGGTGGCACTCATATGTAGTCCCAGCTACTCAGGAGGCTGAGGTGGGAGTATTGCTTAGCCCCAGAAGTCAAGGCTGTAGTGAGCTGTGATTGCACCACTGCACTCTTAGCTTGAGTGACAAAGTGAGACCCTGTCAAAAAAAAAAAAAAAAAAAAAAAAAAAACTAGGTCAATTTGCTAATATTCTAAGATTTTGCATCTGTTCATAAAGAAGTAACCCTGCAATTTTCGCTTCTCGTAATTCTCTTGTCTGTTTATCCTGGTTTCATAAAATGGGTGAGCAATGTAACTTCATGTTCTATGTTATGGAGCGATTTGTTTAAAATTGGAATTATTTTTCCCTTTAATTTTTGATAGAACACTTCTGTGAAACAATCCGTGCTGCTGTTTGCTTTGGAGGAAAATTTTTATCTCTTGATTCAATTACTACAATGGTTGTACAATTAATCTAGTTTTTAAATTATTATACTAGTATTAGTATTATTATATGTAATGTAATACAGTAGTATATTTTCTAAGAATTTTTTCCCATTTTACATATATTTCAAACTTCTTGGCATAAAGTTATTCACAATATTCTACAATGTCTGTTAATTCTGTGCAGAATCTGAGTTTTGCCACCTTTTTCATTCCCTTTCTTATTTTTGTATGCCTTCTCTTTTTTGTTTTCTTTTGTTTTTTTTTTTTTTTTTGAGATAGAGTCTCACTCAGTTGCCCAGGCTGGAGTGCAGTGGCGTGATTTTGGCTCAATGCAACCTCCGCCTCCCAGTTTCAAGCAATTCTCCTGCCTCAGCCTCCCAAGTAGCTGAGATTACAGGCACCCCCCACCATGCCTGGCTATTTTTTATATTTTTATTAGAGATGGAGTTTCACCATGTTGGCCAAGCTGGTCTCGAACTCCTGACCTCAGGCGATCCACCCACCTCAGCCTCCCAAAATGCTGGGATTACAGGTGTGAGCCACCATGCCCGGCCCTCTTTTTTCTTTTCTTGGCCCACCTTACCAAATATATTTATGGTGCATTCTTGCATTCCTATACAAAATACCTGAGGCTGGGTAATTTATAAGGAAAATAGGTTTAATTGGCTCACGGTTCTGCAGGCTGTACAAGAGGAATGGCGTCAGCATCTGCTTTGCTTCTGGTGAGGCCCAAGGAAGCTTTCAATCATGGCAGAAGGCAAGTGGGGAGCTGGTGTATCACATGGAGACACTGAGGGCAAGAGAGAGATGGGGGAGGTCCCAGAAACAACCAGATCTCACATGACCTCGCAAGAACTCACTCATTACTGCCAGGATGGCACCAAGCATTCATGAGGGATCCACCTCTGTTACCCAAACACGTCCCACCAGGCCCCACCTCCAACACTGGGAATCACATGCAACATGAAAGTTGGAGGGGGGGACACACATCCAAACCATGTTAGTGTACGACATGATGTTTCAATATATATATTCATCGTGGAATGGCTAAATCAAGCTAATGAACATACGCATTACCTCACGTACCCTTTTTTTGTGGTGAGAAAACTTAACACCTACTCTCTTACAACTTTTGAGTATAAATACCTTGTTATTCATTATAATCACCATGTTGCGCAATGGATCTCTTGAACTTATTCTTCCTAACTGAAATTTTGTATTCTTTGATCAGCATCCCCCAATGCCACACCACTCACTAACCCTGGTAACTACCATTCTACTCCGCTTCTATGAGTTAATCTTTTTCAGACTCCACATGTAAGTGATATCAGGAGGTATTTGTCTTTCTGTGCCTGGCTTATTTCATTCAACATAATGTGTTCCAGGCTCATCCATGGTGTTGCAAATAATAGGATTTTCTTCTTTTTTAAGGCTGAATAGTATTCCATTGTGTATATACACCACGTTTTCTGTATCCATTCATCTGTTCAGGAATACTTAGGTTGATTCCATATCTTGGCTGTTGTGAATGATGCTGCAGTAGACATAGGAGTGCAGATATCTCTTCAACATACTGATGGCATTTCCTTTGGAAATATACCCAGTAGTGGGATTGCTGGGTTATATGGTAGTTCTATTTTTCATTTTTTGAGAAACTTCCATACTGTTCTCCATAACGGCTGTACTAGTTTACCTTCCCACCAACAGTGTTCCAGGGTTCCCTCTTCTCTACATCCTTGCCCACACTTTGTTGTCTTTGGTCTTTTTGGTAAGAGCCATTCTCACAAGGATAAGGTAATATCTCATTGCGGTTTTAATTTGCCTTTTCCTAATGATTAGTGATGCTGATCTTTATTTTATTTTATTTTTGAGACGGAGTCTCGCTCTGTTGCCCAGGCTGGAGTGCAGTGGCGCCATCTCGGCTCACTGCAAGCTCCGCCTCCCAGGTTCACGCCATTCTCCTGCCTCAGCCTCCCGAGTAGCTGGGACTACAGGCGCCCACCACCTCGCCTGGCTAATCTTTTTTGTACTTTTAGTAGAGACGGGGTTTCACCGTGTTAGCCAGGATGGTCTCTATCTCCTGACCTCATGATCCACCCAGCTTGGCTTCCCAAAGTGCTGGGATTACACGCGTGAGCCACCGCGCCCTGCTGATGCTGATCTTTTTTTATATACCTGTTGGCCATTTGTATGTTTTCTTTTGAGACATGTCTATTGAGTTCCTTTGCCCATTGAAAATCTGGTTAATTTTTTTCTTGCCATTGAGGTGTTTGAATTCCTTATATATTTTGGATATTAACTCCTTATCACATACATAGTTTACAAATATTTTCCTTCATTCCATAGGTTGTCTTTTTCACAACGTTGATTGTTCCCCCTGCTGTGCAGAGGCTTTTTAGTTTGATGTAATCTCATTTATCTACTTTTGCTTTTGTTGCCTGTG
Source organism: Theropithecus gelada (assembly GCF_003255815.1). Classification (NCBI taxonomy): domain Eukaryota; kingdom Metazoa; phylum Chordata; class Mammalia; order Primates; family Cercopithecidae; genus Theropithecus; species Theropithecus gelada. The sequence continues at coordinate 74,516,901 of NC_037681.1, read as the reverse complement.
CTTTTGGGGTCATATTCAGAACAATCATTGCCCAAATCAATGTCATGGAACTTTTCACCTATGTTTTCCTGTAGTAGTTCCACAGTTTCAGGTCTTACATTTAAATCTTACACCATTTTCAGTTGATTGTTGTATATGGACTGAGATAAGGGCCCAGTGACATTCTTCTGCATAGGGATATACTGTTTTTCAACAGTATTGAAGAGACTGTCCCTTCCCCATTGTGTGTTATTGGCATCTTTGTTGAAAATAAATTGACCATAAGTATGTAGATTTATTTCTGGGCTTTCTGTTCTGTTTTGTAGGTCTATAGATTTATTTTTATGCCAATACCATGCTGTTTTGATGATGACTTGTAGCAGATTTTGATATCAGGTAGTGTGATGCCTCTAGCTTTGTTCTTTTTGCTACTATTTGGGGGTATTTGGGGGTACTTTGGCTATTTGGGGGTCTTTTATTGTTTCATATGAATTTTAGGATACTGTTTCTTATTTTTGTGAAACATGTCATTGGAATTTTAATAGATTGCATTGAATTCTTTGAGTAGTAGATTGCTTTATGGACATTTTAACAATATTATTCTTCCAATCCATGAAGACAGGATATCTTTCTTTTTATTTATGACTTCTTCAATTTCTTCATCAATGCTTTATAGTTTTTGGATTATAGATTTTTCACCTTCTTTGTTAAATTTATTCCTAAATATTATTTTTGTAGCTATAGTAAATTGTTTTCTTTTTCTTTTCTTTTCTTTTCTGAGAGAGGGTCTTGCTGTGTTGCTTAGGCTGGAGTGCAGTGGCACAGTCATATAGCCTTGACCTCCTGGCCTCAAGCACTCTTCCCACCTCAGCCTCTGAAGTGGCTGGGACTACAGGTACACACCACCATGCCCAGCCAATTTGCCAATTTTTATTTTTTATTTTGTAGAGACGGAGTCTCACTGTGTTGCCCAGGCTGGACTCAAACTTTCAGGCTCAAGTGATCCTCCCACCTTGGCCTCCCAAAGTGCTGGGATTACAGGCGTGAGCCCTTGCTCCTGGCCTGGATTGTTTTCTTAATTTCTTTTTGGAATAGTTTGTTAGTGTATAGAAATGCCATTGGTTTTTTTATGTTGGATTTTGTGTCCTGTAACTTTACTGAATTCATTTATTAGTTTTGAAAATTTTTGATGGAGTCTTTAGCATTTTCCATATAAGATCATGTTGTCTGCAAACAGAGACAATTTAACTTCTTATTTTCCTATTTCCATCCCTTTTCTTTCTTTCCCTTGCTTAATTTCTCTGGCCAGGACTTTCAGTACCATTCCAACTAGATGTTTTTATAGATATTTGTATCAGTTAACTGTGGCTAAGTTGTGCTGTGGTAACAAGCAATTTCAAACCAATTTTAGTGGCTTGCCACAACTAAAATTTCTTTCTTACATGTTGACTATGAATTGACTGTGACTCTGCCCCATTCTGGGATCCACACTGAAGACATAGTTATCCGTGCCATCCCAATCTAGGGCAGAAGGAAAAAGTAGTGGCTTTTACACACATATGGTCAAAAGTGGCACATATCAATCAACTCACATTTCATTGATCAAAGCAAGTCAAATGGCCAAGCATAATTTCAGTGTGTGGAAAATAGAAATCTTCTCATAGGATGGACACTGAAAGGACACAGCAATGGGTTGGAATGTATCATTCTTTTTTTTTTTTTTTGATACAGTCTTGCTCTGTCACCCAGGCTGGAGTGCAGTGGTGCAATCTTGGCTCACTGCAACCTCCACCTCCTGGGTTCAAATGATTCTCCTATCTCAGCCTCCCGAGTAGCTGGGATTACAGGCATGTGCCAGCACGCCTGGCTAATTTTTGTTATTTTTAGTAGAGATGGGGTTTCACCATATTGGCCAGGTTGGTCTCAAACTCCTGACCTCAGGTGATCCACCGGCCTTGGGCTCCCAAAGTGCTGGAATTACAGGCTTGAGCCACTGCACCCGGCCTGGAATCTATAATTCTTTCACAGGATAAAGCAGAAACTATTTGGAACAGTAATGCAATTTACTGCAGTATGATCTCATCATTCAGTTCTGAGTATTCTCTAATTTGCATCATATTTTTTTTCACTGGATCCATAAGTTATTTAGAAGTGATTCTCTTAATTTCTGAAAGAGTATCTTTCACTTATTGATTTCCAATATAATGAGATTATGGCCAGACAGTGAGATCTATATGATTCCAATCCTTGAAAATTACTTGAGATTTGCTTTATGCTTCAGTATATGGACAGTTTGTGCAAGTGATCTGAATGTGCTTGAAAAAACATGCTATTTTCTAATTATTGGCTAAAATGTTCTCTGTATGTCAGGTAGTTCAATCCTATTGATTGTGGAATTCTTTTTTGGAGGGTTGAGGGATGGTAGCAAAGAACCTTTTGGTTTTGTGCCCCACCCACTGATTATATAATTCAAATATATATTATTACTGATTTTTTTTGTCTCATTGATAAGCTGTCAATTGCTGAGAGAGAGAGCAGCAAAAGTGCTTATGTGTAGAAAGTAGTCTACTTGCATGCAGTATCAAAGCCTTATGTAGAAGAGTCTACAGAGAGAGGAGAGAACCTCAGTGAACTGCTGGATTGTTAAAGCGGAGATGTGTTAGGGAGTATCTAAGGCAGTATTGTTTAAAATTTTCCAATAAGGAAGATTGTTGGTCAGACGCAGTTACTCACACCTGTAATCCCAACATTTTGGGAGGCCAGCGTGGGAGGATAGCTTGAGCCCAGGAGTTCGAGACTAGCTTAGGCAATATGGTAAGACCCTGTCTCTCCAAAAATTACAAAAAAAAAAGCCAAGTGTGGTGGTGCACACCTGTGGTCCCAGCTACTTGGGAGGCTGAGATGGGGAGATGGCTTGAGCCCAGACGGTTGAGGCTGCAGTGAGCTATGATTGTACCAGTGCACTCCAGTGTGGGTGACAGAGCTAGACCCTGCCTCAGAAAGAAAAAAAAAACAAGATTGGTGTTACTTAAAATTTATTCCTGAACTTTATTACTATATAAATGTGCATGTGTACATAGTTGTAATCAGAACGTACATATTTTACATTCTCTTCTGTTGAAATCATATCATCTACTTTTGAAGAGCAGATTCATTTTATGGGTTACTCCCCAACCTCTGTGTGTTCAAGGAAAGTAATATGGAGGGAGACTCCATCAGGGCAACCTAGCAAATTAGAAACGGAGCTGGGGCTAAGTGCAGTGGCTCACACCTATAATTCCAATCCAGAATCACTTGAAACTGGGCAACACAGTGAGACCCCATCTCTTAAAAAAAAATTATAAAATAAAAAGAAACAGGGCCGGGTGCCGTGGCTCACGCCTGTAATCCCAGCACTTTAGGAGGCTGAGGAGGGTGGATCACCTGAGGTCAGGAGTTGGAGACCAGCCTGGTCAACATGGCGAAACCCCGTCTCTACTAAAAATACAAAAGTTAGCTGGGTGTGGTGGCACATGCCTGTATTCCCAGCTACTTGGGAGGCTGAGGCAGGAGAATCGTTTTAACCTGGGAGGTGGAGGTTGCAGTGAGCCAAGATTGCGCCGTTGTACTCCAGCCTGGGCAACAAGAGTAAAACACCGTCTCAAAAAAAAAAAAAAAAAAAAAAAAAGGAAGAAGAAGAAACAACTGAGAATAGAGTGTTTCTTTATGGACTTCCCTACAGGAGCCTTTCTAGGAGTCAAAATTGAATTGGCAATGAGGAGTCAATCTGTGGGTTGTGGGTTTACATTTAGAAACTCATCTACTTGACCTGTAGAACGAGTGTTTTGTCTACTGCTTTGGGAATATTGTTAACCTAATCTGATTTATCAACCTCCTCTTCACCCTTTCCCTATAACTCTTTGCTTCCTAGGAGGTAAAATAATGTTCTACTATTACACCAATATGCTGATACCCATTCAACACGTTCTGAATGTGGTACTCTTTTGTTTTCTTTTGATATAGGGTCTCACTCTGTCGCCCAGGCTGGAACCCATTAGCGTGATCACAGCTCACTGCAGCCTTGACTTTCCGGGCTCAAGCGATCCTCCCATCTCAGCCTCCTGAGTAGCTGGGCCTACAGACATGTGCCACTATGCCCTGCTAATTTTTTTTATTTTTTGTAGAGATAGAGTTTCGCCGTGTTGCCCAGGCTGGTCTTGAATTCCTGGACTCAAGTGATCCTCCTGCCTCGGCCTCCCAAAGTGCTGGGATGACAGGTGTGGGCCACAGCACTCAGCCAAATGTGGTGTTCTTGATACTGCGCACGTGCAGGTAATAGCAATAGCTATTGAGCTCACATGGTGGGAAGATATATCAATTTCAGATAATTTTTTACAATGTGAAAAAAATGCACATTTCAGACTTGGTCATATGTTGTGTGTGTACGCTGGGGAAGACACAAAATCATGGTTCATTCATAAATAATTTAGAGATGACCCTTTGAAACTAATATTTTTCATAGTTCCTTAGTTAGTAGCTTTTTATATCCAGGAGCAATGCACCCTAGTAAGATTCAAGGTGGAAGTTCTTTTCTGATGTAGGAAGAGGTATATTTCTCAGACAGGTCAGTTTTAGGAGCATGAAAAGTGAGCAACTATAAACCACTCTCTTATTTGTATCCGTGGTACTCACCGTTCAGTTGGAAGACCTCTAGTCTAGCCCACCAGTAGCTCCTCTTGGGTGTTGCAGTCTCAGGGTCCCCTCCATATCTGACTTGTGATAACAGCTCTTACTTAAATGACACTCCATAATCCAGCCAGGTCAGTTTACAGAGCCCCCGCTTTCAAGGCCACTCTTGTCATTCACAGATCAGTGGCAACATATAAAGTAATGAGGATGAAGGCTGTAATGGGATCTTTCAATCTCTCAGACAGACACACAGTTTTTCTCCTATATTCACTAAAAAGCAGGTTTTTTTGTTTGTTTGTTTGTTTCATTAATGCAAGATGACCATGGTTATCTTAAAAGAGACTTGCCTCACTGTTCTCCTACCGCAGTTGAGGAAAAATCCAAGTCAATGAAAACTTAAGGCCTTGGCCGGGCGTAGTGGCTCAGGCCTGTAATCCCAGCACTTTGGGAGGCCCAGGCAGGTGGATCACCTGAGGTCAGGAGTTAGAGACCAGCCTGGCCAACATGGTGAAAACCCATCTCTACTAAAAACACAAAAATCAGCCAGTGTGGTGGTGTGCCTGTAATCCCAGCTACTTGGGAGGCTGAGGCAGGAGAATCACTTGAAGAGGGGAGGCAGAGGTTGCGGTGAGCTGAGATCACACCACTGCACTCCAGCCTGGGCAATAGGGCGAGACTCTGTCTCAAAAACAACAAAAAACAACAAAAAAGACATTAAGGCCTTGTGGAATGGTGAGAGGAGTGGCAGGCAAGCTGCTGGGAAAAGACTTGCCTTTGTCAGGGGTCCAGGCTTTAGAGAGGTCAGGCCTAGATTTAGTTTGGAACCACGGGCAGGGCAGCCAAGCTCCAGCACTGGGAAGACTCTGCCTTAGCAGATGCCCAGAGCATGTGCTCCCATGTGCCCCAGTCCAGCTGCGCTGGCCCAAATGTGGTGAAGGGCGGGACAGGCAAAGTCACTTCCAGGAATAGCAGACAGTGGCCGCTTGAAGCTGGATGGGGTAATCTTGAGCGGGTAGAGAAGGAAAAGGGGGAACAGGAAGATTGGAAAATAGCTTTTCATCCCCTCCTGCATCCCTAAAGAAGGATCTGTAAATTGAGAAGCAGGTGCTGGTAGTAATTACAATAATACTCAGCCTTCTGCTTTCAACTTTGTTTAAATGCTAATGACACTCACTTTTCTATTTCCAGTCCTGATCTTTCCCTTCACTCCATGCTGCTCTATCAAGTTGCCTATTTAACATTTCCACTTGTGTGTCTAACAGGCATCCCAAAATGTAACATGTGCAAAACAACCCTTGACTCAACTCTGTTCTCTACCACACGAACTCCTCCTACCGTTTTATCATCTCTGTAAAAAGCACTGCAGTAACCCAGCTGCACAGCTCAATTTGGCGTCCTTGACTCTTTTCTTTCTCTTGCACACCATGTCCAACCTATTGACAGATCCTGAATTATTTTAAAAATAGACTCTTAAATCCAACAATTTCTCACCTCTTCCATCCCCACCCCACTAGCCCATGTCCCCATCATCTTTTACCTGGAAAATTAAACCAACCTCATCATTGTTTTCCAGCTTCCAGTCCTTCTCTCCTACAGTCTCTTTCCTATGTCATAGTGATCCTTTTAAGGTAAATCATATATGTCACTGTCCTGCTTACAGACTTCCAGTAGCTTTCTATCCCCCTTAGAACAAAATCTGAAGTCTTTGCCATGGCCTGTGTAGCCAGAATGAACTGGTCCCTGGTTTCCTCTGTCTCTGATTACTTTCATTCATACCCTGCCCAATGTGCTCAGGCTGCAGAGACTTTCTGGCTGTTTTTCACATGCCCCATTTTTGTCCCCATGTCAGAGAATTGCCCCTGAAATATTTCCATCTGGAATGGTCTTCCCCAGTGGCCTTTTCTGGTCCCCATATTCAGTGCCACTTTCCGTTCTGCCACTGCCTATCTATCTGTCCCTCTACCTTACGTGATTTCCTTCATAGTTCTGATCATTTCCTAATATTATGTTATTGTATTAGTCTGCTCAGGTGGGCATAACACAGTAATACCACACACTGCGTGGCTTAAACAATGGAAATCAATTTTCTCACGGTTCTGGAGGCTGAATGTCCAAGGTGCTGTCAGGTTTGGTTTCTGGTGAGGGACTCTCTGGCTTTTAGAAGGCCACCTTCTTTCCGTGTCCTTACATGGTACAGAGGAAGAGAGGAAGCCAGCTCTTTGGTGTCTTTTCTTGTAAAGGGCACAAATCCCATCATAAGGGCCTCACTCTTATGACCTCATTTAACCTTGATTACTTCCTGGAAAGACTCTGTCTTCAAACATAGTCACGGTTGCATTTAGAGCTTCGCTGTATGAATTTGGAGGGGGACACAGTTCAGTCTACAAGTTACATTTTACTGTTTACTGGCTGTCTCCCCACTAGAATACAGCTCGAATGGAGCAAAGACTGTTTTGTTTAGCACCATACCCCTAGTACCTATCAGTCCTTGTCCCTTGTGGGCTTTCAGTGAATAATTGTTGAATACATGGATCAATAAATGAATGGATGGATGAAGTGATCCATGGAAGTGATGTCAACCCAAATCAATATCTGGCTGGCTTATAATTTCCTCATGTTTATTTTTGGTATGACTGTCTATTTTCCCAGGATGATTTTCAGCAGGCCTTTAATGAAAGGGGACCTGGGTTCTGACTTAGGACTGCAAGGCCCTCTTCCTGACTGTTTACTCAGTTAAGGGAACCGTCAGCCAACTCAGAGGGCATCTTTTCCCAGGGACAGCCCTGGCTGCCCAGGAGCTGCCAGACAACCTGCATTCATTCTCACTGGAATTCCTTGGCTCATTATACTGCCTGAAGACAAAATAAAACTCTTCAGCAACCACAAAAGAATTAAAGGAAAAAAGGGACAACTGGTTCTTGCAAAGAGAGGAGAGGGGGTACTAGTTATTTTAAAGCATAGGACAATTTGAATAAAGGTGGCTATTGAGGGAAATGTTACTTTCCCCAAGAGATAGTTTAATAGACAATCACTTTAGGTCTAATGCCTTGGAGATTATTTTTATTTGTATGTTTTGAGACAGAATCTCACTCTGTTGCCTAGGCTGGAGTGCAGTGGCATGATCACAGTTCACTGCAGCCTTGACCTCTGCAGCTCAAGCAAACCTTCTGACTCAGCCTCCCAAGTAGCTGGGACCACAGATGCGTGCCACCACCTCTGGCTAATTTTTGTGTTTTTTTGCAGAGACGGAGTTTTGCCATGTTGCTCAGACTGGTCTTGAACTCCTGAGCTCAAGCCATCTGTCCACCTTGGCCTCCCAAAGTGCTGGGATTACAGGCAGGAGCCACTGCATCTGGCTGCCTTTGCAATTAATTTTACCAAACGAAAAATATCACTTAGTTGCATATGGACAAATTAGTGAATTTTCCTTCTTCTCATCCCAATAAACACGTTTTGTTTTTTTTGTGCGTACACTTGGCTGATGCTAAGTTCAGTTCAGTTTGTTTCTCTGAGTTCCATTTCTGTGAAGGTTTGCCCTTTTGACATCTTCCTGATCCTTTAGCAGCCTTGTAGCATGCTAATGAGTGGGAGATCTCTCAATGGACTCTCAGTGTGAGAATCCGAATTTTCATGCATAGCCTGATGTTTTGCAAAATGTCGCTTGTTCAGGTGCCAGATAGACCTTACAAAGCTAAGCAGTTCACAAAGAGTGCTTTATGCCTGTCTTCTGAGGCCAATGTACTAGGACAAGTTTCATAACCTGTGTAAATGCCTCAGAGTTATGTCACATTAGGGCTTATGAAAGCTTGTTGATCATTTGTTTGGCTTTAGCAACAATGTTTGTCAAAGAAATTTTAAAAACTAGTTTTATTAAGATTACTTGAGGAAAGAGTAGACAGAATTACATTTCGCGAAGAGGCCATGAAAATAGCCACTTTTTATGGAGGAGTTCAGAGTGCCTCAGAATTGGAATGCTTTCAATTCATGGAGCGGGGTGGATATGCCACAGAGGAGGGAGACACAGACACTGTTTTCTCGTTAGTTTGGAGAAGCAACATATGAGACTGTGAGAAATCAGTGCAAGGCAGCAAAAATTTGATTACATGATGCTGTATGGAATCCAAGAGAAAAGGAACACGGATGAAACAAAACAATAAAAATGGTTCCTTTTTCTTTCCTGACCATTGAAAACTGAAGAACATATTTTTTTCCCCCTCAAAGCACAAAACACTGAAAAATAAGGAGTGTTGAGAGTGAACAGAGGGATTAGTTTAAAAAAAAAAACAAAAAGTACTAGGGAAAGTTGGAGTGGTTGAGGAAGATTTGATAAGGTGTGGGTTAAGAGAAGATCAGGGTTCATTCATTTATTCAGCAAGTGTTTGTTGAGGGCCACTTTTATTCACAGTCTGAGGAGAAACAAAAATAAAATGCGTTCTTCACTCCAAAACAGAAAGCCGTACATAAAAGATGAAGGAATTATCATTCTGTTATTTAAATCATAAGCATGATCTGGATCTAGATAATTGGCATTGTGCTTGCATTGTTTACTGTCAGCAAAAGATTATCAAAGAAGAGAGGGTTTGGCATGTAACCTAGCCAGAATTCCCAAGGTGACATTTTAATCTTACTAATGAAGTATTTGCCAGGTTTTTGAATTGCATTAGCATAATAAAAATAACATGGGAAAAAATGAGTGTCATATGTTGCCAGGACAAAATTAATCGCTGTACTCATTTTACAGAGAATTTTGCCGAGCCCTTCTATGTGTTCTCTCAGGTGGGAGATGACAGTAGAGAATGGTGCATGAGGCAGAAGACGTTTCTGTGAAGCAAAGGCAGTATGGCGCTCATTTATACTTGATCTTAGCTGAAAGGCCGAGAAGCGGTATGGCATACATTTATAAACATAGACTCTGAGTTGGTTCAAATGCTGACTCAGCCACATGGAGTAGTTAGTTCAGCGTTTGTTTTGTTTTTTTGAGACAGTCTTGCTCTGTCACCCAGGCTAGAGTGCAGTGGCACGATCTCAGCTCACTGCTATCTCCGCCTCCTGGGTTCAAGCGATTCTCCTGCCTCAGCCTCCCGAACAGCTGGGACTATAGGTACCCGCCACCATGCCTGGATAATTTTTGTATTTTTAGCAGAGATGGGATTTCACCATGTTGGCCAGGATGGTCTGGATCTCTTGACCTCCTGATCTGCCCCCCTCTGCCTCCCAGAGTGCTGGGATTACAGGCGTGAGCCAACGCGCTTGGCCTCAACTTTTTTTTTTTTTTTTTTTTTTTTTTTTTTAGAGATAGGGTCTTACTTTGTCACACAGGCTGGAGTGCAGTGGCATAATACTGGCTCACTGCAGCCTCTAACTCCTGGGTTTAAGCAATCCTGTTGCCTCAGGCTCCAGAGAAACTGCCACCACAGGTGTGCACCACCGCACCCGGCTAATTTTTTAATCTTTGTAGAGATGGGGTCTTGCTATGTTGGCCAGGCTGGTTTTGAACTCCTGGGTTCAAGCGATCCTCCTGCCTGGGCCTCCTAAAATGCTAGGATTACAGGTGTGAGCCACCACAGCCGGCCACACTGCTGGACTTTTAAGGAAGTTTATTTTTTAATATGTGTTTATAAAATAAAACTTATGTTTGACCTTGAGGAAAATATATGGGAAGCTATGTTGTATTTTTTCTTAAATTCAAGGCAAAGCGCAATTCTTTCTATCAAAAGGTCCTAGAAGGCTGGGCACCTATAATCCTAGCACTTTGGGAAGCTGAGGCAGGAGGATTGCTTGAGGTCAGGAGTTCAGAACCAACCTGACCAACAAAGCAAGATCCCATCTCTATAAAAAACATTTAAAAAGTATCTATTTAAGGATACTAGCAAAAAGGTGAAATGACATGCAAATATTATTATTTTGTAGTGGCAAAGGATGAAAAAAATTAAAATAGATTTGAAACACATAATGTAGTATGTGATTAGATGTGAGATCTTTAGCACTATTTTAGTTTCACAGACATCTTTGGAAATGAGCTGGTTACTATTTCCAAAAGTCCTGCCTGATTTACTTGCTTTTGTTGAACATTTTTTGTTTCAAAGGTAAAAAATACTAAAATGTTTAAAAATTTACAAATAGCAGCCGGATGCAGTGGCTCATGCCTGTAATCCTAGCACTTTGAGAGGCCAGGGTGGGTGGATCACCTGAGGTCGGGAGTTCGAGACCAGCCTGACCAACATGACTAAACCCCGTCTCTACTAAAAATACAAAATTAGCCTGGTGTGGTGGCACGTGCCTATAATCCCAGCTACTCCAGAGGCTGAGAAAGGAGAATCACTTGAACCTGGGAGGCGGAGGTTGCAGCAAGCTGAGATTGGGCCATTGCACTCCAGCCTGGGTGACAAGAGCAAAACTCCGTCTCAAAAAAGAAAAAAATTACAAATAGCCATGGATGCAAGATACTTCAAGCTCTGTGTTTTATTTGTTAATTATTTTGCTCTTCTTTCTACTTTAATTTGAGACTGTCAGGCTTGCCTTTATTTTCTCCATGTATTAAAAAGTGGAATTCTAGTAGTCTTCAAACTGTAGGCTCTTCTGGCTGTTAACCAGGAAAACATGCTCATTCTTCCCCATAACTGTAAAAAAGACATTACTGTATTCTTTCTTTCTTTTTTTTTTTTTTTTGAGATGGAATTTCGCTGCTCTTGTCACCCAGGCTGGAGTGCAATGGCGCGATCTCAGCTCACCGCAACCTCTGGTTGAACTCCCAGGTTCAAGCGATTCTCCTACCTCAGCCTCCCGAGTAGCTGGGATGCCCCGTAAGAGTTTCACCATATTGGTCAGGCTGGTCTCGAACTCCTGACCTCAGGTGATCAGCCCACCTTGGCCTCCCAAAGTGCTGGGATTACAGGCGTGAGCCACTGTCTCCTGCAGAAGGCATTCCTCTATTATTTCTAAAAGAGAAGTCTTGCAAGATCCAAGAACCTCAGTGATTATAACCATGGCTGGTGAAAGTCACCTTTTAACCTCCACATCATAATTCTGATTGGTTATCTACCTGATAAGGTAAAATCTTTTTGTTTTGTTTTTGGAGATGGAGTCTCACTCACTCTGTTGCCCAGGCTGGAGTGCAGTGGTGCGATATCGGCTCACTGCAACCTCTGCCTCTGAGGTTCAAGTGATTCTCCTGCCTCAGCCCCGAGTAGCTGGGACTACAGGCGTGCGCCACCATTCCTGGCTAATTTTTGTATTAGCAGAGACGGTGTTTCACTATGTTGGCCAGGCTGATCTCGAACTCCTGACCTCAAGTAATTGGCCTGCTTTGGCTTCCCAAAGTGCTGGGATTACAGGCGTGAGCCATCACGCCCGGACAAGGTATGATCTTAATGCTTACATTTAGAGTAACAATTCCATTTTCTGAAAGGTAATTACTTTAGTCTATGATCCTGTAACAGGATGAAAGTGAAAAATAAAGAAGGGTATCCCATCAATTCCTCCAAACGTGTAACACCAACTCTTAGGATGTTTTGTTTATGACATAAGACTTTCTGATTCATGAATTACTGTGTGTACCACATATTATATATTAGTGAGGCTTAGCATCTTTCACAGATTAAAAACTAATAGAATTTCGAATATGTTCTTCCTACAACCCACTGCATCATCTTGCCTGCTTGCTGAAACCACTTTTGAGACTATCAGCATAGGAGGTAAAACATGCTCTTGAATGTGCAATGGGTTCCTTACCTCCCCTGCTAAACAAGTGAGAAAAAGAGAGCCAGCATGGTGACGCCCATCTTGAGTTCTCAAGAGGCTGCAGCTGGAGGGTGGCTTGAGCCCATGAGTTCTGGGCCTTGGTGTGCTATGGCAATGGGGTGGTCTGCATGAAGGCTGGCTTCAATATGGTGACCTCCTGGGAGCCGGGGACCACCAGATTGCTCAAGAAGGGTGAATCAGCCCAGGTCAGAAATGAAGTAGGTCAACAACAACGACAAAAAAAAAAAAAAACAAGAGATGGATTGTCTTCTAAGCCGTGCTATCATGGCAGGCACTGGTAATAAAATCGCCCAACACTAGGAAGAGTTTGAAATCATTCTAGGAGTCCAGCGTGGTGGTGCACACCTGTAGTCCCAACTACTTGGGAAGGTGAGGCTGGAAGATTGCTTGAGCACAGGAGTTTGAAGCTGTAGTCAGCTGGAATTGCACCACTGCACTCCAGCCTGTGCAAAAGAGTAAGACACCGCTTCTAAAAATAGCATCAAATAAAAAATAAAATCATTCTAGGGAAGCTGATATGTATTTTCATTTGAAGCTCTGATTGCAAAACATAATTATTCAAAATTTAGTCTTAGCTTTATTTTCTTGTTTAGCTTAAGTCCTTTCATGCTAGATCTTTGGTGCTGCTGGGTCAATAATTTGGCCTGATTATGTGCTAGGTTTAACTACATAAAGTTTATGTACTTAAGTATTGTCAGAAACCAGGTTAGGTCTTTGGGTAGCAGACTGATTGAAAGGGATAGCTCACGGGGGACAGTACACAAAGCATAACTATTCAATTTTGAGACAGTTTGTTGCCAATGTCCCTTTAATCAAGGATTAGAAACTAGGGGCCAGTGCAGAGGCTCACCCCTATAATCCCAGCAGTTTGGGAGGCCAAGGCGGTAGGATCGCTTGAGCTCAAAAGTTCGAGACCAGCCTGGGCAACATAGGGAGATCTTGTCTCTACAAAAGTTTAAAAATGAGCCAAGTGTGTTGGTACATGCCTGTAGTCCCACTACTCAGGAGCAGAGGCAGGAGGATCCCTTGAGCCCAAGAGGTCAAGGCTGCAGTGAGCCATAACCATGCCACTGCATTCCAGCCTGGGCAACAGAGTGAGACCATCTCTCAAATAAGCAAGTAAACAAACAAACAAACAAACAAACAAACTAGGGCTGGGCTATAAGCCTCACCTAGTAGCCTCTCAAAGAAAAGAGGTAAAATTTTAAAAAGCAGGAAAAAAAAAATACCCAAAACAAAACCCCAACAACAGTTTCCATGTCACATCCTTCTTGTAAAGATGAACTACTAATTATTTCCCTGAAACCCTCACCTGGAGACAGGAGGGCTAGTAGTTAGTGAAGTACCCATCAACAATTCTCAATCACTGGAGAATTTATTTAACCAAGAGAATCACTTGCTATGTTTATTTAAAATACAGATTCTTAGGCCCTGTCTTAAGAATCTGGTTGGCTGGGAGCAGTGGCTCATGCCTGTAATCCCAGTGCTTTGGGAGGCTGAGGTGGGCGGATCATGAGGTCAGGAGTTCGAGACCAGCCCAACCTATATGGTTAAACCCTGTCTCTACTGAAAATACAAAAATTAGCTGGGTGTGGTGGCTCTGTACTCCAGCCTGGGTGACAGAGCGAGACTCCGTCTCAAAAAAAAAAAAAAAATCTGATTTAGGTGTGGGATAGCACCGGCTTTAATAGAGACAAGATAGACTTCTCGAAATGCATTAGACACATTATAGCTGAGCCATTTCCCTTCCCTATTAGCAATTCAGCCTGCTTATACAGAATGATTGTATCACAGAGTTAGTAGCAAGTAAACTGGAGAGCAAATGAGATTTCAAAGACTACTGATATGCTGATAGGGGACTCAAGATTTAAAACAGATATGGAGATACCTGGACTAGCACCTACCCTCAAAGAAGTTTGAGCTGTGTTAGTTAAGACAGAGAACTATTTTTTTGTTGAGACTGGGTCTTGCCATGTCACCCAGTCTGGAGTGCAGTGGCTATTCACAGGTGCCATTGTGCACTACAGCCTTTAACTCCTGGGCTCAAGCCATCCTCCAGTGTCAGCCTACTGAGTAGCTAGGCATGTACTCAACTAGAAGCCTGACTCATTCATATAAAATCTTTTTCGTTTTAAAATAATGAATTCTGTTTCTGAGACTCTTCCCTAGTAAACTATTCCAGTAGTTTTTAAAAGATGATTTTTTCCTCCTCTTCTAAGACAGAATTTGTTTTATATATTCTCAACGTATCTTCTGGCACTGAACTAATTAACTCCCTCCCCTATCACCTATACTAAATATGAGGGTAGTTATGTTATTTTAACTAATTGATATAATGATTCTGTAATTCATTAAAGAAATGAATTTTGGCCTGGTGTGATGGCTCACGCCTGTAATCCCAGCACTTATGGGAGGCCAAGGAAGGCAGATTACTTGAGGTCAGGGGTTTGAGACCAGTCTGGCCAACATGGCAAAACCCCATCTATACAAAAATACAAAAACTAGCCGGGCATGGTGGCATACGCCTGTAATCCCAGCTACGCAGTGGGCCGAGACAAGGGAATCGCTTGAACCCAGGAGGCAGAGGTTGTGGTGAGCTGAGATTGTGCCCCTACACTCCAGCCTGGTCGTCAGAGCGAGACTCCATCTCAAGAAAAAGTATTTTAATGGCTTTGATCTTCTTATGTTAACAGGAGACAAACGCCAATAAAAGGAAGTTAACACATACTGGTATCAAGTACTGGACAAGACTTTTTACACAGTAAAATTCATGCACTGATATAACCACTTTATGAAGTAAGTATTCTCTTCACAAAAGAGGAAGAGAGACTAAAAGACGTTCACTGACATGTCTAGGATCACATAGCTAGTATGTGTTATAATAAGAAATTTGGTGTTTGTCTCAGGTTCTTAACACAGAGCTCCTAAAACCTAGGAGCTTCCCAAGTGATGGGAATGTCTTACTTGTAAGGAGCCCTTTTTGATCACCCTATTGCTATCTGGATAGAATTTGTCCTGGATAGTTTATGTTAATGAGGTTACTTAGGCGGAGCCCCTAGATAGCCTCAGGATGTGGCTTACTACATCCCAATTATCATGGCTTACTACAAAGACCAAGTGACTGATTAGCCGGTTGGAACTTTCAGACCCACCTATTGACCTCGGGGAAGGAAAGAGGGAGGGGGGTCTGAAAATCAAACTCTGTAACTCTTGGGATCTGATGAGCTTCCAGGTTCCCGAATCTAGTGTTGGGGGAGTGGCATGCCCAGAGGAAGCCTAGAAGGTCTGCAGGCACCCCCTTGCCTCCCACCCTGCCATACCTTGCCTTATGCAGCTCTTCCATCTGGCCGTCCCTGAATTGTATCCTTTATGATAAACTGGTAAACATAAGTGAAGTGTTTCCTTTAATTCTGTGAGGCGTTCTAGCAAATTATTAAACCCAAAAAGGGAGTCATGGAACCCCTGATTTATAGCTGATTGGTCAAAAGTACTAGATGCCCAGACTTGCAATTGGCATCTGAAGTAAGTGGAAGCAGTCTTGTGCAACTGAGTCCTTTACTTGTGGGTCTGATGTCAACTCCAAGTAGACGAGTGTCAGAACTGAACTGAACTGTAGGGCACCCAACTGGTGTCAGAAAATTGGTTGGCGTGAAGAAGTAAAACCACACATTTTGGTGACCTAGTGTTCTGTGCTGTATTGGGTGTGTTTGGTTTTTCCTCTCTTGTACACAGTAAGTTAAAGAGAGGATTTTGCACTGGTCTTGTTGGCGTGTGCCTGGGAGTCCCAGCTATCCGGGAGGCTGAGGTGGGAAAACTGCTTGAGCCCAGGGGTTCAGAGCAGCCTGAGCAGCCCCATCTCTGGATAGGGAGAGAGAAGAAAAAAAGGATTTTGACCTAGGTCTGAATTCAAAGTTCATGCTCTTTCTCTATGTGCTGCTTCCTACTAAAATCTATAAATAACCCTAAAATAGTCAATTATATTAGCCTTTTCTTAAACTATCTTTGGCCAGAACTACTGAAAAGGAGGAAAAGACTCTTATGACCCTTTTCTGTTCTTGTTCAGATATGTATGTTTAAAATGTGTACAACAGGATAATGGAAAAAATAAAGGAATTTCATAATCTGCCATTGACTACATGACAACACTGCTTGTGGACATTTTATTCACTTTAAAATAAATATTGTGCTGTAAACTGTTCAGAAGTGAAATCTATATTACAGTAGGCAAGTACAAGGGATACACAGCACAGTGTTTTGTTAGAGCAAACCATTCTGAGTCTCAGAGAAGCATCACCAACTGTCTACATCAGATAGATACTCTGAGAGTAAACATACTCATAAGAAGAAAAAATAGATAAAAGTTCTGAGAGAGAAGCAACCTATTATAAATAAGAGTTTCTTAAGATTAACAAGGGTGAGGACAACTCCCATGTGAGCCTCTACCATGTGCCCAGTTTCTACTTTAACACCTTGCAGAGAGCAGTTGCTATATAAAAATCTGTTGAAAGGATTTCAGGCACTAGAATTTACATATTTTACATGGTCTCTCATTTAAACCTATCAATTTCTTTCTTCATGAATTTTACTTCATTAGCTAGTTATATACATTATAATTTACATAATAAATCTATTATTTAAAAACTTTCAATAGGTACAACAATTATGACATTTGATTAGGCTGGACTCTAACTTGCTTGGATGAGATTTATTTTGGAATCACAGTATCCAAGCAAAGAAAAACAATCAGTTTATAAGACACAATAAAAATGAAAAAGAGCGAGACAAATGTCTGCCTTAGAAGTTTATCAATAACCTCTTATATACACATATATATTCACAAAGTGTTTGAGAGTCATTTTATACGATCTTTTAGAAGAGGTCCAATGGCTGAGAACTCTATAATGAGACACGGTCGGACAGAAATTATCATGGCTTTCAATGATCTTTTCTTTCCCCTAACTTGAATATCCTTTAGTTGGGGAGAGAAAGAAGTCCATTTTCATCTGCTGTATCTAAGATTTTACAGATCACTGGAGATTCAACCTAAAGAAGAAGAACAAAGCCATTAAAAAGTTGCTAAGCTGAATACTTTTCAGTACTATTCTGCTGAATGGATACATGTAGTTAGAGTTGCTAGAAGCATGAGTCCTTATTTTAGATAAACATCCAACATTATTTCTACAAATTAAGCTTCTTGAAAAACAACTTTTAGTCATCCATACAGAATATCAGACAGGTGGAGAAAATATTTTTAAACAAGCAGGGGAGGGAAAAGGAACAAAGGACAGGAATAAGACAGGAATACATAGCTAGATTTTAGACAACAAAAATGATAGAACATTATGGCAAAATAATTAAGTGTATTTAAAATAAAAGGTAAAGAAAAATGTAACCCAAAGATGGAATACATGTTGAAATTATCAGATGTTATAATAATTATAATAAACATGATGAAGAAAACATGCACGACCAGATAGGAAATTTCAGCAGAGATAAAAAAGAACCAAGTGGAGGCCGGGCGCGGTGGCTCACACCTGTAATCCCAGCACTTTGGGAGGCCGAGGCGGGCGGATCATGAAGTCAGAAGATCGAGACCATCCTGGCTAACACAGTGAAACCTCGTCTCTACTAAAAATACAAAAAATTAGCTGGGCGTGGTGGCACACGCCTGTAGTCCCAGCTACCGGGGAGGCTGAGGCAGGACAATCCCTTGAACCCAGGAGGCAGAGGTTGCAGTGAGCCAAGATTGTGCCACCACACTCCAGCCTAGGCGACAGAGCAAGACTCCATCTCAAAAAGAAGAGAAAGAAAAAACAAACAAACAAACAAAAAGAACCAAGTAGAAATGTTAAAAGATAAAAAATACGCCAGTGATAAATTCATTCACTGGACTGGACACGGCAGAGGAATTAACAAGTTTGAAGACAGCTTAATAGAAATGACCCAAATTGAAACAAAGGAAGAAAAGTGTGAATAAAGGAGTGTCTGAGATTTTGGGACAATTTTATACTAATATGTCTTACTGGAGTGTCAGAAATAGAGGAGAAAAAGAATAGAGCAGAATAAATCTTTGAGGAGATAATGTCCAAAAATTTCCCCAAATTGATGAAATGTATCAACCCACAAATCCAAGAAGCTCAGTGAACTCCAAGCAAGATAAATACAGAGAAAACCACATTTAAGCATTAGATAATCAAAGGTAGAACCATAGTCTTTAGAAGGAAATACAGGAGAACATTTTCATGATTTTGGGGTAGTAAAAATTTCTTTTTTTTTTTTTTTTTTGAGACGGAGTCTTGCTCTGTTGCCCAGGCTGGAGGGCAGTGGTGCAATTTTGGCTCACTGCAAGCTCTGCCTCCCGGGTTCACGCCATTCTCCTGGCTCAGCCTCCCAAGTAGCTGGGACTACAGGTGCCCGCCACCGCACCCGGCTAATTTTTTTGTATTTTTAGTAGAGACGGGGTTTCACCATGTTAGCCAGGATGGTCTCGATCTCCTGACCTCGTGATCTGCCCGCCTTGGCCTCCCAAAGTGCTGGGATTACAGGCGTGAGCCACCGCGCCCGGCCCGTAAAAATTTCTTAGAACACAAAAAGTGTTAGCTATTAAAGAGGAATAAATGATAAATTGAATTTCATGAAATAAAAAATTTTTGGTCACCAAAAGACTTTAGTAAGAAAATGGGGCTGGGTGCAAGTGGCTCACACTGTAATCCCAGCAATTTGGGAGGCCGAGGCGGGCAGATCACCTGAGGTGAGGAGTTGGAGACTAGCCTGGCCAACAAGGTGAAACCCTGTCTCTACTAAAAATACAAAAATTAGCCGCATGTGGTACCATATGCCTGTAATCCCAGCTACTGGGGAGGCAGAGGCAGGACAATTGCTTGAACCCAGGAGGCGGACGGAGGTTGTGGTGAGCTGAGATCGTGCCACTGCACTCCAGCCTGGGTGACAGAGTGAGACTCCATTTCAAAAAAAAAAAAACCAAAACCCCAAAATCAGCCAGGCATGGTGGTGCATGCTTGTAGTCCCAGCTACCTGGAAGGCTGAGGCACAAGAATTGCTTAAACTTGGAAGGCAGAGACTGCAGTGAGCCAAGATTGCACCACTGCATTCCAGCCTGTATGGTGGCTGAGCCTATAATCCCAGCACTTTGGGAGGCCAAGGTGGGAGGATCGCTTGAGTCTAGGAGTTTGAGACCCATATGGCCAATAAGGCAAGACTCTATCTGTATTTTAAAAAAAAAAAAGAAAGAAAAATGAATAGGCAAGCCACAGACAGAGAAAAAAATATGTGCAATACAAATACAAAGTTAATATCGAGACCTCTGTTAAGACGTGTTGAGAAGTGAGGACCTGAAATGTTCTCAACACATAGAAATAATAAATGCTTGTGGTGATGAATATTCTGAATACCCTGACTGGATCACTACACATTCTATGGATATAACAAAGTATCATATGTAACCAATAAACATATACAAATACTATGTATCAATAGAAAAAAAAATAAACAACACAACACCAAACAAAAAGTGTTACACTTAGTCAAAGACTTCAGGCACAAAAATATTATATACTATATGATTCTATTCATGTGGAATCCAAAAAAGAGACAAAACTAATCTACAATGTCATAAATCAGAAAGGAGTATCTTTGAGCAAGGCTAAGTGGTGTTTACTGGAAGGGAGTATGAGAGAACTTTCTGCAGTGACATATCTTGTTTTGGGTGATCGTTACATGGGTATATATAATTGTCAAAACTTTTCACGCTCAACACTTAATATCTGTGGATTTTATTTCATGTAAATTATCTCTCAATAAAAAATGTCACAAAAAACCATGTCAACTACTACACAAGTGGTGTGTGGACCATATTAAGCCTTGGAGACTACTGAAGGTCCTGCCTAAATTTAATGCAAAAAATTAAAACATGGCGGCCGAGCGCAGTGGCTCACACCTGTAATCCCAGCATTTTGGGAGGCTGAGGTGGGTGGATAACCAGAAGTCAGGAGTTTGAGACCAGCCTGGCCAACATGGTGAAACCCCGTCTCTACTAAAAATACAAAAATTAGCTGGACGTGGTGGTGCGTGCCTGTAATCCCAGCTACACGGGGGGCTGAGGCAGAAGAATCGCTTGAATCCAGGAGGCAGAGGTTGCAGTGAGCTGAGATTGTGCCACTGCACTCCAGCCTGAGCCACAGAGCAAGACTCTGTCTCAAAAAGAAAAAAAAAAAAGAAAACAAAGAAAAATTAACACAAGGCTCAAAATTGAATTTTTGATTATTTTCTTTTTAACTTACCCCAAGAATATATTGACAGGAGTGAGGCTCTAGCATATATACAGTAACAGCGTGAGGCGAATCTGATTCTTTACACCTAAAACAGAGAGAACTTTAAGGTATTGCCCAAATCATTTAAAGTGAGATCACTGCTAATAGCTGTACTCTTAAAAATCCCATTCAAGTGGACCCTGTATGATTTAATACAATTTTATCAATAATTTAAATAGTATACTTTCGTAATTATTCATAATTATACTTTTTGTTTACATAAAACTTTTGTCCATAGGAAGCAGGTAAAAGAAAAAGGCATATAGCATGATTTGATGGTCTGACTTACTTTAGTTTTACAGTCACCTGTCTTGGTTTGTCCGTTATATCACAAATATCTCCATTTCCATAAAAATGTGACACCATCCTGAATCAGAGAAACACACAAGTTTTATTAAACTAAAATCTCACTAATAGAATAATTGTAATGGGTAAGGTGAGAAGATGGTTAGAGGGATCAGTTTAACATTAGCTAAAAAATAAACCTGACTATATTCTTTAAAAGAGTATTTTTAGGGTTATCTCACAGACGCAGTCTCTTGGATTCTATAAAGAGAATATAAGAGAGAGAAACTTCATACTGGCTTAGTTAATAATGATTATTTTCAGCTTGCATATTATTTATTTGTATACAAATAATTATGGTTAGATCCCTTTAAAAAATTGTTTTAAAGTTATCAGTTTCCCTAGCCCACTATATTGTTTTGTGAAACAGTTCTTTGCTTCCGTCCTCCATCAAGCTACTCCCATTAAAATACTGTACGTTAGGCACTGTAGTATAGGAGACAAAGCCTAGGCCAAACTGTCAATCTCAAATGAGCAGGATCCAAAGAAAAGCTTCATTTTACCAGTCTAACACTCATGCTTCAACATATATTGTACATGATACCACGACTGTTTTCACATAAAACATATACCTACAAGGATAAGAGAAATCAATCTGTTTAGTATAATAATTAAATGTCTATGTTTTAATTTTGCTGACTTTGACTCTGATCAGCCCAAAAAGTCAGTACACTCTGAAAACAATCCAAATCATCTGTTTTAGGAAGGAAAAGGTAATACCCAAGAAGGAACAAGAAAGAATAATTTAAAACATACTGAGTAAAAGTCTACAAGAAAAGCTAAAGTGTAGTTATTCTTGGGAAATGAGATTAACTTACTGGTGTTTTGACAAGATATACTCATATATCCTAAAACAGATGTGAGGTAGTTTTTAAAAAATAGCCTCAGTTCTAACAGAATTGAGTCATTGTTACTAACAACACCACCACTCTCATTAATGTACTACCCCCATTGTTAAAGGCAGCAACCCAGGTTTATTGCATGCTATTCTCCTTTA
The DNA here is from genome assembly GCF_003255815.1 of Theropithecus gelada. Lineage (NCBI taxonomy): Eukaryota > Metazoa > Chordata > Mammalia > Primates > Cercopithecidae > Theropithecus > Theropithecus gelada. The sequence goes on along the minus strand of NC_037681.1, from coordinate 74,494,821 downwards.
CATAAATTACCTCTTAAATGACACAATAATTGTAAGAGGCAAATACCATTAGACACCAAAAGTGACAGAAAAAAAGATTATGTCATTTCTCCAAGGTAGGAAGTGATGAGCCAGCATTTGAATCCAGGTAGTGTGACTCCAAGGACTGTGCTCTGAACTATTACACTGTGTTGCTTCCCCAAGAAAAGAAAACTAACCTAAAAGATGTCCCTTGAAAAAAACTAACCAGGGATTTTACTTAAATGTTTGAATTTTTTTGTTTTTCAATATTTTGAGTTTTAGAAATTCTACTAATTAGCTACAAAGGCAAGTAAAGTGAATCTTTACCTGACTGTCTGGGTACCATCATCTTGAAGATGATAAGCTCTAGCAGTATTCTTCTTAGCCCATTCAATATGCTCTTCTTGGTTCCATGTCCCGACAACCACAGAGGTTTTCCCACTGTCCTTGTCCTAACACAGGAAAAAATATTTGTGATAATGCATGCTTGATATCATCAAGTAGATATTTATGCTGATGACCTGACCTTCTTGTAGGCTAGTCTTTATCTGCACAGTGGATCTATATTTAGGTGTAATGATATTAGTCGAATTCAATGAGTGCAAATTTAAGTACATTATCTTCTTTATTCCTTGCTTCTCTGAATAACGTAACTAATTTCTAGTCAGGCTAGCTCTAAATGTAGTTATTATTGGCCCTTCTATCTCTTTTCTCTTCTACAGATCAGTCCCATCAGTTCTTTCCTGGAGATTTTTCAGCTTTAGACTCTTCCTCTACTTTTTCACTGACAGCAACTCACCCCACAACCAAGGGTTTAATCTCTCATACCTAGATAATACTATCACATACTACTGCAATTCTTAATTCAATCTTTGGCCTCTATCTCTTCCACCGCAGCCTAACTTCATCCTATGCAATGTTATACTGATCTTTCACTATTCATTTGGTACCATACTTATTTCTCTATTGAAATTGTCTATCCAGAAACCCCTTTTCCCATCCTGCTTTTATTATTTTTTTAAACACTAACTACATACTGTCTTATATATGGACATCCTTCCTTCTTTCTTCTTCCTTTTCCTTCCTACCTCCTTGCATTCCTTTGATTTCTTTCTTCACAATGTATGCCAGACAACCATGCTGGGCACTAACAGATATCTGGTTAGTAGAATTAAAAACCCTTGGCTGAGCGTGGAGGCTCACACCTGTAATCCCAGCATATTGGGAGGCTGAGGCGGGTGAAATCACCTGAGGTCGGGAGTTCAAGATCGGCCTGACCAACATGGAGAAGCTACTCTACTAAAAATACAAAATTAGCCGGGCGTGCTGGCACATGCCCATAATCCCAGCTACTCGGGAGGCTGAGGCAGGAGAATCGCTCGAACTCGGGAGGCAGAGGTTGCAGTGAGCCGAGATTGCGCCATTGCACTCTAGCCTGAGCAATAAGAGGGAAACTCCATCTCAAACCAAACCAAACCAAACCAAAACAAAAAACCCCTATGGTGGCAAAGAAAACAAGCAGGGCCAATGCCCAGTAGAGCTTAGTGCCTAATTTAAGAGATAGCTAATAACATTTGGTTTTAGCTACTAGAATAAGTTCCTGGATAGGCAGAAATTAGAGCTACAAAGTGAAGTGTTTAAGAGGTTGGATATGGAGCCAGACTGCCTGGGTCTGAATTCTAGTTTCCCCAGTTACTACCTATTTGACCTTAGGCAAGTTATTGAACCTTTATTTCTGTTTCCTCATCTTGGAATAACAACCACTTCTTAAGGTTGTTATGAATATTAAAAGAATATGTGTAAAGTACATAGTGCCTGGCATACAGTAAGCACCCTATTTGCTAGTTACTATTACTTTTAGTATCTCTCTAAATACCAAACACAGTTCCCTAGAAAGTTCCAGGTTATACAACCTTGGCTAAAATAAGTTTCATAAAACCTAGTGTTGGCAAGCGTATAGGAATGTAGCCATTGTTTATGGGAGTGTAAACTGGTCTAACTCTGGAAGGCAATTTTCCAGTATGCAGATACTTTGACCAAGGAAGTCTGTTGACAGAAATGTCCCTTATGAATATATTTGCAAAAGTATAGCAACAGAACTATTTTTTTTTTTTTTTTTTTTTTGAGACGGAGTCTCGCTCTGTAGCCCAGGCTGGAGTGCAGTGGCCGGATCTCAGCTCACTGCAAGCTCCGCCTCCCGGGTTCACGCCATTCTCCGGCCTCAGCCTCCCGAGTAGCTGGGACTACAGGCGCCCGCCACCTCGCCCGGCTATTTTTTGTATTTCTTAGTAGAGACGGGGTTTCACCGTGTTAGCCAGGATGGTCTCGATCTCCTGACCTCGTGATCCGCCCATCTCGGCCTCCCAAAGTGCTGGGATTACAGGCTTGAGCCACCGCACCCGGCCAACAGAACTATTTTTAAATGTTGACTAAAACGTATCACAGCAAAAACTGGAAACAACTTAAACGTCCATTAGCAGAGGTCTGGTTAAATACACTGTGGTACAGACATAATCCTCTGTACCTGCTGAAAAGAGTGAAATTGAGTGTTGCTGACATGGAGCAATCTCCAAGATACTAAGTGAAAAGAACAAGTGGCAGAACAGTGCATGATCCCTTCTCTATAAATAAAAAAGTTATACCAACATCTATACATATGCATTTTTTTTTTTTTTGGTGGAGGGCAATGAAAATGTTAACAGTAGTTAAACTTTTTTAAGAAGTGGTATGATGGCAGAGGAGACAGATACTTCTCATTTAAAATTTCTGGCATACATTTCTTTAAGAAACTTATCGGCTGGGCACGGTGGCTCAAGCCTGTAATCCCAGCACTTTGGGAGGCCGAGACGGGCGGATCACAAGGTCAGGAGATCGAGACCATCCTGGCTAACATGATGAAACCCCGTCTCTACTAAAAAATACAAAAAAATAGCCGGGCGAAGTGGCGGGCGCCTGTAGTCCCAGCTACTCAGGAGGCTGAGGCAGGAGAATGGCGTAAACCCGGGAGGCGGAGCTTGCAGTGAGCTGAGATCCGGCCACTGCACTCCAGCCTGGGCGACAGAGCGAGACTCCGTCTCAAAAAAAAAAAAAAAAAAAAAAAAAGAAACTTATCAGGTATTATAAGGGTTGTAGTTTGATGATACCCTTTTTCTGTACTGTTATTAAAAAAACAAACATCTGCAAAGTAGCAGGAATAAATGGAAAGAATACCTAAATGAAACCCCTTAGGTTTAAGTGAAAACAAAACAAAACAAAAAACAAACCCAACACATCCTAGTCTATGGATGTCTCATTCATTTTGGAAGATGTAAATGTGGAAGGTGAACCGACAATCTGTCCCAGTATGATCTATCTTGGAATTTGAGATCAGTTCAAAACATTATGAGTGGGCAAATACACACTTTTCTATTTTGGGTATTACTTTCTTTTTTAGATAATAAAAATGGCCTTTTAAAGCAGCTAGGTTCATACTCATTAATTAAAGCTTGTCTTCAATACCTAGCAGCTTACTTTACTAAACAAAGTATAAGTAGGACAAATAACATAATTGGAACTTGAACCTCAGAATTTAAGCAGGCTAGCTCAAGTATGGGAAAATATGCTGAGTTATAAAACTATAAACAAAAGTAAGAATAAGAACTCAAAAAGTTTAATCTTAAAACTTATTTTAAACTTAGATGATATGGTATTTTCTTTTTTAAACATTTTAAAAATTTTTTGTAGAGATGGGATTTTGCTCTCTTGCTCAGGCTGGTCTTGAACTCCTGGCCTCAAGTGATCCTCCTGCCTTGGCCTCCCAAAGCGTTTAGATTACAGGCATGAGCCACTATGCCTGGCCCAGGGTATCTTATTCTTTTGGCTGAGAAACTTGCTGTATTTACCCAATTTTTGTAACCCTAGCGATAATGTATGATCTTACCATTTATTTTCTTTCTTTTTTGTTTTTTTGAGGAGTCTCGCTTTTTTGAGACAGAGTCTCGCTCTGTTGCCCAAGCTGGAGTGCAGTGGCATGATTTCGGCTCACTGCAACCTCTGCCTCCCAGGTTTGTGATTCTCCTGCCTCAGCCTCCCGAGTAGCTGGAATTACAGGCATGCACCTGGCTAATTTTTGTATTTTTAGTAGTAGAGATGGGGTTTTACCATGTTGGCCAGGCTGGTCTTGAACTCCTGACCTCAGGTGATCAGCCCACCTTGGCCTCCTAAAGTGCTGGGAATATAGGTGTGAGCCACCGTGCCCGGCCTCATTTTCTTAATTATTTTTTTGAGATGGAGTCTCACTCTGTCACCCAGGCTGGAGTGCTGTGTTGCAGTCTTGGCTCACTGCAACCTCCTCCGCCTCCCAAGTTCAAGTGATCCTCCCACCTCAGCCTCCTGAGTAGCTAGGATTACAGGCGTGCAGCACCACTCCCGGCTAATTCATTTTCTTAATTTAAAGATGAGTTATAAGAATGATTAATTTCTTGATCAAAGCTACAGAGGTATAGCCACAACAGCTCATTATTCTACTAGGCTCATAGTAATACAAGCATGTAAGTAATTAATAAGCAATATCACTTTAAGGTTACTGATTTGGTTAACGCCAAATGTTCTATTTTCCAAAATTTGGAGATACTTTGATTATACTAATCATATTAAAATCATCTCATAATTAAAAGTTACACCATTCCCCCTTTTTTCTACAATAGATTTTTAAAACTTTAAACCATCTAGTGGTAGAATGACATATAAATGCTATTCTATACCTCATGGTATTGATGTACATGTTTGCCATAGCAGAATTCATATTTCCACCAACCAACACCCTAAAAAAAAGAAAACATATTAGATCAAGTTAAGCACTGGGCCTCTCTCAATAATGCCACATGATAGTAATAGAAATACATGTTATTTTTAAAACCTGTAAAAGCAATAGTATGGCTGAATATTAAAATAAAACATTACTGAGAAATTAAAGACAAATACAGAGAATATGCACTATCTTGGTAAAATTTTAAATACAATAAAACAAAAATTCCATTAGTAACTGTATTTCCCACTGGTGCTAATAGTCAGGGTCAAAATTTTTAACTTTGTAAAGGGAGATGTTGGCTGGGTGCAGTAGATCACACCTGTAATCCCAGCACTTTGGGAGGCTGAGGCAGGATGATTGCTTGAGCCCAGGAGTTTGAGATCAGCCTGGGTAACATAGTGACACCCTGTCTCTAATTTTTTTTTTTTTAAAGGGAGATGTTAATTCTAGTTTGAAATGTGATTGCTACATAACCAAAATGTGGGATATACAATCACATGCTCGTTCTAGCAATCAACAAGAATCACATATGATTGCCAGAGAAAAGGTCAAATTTTTACCTTGTGAAATAAAGAACATAAAAGCTATGGATTAGATTATAGACACGTGGGGAAATGAGACTGCAGAAAGAAAATGTTCTTTGAGGATGACAGGATCCTGTCATTTCTCTATAGAAAAAAATCCTTTTCAGTGCTGTTGATGCACCAATGACCATACCTGGCAGGTAAAGTTGTAAAATAAATATTTAAATGGAAGATTTACTTCTCACCCCATGAAAGCAGTAAGAACCACTAAGAAACTCTTTTATGAGCTGGTCATCTGTCAATTTGGATATGTGGGTTGTCCCAACAGTGAGGATTGGCTGAGAGCCAATAGCAATGGACTTGTGGATCGCTGGAAATCTCTCTTCTTTTGTTGATTGCAAATCTTCCTAAAATTAAACACACACATCTTTAAGGGTTTCCATGCCACACTTAATTTTTTTTTTTCCAGTTATGGCTTAAGTTATTATTTTTAAACTGCAGAAAATTTGAAAAATAAATTGTCCACTTGATTTTAATACATTTTAAGGTAATGGACTTTGCAGCACTTAGCATAGGGAGAGCTCTAGACGAATGTTAGTTCCATCTATCAGTTAGGACCATCCTAAACATTAAGGGATAATTTCCATTTCATATATTTTGTCTCATTCTTCTTCTTTTCTTTATTTTTGAGATGGAGTCTTGCTCTGTCGCCCAGGCTGGAGTGCACTTGTGCGGTCTCAGCTCACTGCAACCTCTGCTTCCTGGGTTCAAGCAATTCTCCTGCCTCAGCCTCCCAAGTAGCTAGGATTACAGGAGCCTGCCACCACACCTGGCATTTTTTTTTTTTTTCCAGTACAGATGGGGTTTCACCATGTTGGTCAGGCTCGTTTCATCCTGATCTCAGGTGATCTGCCCACCTTGGCCTCCCAAAGTGCTGGGATTATAGGCATGAGCCACCGCACCCAACCTTGTTTCATTTTTCTTAATAAGTACTTTGCTCTACTTGCTAAGCTCTGTGTCCCTACACTGGTTTTGGAAAATGTGGTCACTAAGGGTAAATAAAGAATAACAAACAGGGTAAAGAGAGCTGGGTTCGAATAAATATGCATATTAGTTACAATTATTAAAATATAACAGCAGCATGCCTGTAATCCCAGCTACTTGGGAAGCTGAGGCATGAGAATCTCTTGAACCTGGGAGGTGGAGGTTGCAGTGAGCTGAGTTCACACCACTACACTCCAGCTTGAGTGACAGAGCGAGACTGTGTTTCAAAGAAAAAAAAAAGGCAATAAGGGTGCAGAGAACAGGAGACTCAGAGAGGAAGAGGTGGCTCAAATAGGCTTTGACTAAGAACTGAAGTATGAAGACTTCACAAAGAGAAAAACCCTCAATCAATTCTTGAAACATGAATAATAATTTGTGATTTATGTGTTTATCTGTGTGTTCTGTGACTATGTGTGTATATATGCATATAGACTTGAGGAAGAGGTAAAACCAAAGATGTGGGGGTGTGATATTTAAAACTAAAGAGATAAGCAGGTGCTATATGGTAGAAAAGTAAATGCTGAGAGATTTGGACATTATTTTATAGGATTCAGGCAAAGATGTGCTGTGATGATATTTTTTAGTATATATGGTAGAAAAGTAAATGCTGAGATATTTGGACATTATTTTATAGGATTTAGGCAAAGATGTGCTGTGATGATATTTTTAAGTATTACTTCAGCAGTGGCAAGGAAGAAGGAATAGTAGGGACAAATTTAGAGGGAGAGAGTCAAGTTAGGAGTTATAGTAACCCAGGTGAGAGATGAAGAGAATCTAAAGTAAGGGAGTGACAGGGTTGGATGTAGAGAAAAGGATAGCTATTATTAAAGAGGTTAATACATTAGGATCTGGTGGTTAAATGGGTATTGACTGGCAAGGAAATGAATCTAGACCAGAATTTAAAAAGTGAGTGCACCAATTATAAATGAATAATTTATAAAAATTTAGATAGTACATGGGTTCCCAATAAATATATGGTGGATACTATGTCTCCTTTTTCACTTGCTGTAGTTACCGTTAACCAACTATGGTTCTTTTGCTTCTATTTCAGCTTGTAGGAGTCAGTGGACAGTTACTCCAGAAAGCAATGAACTTATTCTCTCTTCCTCCCAATATTAGGAAAAACAAGGACTGTCAAGATGTTGTCTTATTTTTTGAAAGGTCTTTGAACTTTATTGTATACCTTTTTCCACATTCAGAGCCTACTATATTTTGGCATTATTTTAGGTGCTCAGTATTAAAAATCAAGCAAATATAGCCATTACTCCAAAGGAGTAAGGGTCTAACAGACTAAACTAATAACCTGGGGTTACACGAACCCTCTGTTAAGGTTAATGAAGAAAAACAATAATGCTGCATAGTGAAACCAGAAGCTGAGATAAGGGGAAGAGGTAGCAAGAATAGAAGCATGACCTTTTATTACTACTTCTGTACAGAACATCCATTTTCATTTTTAAGGAAAATTATTCTAATAAAAATAGGATGGTAGTTTATATAATAGAGTAGAAAATTCATTAAATGGACTGCTAATAGTCCAGTAATCTCTCAATTAATATAATAGGCAGAACATCAAACCAAAACTCTGATAGCCAGATTTGTATTTTTGTTTATAAAAGAAAAAAATTCTTTATCTGTATGGTAAACGCTGACCTCACACTTAAGAGGCAAACCATACGCCAAATACACATTTTCAAAAGAAAAGTTATGTGTAACAGATTTATAGAAAAGTGATTCTCAAATAAAGATGATCAGTTTTAAGTAACTACTCACAGTATCAACTAAGATTTTCATATGGCACATGTACCCTAAAGATACTAAGTATCAACATCATTGATCATCAGAGAAAAGCAAATCAAAACTACAATGAGATGTCATCTGACTCCAGTTAAAATGGCTTTTATCCAAAAGACAGGCAATAAGAAATGCTAGCAAGGATGTGGAGAAAGGGAACCCTTGTACACTGTTGGTGGGAATGTAAAGTAGTACAAACACTATAGAGAACAGTTTGGAGCTTTCTCAAAAAACTAAACATAGAGTTATTGTAAGATCCAGCAATCCCACTGCTGGGTCTATATCCAAAAGAAAGGAAATCAGTATACTGAAGAGGTATCTGCACTTCCATGTTTGTTGCAGCACTGTTCACAACAGCCAACATTTGGAAACAACCTAAGTGTCCATCAACAGATGAATGGATAAAGAAAATGTAGGGTTGCCCAGGTGCAGTGGTTCACACCTGTAATCCTAGCGCTTTGGGAGGACAAGGCAGGAGGAGTGCTTGAGCTCAGAAGTATGAAACCAGCTTGGGCAACACAGCGAGACCCTTTCTCTATTAAAAAAATTATTTAAAAAAGGGGTACATATATACAATGGAGTACTATGCAGCCATAAATAAAAATAAGATCCTGTTGCTGGGTGTGGTAGCTCACGCCTATAATCCCAGCACTTTGGGACGCTGAGGTGGGCAGATCATCTGAGGTCAGGAGTTCGAGATCAGCTTGCTCAACATGGTGAAACCCCGTCTCTACTGAAAATACAAAAATTAGCTGGGCACGGTGGTAGGCGCCTGTAATCCCAGCTACTTAGGAGGCTGAGGCAGGAGAATCACTTGAACCCGGCAGTTAGAGGTTGGAGTGAGCGGAGATGGCACCACTGCACTCCAGCCTGGGCAAAACAGTTAGACTCCATCTCCAAAAAAAAAAAAAAAAATTAGATCCTGTCATTTGCAACAACATGGATGGAATTGGAGATCATTATGTTAAGTTAAATAAGCCAGGCAGAGAAAAACATCCCATGTTCTCACTTATTTATGGGATCTAAAAATCAAAACAATTGAATCCATGGAGATAGAGAGTAGAAGGATGGTTACCATAGGCTGGGAAAGGTAGTGGGAGGTTGTGGAGGAGGTGGGGATGGTTAATGGGTACAAAAAAAACCCTTAGAATGAATAAGACCTACCACTTGATAGAACAACAGGGTGACTATAGTCAATAATACTAAAAGAGTATAATTGGATTGTTTGTAACACAAAGGACAAATGCTTGGGGGGATGGATACCTCATTCTCCAAGATGTGATTATTATGCATTGCATATCTGTATCAAAGTATCTCACATACCCGGCCACACGTGGTGGCTCATGCCTGAAATCCCAGCACTGTGGAAGGCTGAGGTAAGCAGATCACTTGAGGCCAGGAGTTTGAGACCCACCTGGGCAACATGGCACAACCCCGTCTCTACTAAAACAAAATAAGAATTAGCTGGGCAAGGTGGCACATGCCTAGAGTCCCAGCTACTCAGGAGGCCAAGGCACAAGAAGCACTTGAACCCTGGATATGAAGGTTACAGTGAGCCAAGATTGTGCCACAGTGAGCCAAGACTTCACCACAGCACTCCAGCTTAGGGGAAAGAGTGAGACTCTGTCTCAAAAACAACAACAACAACAACAAAAGAGTATATGTAAAATATCTCATGTACTCCATAAATATATATACCTGCTATGTACCACAAAAATTAGAAATTAAAAAAAATGCTGAGTATTTTTATTTTATTTTATTTTATTTTATTTTTTTGTTGAGGTGGAGTCTTGCTTTGTCACCCAGGCTGGAGTGCAGTGGTGCAATCTCGGCTCACTGTGACCTCCGCTGCTCAGGTTTGAGTAATTCTTGTGCCTCATCCTCCCAAGTAGCTGGGACTGCAGGTATGCATTACCGTGCCTGGCTAATTTTTTTGTATTTTTAGTAGAGATGGGGTTCCATGTTGGCCAGGCTAGTCTTGAACTCCTGACCTCAAGTGATCTGCCTGCCTCAGCCTCCCAAAGTGCTGGGATTACAGGCGTGGGCCATGTGCCTGGCCTCTGCTAAATATTTTTAAAGCATTATCATCTGTAGGTTAAAAAAATTCAATTTTTCTCGACTGGCAGATTAAACACATTAATTAATTAATTTTGAGATAGGGTCTTACCCTTTTTACCCAGGTTGAGTGCAACCTTGAATTCCTGGGCTCAAGTGATCCTCCCACTTCAGCCTGCTGAATAGCTGGGACTACAGCTATATGCTATCACGACTTTTATATCACTGGCTGATTTTTTAAAATTTTTTGTAGACAGGGTTTTAGTTGCCTAGTTTGGTCTTCAACTCCTGGCTTCAAGCGATCCTCCTGCCTCAGCCTCCCAAAGTATTGGGATTATAGGCATGAGCCACCAAGCCCAGACTAAACACATTATTTAAAGAGAAGTAAACTGGCATTTTTTCCTCGAAGAGTAATGAAAGCTGGGATTTATGAAGCATTTTGATTGAGCTAACTTTTAAGTATGTGCCAGTATACTTTACTATCAAAGGGAAGACCAGAAGAAAATTCTAGCCCAAATCTTTTAAAATAGCATTTCAAATTAAACTGTGGAATTAATCACCTTTTCCTCCCATCAGAATGACAGTGTTGGTCACAACATCCACAGAGAGTCCAGTAATACTTTTGCAAAAGTACTCAAGAGGAAGGGAAGAAACAAGCCTTGCAGCCAAGTATTAGTTTCCTCTGCCTTCTGGTTTAATGTAACACCCATAGGTAAAACAACCAGTCTTAGCCATGTAAGTGCTATGATGGAGGACTGAATGAAATACAAGACCACAGAAGAGGAAGTAGTTATCTCTTTCTGGGTTAATCCACTGGAAGTTTTGGCTCATTTCTAAAGGAAGTAACATTGGAATCACATCTTCAAGCATAAGTAGAAGTTCATGAGCAGAAGGGGTGGGAGGAGACAATGCAAGAGAAGAAAACAGTATGCTGAAAGTCAAGGAGGGCTGGGTGTGGTGGCACATGCTTGTGATCTCAGCACTTTGGGAGGCAGAGGCAGGAGAATCACTTGAACTCGGGAGGCGGAGACTGCAGTAAGCCTAGATCACACCACTGCACTCCAGACTGGGTGACAAAGCAGAACTCCGTGGTACTTTTAAGAAACTCTAAGTGGTTCAAAACAGCTGGGATAAAGGGAATGGTGATGAAAGATGAGGCTGAAGTCAGACCACAAAGGGGTTTGTATTACATGAGTGATGATTCTATCCTGAAATGTATTATGTGTTAACTACCAAGAGATTAAACACATAATCAAAGGGTGATTTCAGAAACAGCATTTTATCAGCTGTGTGGGAAGAATTAGAAAGGGGATGTGTTAAGAGACAAGTTTCTGGTTCCAGGAAATAATGAGGTCCTGAACTAATGACAGGATGGATTTGAAAAGCCTTTAGAAGATAACACTGATGCCTTTTAGTGAATGATTAGAGTTAGAGATAAATGAAGAGATACAGGTAAGAAAAATGACTTAGGTTTCTAATTGGTCAATTGGGTAGAACACAGGAGAAGGCAAGAAAAGGGTCAGCATGAAAGAGAAAAAAATGATGAGTGTGAGATTATTAAAAATGTTTATGGCTATGCCCAGTAGGCAGATGAAAATGGAAGACAGTATATTAAACTGGGGAGGCAGTGCACAGAAGTGGTTAAAAGGGCAGCAATGAGCTGAAGAATTAATAATGTATTAGGAGATACAGATCGAGTTTTAGTCTATTTTTTCAAGAGAGTTAGCTGGGACAAATACCTAAAAATTAAATTATAATGAGTAGGATGTCAAACTTTAAAATACAAAATTATGAATATAAGAGAATATTAAAATAGCTTGAGTAGTACTAGAATAAGGAAAAGGATTAAAATCAATGAAAAATGAAATTCAAAAGGTTGGGCCAGTAAAACAAATTACTACTATTATACTACAGAAATCATTAAAATATTGACATATGCTGTGAAATTTTAAAAATGAAGCACTGAAAAGCTATCATTAGACAATTCTCATACCTCTTTATTTCTCCTAAAAGGCACCCTTAGTATTTCTTCCTGCTGCTCCAACTGCCTCAGGGTGAGGGGCTTAAATGGCGATCCTGGCAGTGATTGACAAAATATGTCATTCACAGGAGATGCTCTGAACCTATTCAGTAGGAACAAAGCATTAAAGCTATGCACAGAACACTTTAAAGCATGTGTGCATTTTATGTTTAAAATATTAAATGCACATCCTACCTATATTTAGGATGACTGCACAAGAGTGGTGTCAAAATGACAACTTCATATTCACAAGTTGTAACTTCAGCTACTGAAAGAATTTCATGCTTAGATTCAGGATGACATATGTACATCACAGTACTTGATCTGGGCCGGTTCTGTTTCAAACTACAAGGTGTACCATTTCCCATTCCCACAGGATAGTATGGTGTCATCTGACCTTCGATATTTTTAGTGGGAATCTTAAAAAAAAGAGTATAAGACAGACTTTTAATTAGACATGGAAATGGGACTAAGGATGGGAGAGGAACTTATTATTCTGAAAGGAAGAAAACTATACATTTTACTTATTAACTGAAAGGTAATATTTCTATATTTTAAGTTCTCCCTCTAATAATATTTTGATTCATAAGTTTTTATTTGAGCAAATATGTATTTTCAGAGCTAGTTTAATACAGCAAAAAGATTATTTGGTGCCAAAATTAACATGTTAAGTAAAAGTACATTTATATAAAGGGCCACAAAATAATGATTAATATGAATTATTCTCAACAGTTCTAAAGAAAGAGACTAAGATAAAATATAGAAACTTACTATACTGGGCTGCTCAGAGCTTTCTTCTCTAAACTCTTGGTGAATGTTACAGTTTAGATTCGACAGGTCTGAAGGCTGATTTGCCAAAAAATAGGGTTGTATAGTAAAACACTGTATTCTAAAACAGAAGTTTAAATACAGTGCTGACTGGTTCATCAATCTGCTTACTCTTCTTCCCCGTTTTTCATATTAACAGCAATACTAGCCAGCATGTAAACTCCTATATAAATCTACTTAAGGCCAGCAAAAGACAAATTAAAAAATTTTCATGGAATGAAGGAATAAAGGATAGAACCTGAGAAGACAAGGATCACTAACAAGTTAGCTCCCATACTTTTCTCTACATAAACACAAGAAAAATCTACTGTAAGAACTTTAAAAAAAGTCACTGTTTATAGTATCTCCAAGCAAGCTCTTTGGAGGCAGGGATCTCATCTTCTATCCCTTTAGTACCCTGTCAGCACTATGTCCAAAACCAGCAATAAATAAATGTTTTCAGGAAAAAAGGTTTTGAGATTTCCTTATATGTATGTGATTTTTAAGCCAGTGTCTAAAATTAGAAAATCCTGGGTTCAAATCCAAGCTTTAAATTTACTAGATTTATGACTTTGAATAAATTTCAGTTTTTGTCATTTGTAAAAGTAGAATAATAATATACAGTCGTGCACTGCATAATGACGTTTTGGTCAACAATGGACCTTATATAAGACAGTGGCCCCATAAGATTATAATGGAGCATATACAGAAATCTGATATATTGCATTTGATATTTGCATTGCGGTAGCGGAAATAACTGCTATTCAGTAATGGTAATGAGAACTTGGTTTTCCATGGGGAAAAAAACATAAATAAAAATATACATACCATGTAGGTCTGTGTAAGTACACTCTATTATGCTCGCACGATAATAATAAAATCACCTAACCACATAATTCTCATAATGCACCTCCACTGTTAAGCGATTCATGACTGTATATTAAAAGGTTTTTGGAAGAATTAAACATTAGCTTTTGTTACATGTCTGGCAGTGTCTAGCTTATAAACTGGGGCTCAAAAAATAGTTTTCTTCCCTTACCATTTTCTTCCTCTTCCTTTATCATTTTACACTTTGAATTCCATCTTTTGCTGTCTTCCAGAGTCACAGTAAATAACTATTTTAATCTCAAAGGTAGTCTGTAAAATTAAAATCTTTTAAAACAGCAATGCTATGTGTGTCTATGCTTAGCTTATCAAGTCTCTCCAAAGCTACCCTTTTAAGTTATAGGCATCACTTTTAAGTAATTTTCAAGGCCTTTGCCATTTTACTTTACTTCTAAAAAAAGTCTCAGTATGGTATTAAGCCATTTATGGAAATATCCTCTATTAATAAGTTATTTTTTAAAAAACTCTATAAACATTTTTGGGATTTAAAAATTGTGATTAGGTTTCCTGAGGAATTACTCTTTTTAAACAACCCTATGTTACAGACATCATTTATCCATTCTTTCAATTAACATTTATGAAGTGCCTACAATATGTCTAACACTCTGCTTGGTACTGTGGGGTAAACAGATAAAAGACAGTCCCTGCTTTTAAGATGCTTGCAGTTTGGTAGTTTGTTATTTATATTATAGTTTACCCGTTTTGCCCACAGGAGAGGGGGATCAAACAAGAGAAAAAAATGCAAAAACCTCTTAACAGTTTCAAGTGTTACATAGAGGGAACCACTGCTAAGCACAGAAGTGATATAATGCTATAACAGAATCTTTCCCAGACACATCAGTGACAGATTTATTTTTGTATAATCTTAAGAGTAAATAGAAAGACCACAGTGTAACTTTTCTCAGAAAAAACAAATATACTGCAAAGGTTCTTTGACCCAATCCTTTGAGGTATTTGACAGATGAAGAATAAGAACACAAAGCTATATTCTGTCAGTTAGGTTATATAAATTCATACCTCACTAAGTGTTAAGAGTAAAAAAAGCAACATCTGTCACTTGCCTCATTTGATTTTTCCTTTTCTTCTGCTTCTCGTTCTGTGGAATAAAGTAAGTGTAAAGAATGAGCAGTGGCATATGTGATACAAATGACTAAGTTTTCAACCACCTTTGTAACCTTAAACTTCCTTCTAAAGAAGGTCTAAAGCACATACGATTTTACTTTAAAGCTAGTTTCCTTGAAATGGTTTTGTATGAAAGGACAGTCATATTTAATCTTTACCTAGGAAATACTCTATTTCAGGCAGAAAACTGGCCACAACAACTTTCTTTTGAAGTATTTTTATCTCAGTGAAAAATTTAATATTAAATTAGTTGACCAATCTGAATATAGAATAAACATATATCACCATTTGAGAGATACATCTATTTCTACATATAATAACTTTGCTTAAACCAAGCAGAAGACTAACACTATATAAATATAACACTAACATGCACCTGACATTGTTTTCACTATTTTCTGCTTTGATAAACATGTTTTTTTCTTACTTATTTTAGTAAAGCTTTTAGGCTGTGCATGGTGACTCCTGCTCATGCATACAATCCCAGTACTTGGGGAGGCTGGGGTGGGTGGATCGCCTGAGCCAGGAGTTTGAGACCAGCCTGGGAAACATGGCGAGATTCCATCTCTACAACAAATACAAAAATTAGTGGGCATGGTGGCATGTGCCCGTGGTCCTAGCTACTTGGGAGGCTAAGGCAGGAAGATCACTTGAGCCCAGGAGGTCGAGGCTGCAATGAGCTATGTTCATGCCACTGCACTCCAGTCTGGGTGACAAAGAGAGACTCTGTCTCAAAAAAAAAAAAAAAAAAGGGTGAAAACAAAGACTTCTTCAAAAGTTTTGCAAGGGACAGCTCAGAAACCTATTTCAGTATTTTAAAATTCACAGACTGTCCAAAAAAAAAATCTCTTAAATTCCAATTTGAACATATATTTTAAACCAAATTCCAGCATTACTGTCAAATCACTGGGTAGACACCAACCTTTTTCAAATAGAAGGTTCTTGGCCAACATATTCCCAAGGTAGTACTCGTGAATATTTATTTTCTATATTGAAAAGTAAAATAAAAATATACTAAGTATTTTGCAAAGACATTTTTAAGGATACAACTTTAAAACTATCAATCTCATTATTCAAGTTCTCATCTTATAATGTTTCATAATATTTTGAAGAAAAACACACCTGACCAGTTTCTTTCTCTTCATGGTACTGCCGAATGTGTTTTCCGTGACATACTTCGTAAGTCCAATAAGACTCAATCTAAGAAAGACGGATATGTTTCAATATACAAAAGCCACATAACTCAGCTGAATTACTTTTTGATATTTGAAGCAGCTGAGATTTCCCCTAAGATTTCGGAGTAAGCTTTCATTAAATGACACTTACAATTATGCCTCAGAAAAATGTGAAATTTCTGAAGTCTATTCATTATTTTCACTAGCTCTGTGTGAGAATTCTGTGAAGTAAATAGGTCTAGAATACACTTGGGGTCTGTAATAATTACCTGGCTTAGGGATAATTTTCTACATAGCTTAAAAAATAAAAATTAGCATTTTAAATTAAAATTCTCTTATATACTTTTGGCCGGGTGTAGTGGCTCACGCCTGTAATCCCAGCACTTTGGGAGGCCAAGGTGGGCGGATCACCTGAGGCCAGGAGTTCGAGACCAGCCTGGCGAACATGGCAAAACCCCATCTCTACTAAAAAACACAAAAAAATTAGCAGGGTGTAGTAGCGCGTGCATGTAATCCTAGCTACTGGGAGGCTGAGGCAGAATCACTTGAACTTGGGAGGCAGAGGCTGTGGTGAGCTGAGATCGTGCCACTACACTCCAGCATGGGCTGCATGGGTGACAGAGCTAGACTCTTTCTCATTAAAAAAAAAAAAAAAAAAAAAAAGGCAGAAAACTTTAGTTTCAACTGAAAAACATTCAAAACAGCTTGGTAAATGGTATGATTTGTTATTGGTATTATTTGGTATCTGCTGCATACACTAGACAGGAATTGAAATGAGTAAGATGTTATTAAGAAACAACTAGCCAGACACAGTGGCTCATGCCTGTAATTCTAGCACTTTGAAAGGCTGAGGTGGGTGGATGGCTTGAGTTCAGGAGTTTGAGACTAGTCTGGGCAACACTGTGAAAAACCTCGTCTCTACAAAAGAACACAAAAATTAGCAGGGCATGGTGGTGCTCAGCTACTGGGGAGTCTGAGGTGGGAGAACAGCTTGAGCATGGGAGGTTGGGGCTGCAGCTAGTCGTGATCATGCCACTATACTCCAGCCTGGGTGACAGAATGAGACCTTTTCTCAAAAAGAAAAAAGCAAAAAAACAAAAAGAACTCAGATTTATACCTAACTTAACATCTGATACAACAGGAACAGAGAACCAAATACTCATTTATAAGTGAGAGCTAAAAAATGAGAACACACGGACACAAAGAGGGGAATAACAGACTTGGGGCCTTCTTGAAGTTAGAGAATGGGAGAAGGGAGAGGATAAAAACAAAAACAAAAACAAAAAAAAGCAACCCATCAGGTACTATACTCATTACCTAGGTGACTAAATAATCTGTACACCAAACTCCTGTGACATGCAGTTTACCTATGTAACAATCCTGCACGTGTAACCCTAAACCTATAACAATAGTTTAAAAAAACCTGATACACCATAATAAAGAAGAAACGGTATTTTCAAAGGTCTGTTGGCTGTTGGTAATCATTTTCTAGTCATCAAGTAAACATAAAATACATACTCTGTAGGAACAACTGCTTTGTTTAAATAGTGGTTCCAAAAGTTCTCTTGGATTAGGGCCTTTATAATCCTTTTCTTCTTCCTAAGAAAGAATTGGAGTTTAATACTTACAGTCTTTCTAGAATTTCACCCAACTTTGCTGTTCAGGTATTAACTCATTACTCAAATCACAAATGCTTAGAAATAAAAGAGAAAAAAAGTCAAAATGTTTAACAACATCCTAAGGTATGCCACTGCTTTCAAATGAACTGAAGTACAAAATATGGAGCCATAAAATAATCTTTCATAGAGTTCATTCTTTCTTTAAAAAAAGGTCTTTTAAAATGTATTTTTGTTTTTCACAAGGCAAGAATGGAAGGAAAAAAAGGTTTTTAAGTATCAGTTTCCTGAACAATTCTTATAAACTTATTTCAGAATTTTTAAATGCTTTTACCCAAACAAATTCTTAGATATGAAAGCCTTAGAAGAGTTGAATCTTACAGAATATATTGGAAAGTTTTAAGGTACTTTTCAGTTTTCTATGTATTTTTACATTTCAGATTTGAATGCCGTGTGTGTGTGTGTGTGTGTGTGTGTGTCTCAAGGAGACTTAAAATAGTGGTCTTAGATTTCAAATCTGAACAAAACCCAATAAAGCACTGAGTTTAATATTTCTGTTTTCCAGATCATGAAAATATTATTGAATTGGCTTAATAAATTTATTGGGTGGAGGAAGTGAGTTTCAAATTTGTTCAAGGTTCCACAGCTAGCTATAGCCTATACCTCAGCCTCCTGGCTCCTAGGCTGGTGTCCTTTCCATTTTACCATGCTGCCTCTCCTGTTTCATCTTGAAAGAAGTCATTGCCTTGAAGGATGGATAAGAGGCAGTTAGGGCATTTTAGGAGGAAGATAAGGGCATGAGCTAAGGTAATGAGAAAGCATGGGGTACCTACAGACTTACTTATAAACAATTCTTTATTTTGAAAGTCACATATACATTTAAAAATTATATCTTGCTTTAAAACTCTAATGTCTACAAAGAAAGCAAGTGTGGAGTTAGATTTTTATTCAAACCATTAAAAATTGGTTGCAGCTGGGCATGGTGTCTCACGTCTGTAATCCCAGCACTTTGGGAGGCTGAGATGGGTGGATCACGAGGTCAAGAGATCCAGACCATCCTGGCCAACATGGTGAAACCCTGTCTCTACTAAAAATACAGAAATTAGCAGGGCGTGGTGGCGTGCACCTGTAATCCCAGCTACTCGGGAGGCTGAGGCAGGAGAACTGCTTGAACCTGGGAGGCGGAGGTTGCAGTGAGTCAAGATCATGCCACTGCCCTCCAGTCTGGCGACAGAATAAGACTTCGTCTCAAAAAAAAAAAAAAAAAAAAAATTTGGTTGCTAATTTTTCCAAGATAAACTGCAAAATCAAAGAATTCAGGAATATTAAAATCGATTAATACTTTTATGCTAAAACAGTCTTATTGAGAAATCTGTTATTCAATTTTACTTCAAAGTATGTAGTTACAATGTTTTACATAAATATTTTTGGTGACAGGATTATCGATAGATCTATAAAAACTTACCTCATCCCCACTTGTCACAAGGGGAAGTATGCATTTATATTTTTCTTTATGTGCAGTTGTCATGATGACATAATTATCTTCTTTATACAAAACTCCAGTTGTGGGCTGCAAATAGAACAAAAAATATACATTACGTTCTTCTCTGTGAAATTGTATCACATTGAATAACTTCAGTCCTAGCTGGAAAAAAAGATTCTTTAAACTAATTTAACATTCAACATATGATTATTTTAAAGGGAGGGAAAATATGCTACATACATTAATAAAAATTTTAGATTCAGGAGGGTACATGTGCAGGTCTGTTACATGGATATATTGCATGATGATGAAGTCTGAGCTTCTAATATTCCTGTCGCCCAAGTATTGAACATAGTACCCTAGTACTTGGTAAGTAGTTTGTCACCCTTTCCTCTCTCCCGTCTTTTGGAATCTCCGGTGTTTATTGTTCTTGTCTTTGAGTGTGTATTCAACGCTTAGCCTTTACTTATAAATGAAAATATACGGTATTTGGTTTTCAGTTTCTGTCTTAATTCACTTAAGATAATGACCTCCAAGCTGCATCCATGTTGTTGCAAAGGACATGCTTTCATTCTTTTTTGTGGCTTCATCAACATACTTATTAATTACAAAATGAAGGTAATAAGCTTTATTCTGGTGTCATAATAGGAAAATAAATGAACAAAATAATGTTTGGAGTATAAAGAAAAAAAGGAGGAATGCAATAGATTGAAGCTAAAATAGTGATTATACTTGGGAGGTTGAGGTGGGAGGACTGCTTTAGCCCAGGAGTTCAAGATCAGCCTGAGCAACGTGGCAAGACCCTGTTACAAAACAAAACAAAACAAAACAAAAAAAAAGGAAAAGAAAAGAAAAAAAGGCACTAAGAGGTGGCAATGAATGTTCATAGATACACCATCACTGAACACTTATTACTGCTACTAGCAATTACCATCTATATATGAATCCACAGCACTTTACAAATATATAGTACTCTCAGTTCTGTTGCATGGGACATGAAAGTAATGTAATACAGTATTTTTCATATTTGGAGAATGTATGAATTTATCCACAAATAAATTCCTTTTAAAAGCAAATTACTACAATCATCTGTGTTGACTTGACTTTATTATTATTATTATTATTATTATTTTAATTTTTTGAGGTGGAGTCTTGCTCTGTCTCCCAGGCTGGAGTGCAGCGGCACAATCTTGGCTCACTGCAAGCTCCATCCCCCGGGTTCACACCATTCCCCTGCCTCACCCTCCCAAGTAGCTGGGACTACAGGCACCCACCACCATGCCCAGCTGATTTTTTCTATTTTTAGTAGAGACGGGGTTTCACTGTGTTAGCCAGGATGGTCTCGACCCCGACCTGGTGATCCGCCCGCCTTGGCCTCGCAAAGTGTTGGGATTACAGGCGTGAGCCACCGCACCTGGGCGACTTAACTTTTTCTTAGTATATATCAGGGGTCAGCAAACTTTTGTAAAGGGCCAGAGAGTAAATATTTTAGGGTTTGTGAGCCATATGGTCTCTGTTGCGCCTCTGCCACTCTAGCAACCAAAGTACACAAACAGTAGGTAAACAAATAGGGATGATGATGTACTAATAGAACCTTATTTATAGAAATACATGGTGGGACAGCACCACGGCTGTAGTTTGCCGACTTCTGGCATATATTGACAAAATTATCCTTAAAGCTTTTTTTTTTTTTTTTTTTTTTTTTTTTGAGACGGAGTCTCGCTCTGTAGCCCAGGCTGGAGTGCAGTGGCCGGATCTCAGCTCACTGCAAGCTCCGCCTCCCGGGTTCATGCCATTCTCCGGCCTCAGCCTCCCGAGTAGCTGGGACTACAGGCGCCCGCCATCTCGCCCGGCTATTTTTTGTATTTCTTAGTAGAGACGGGGTTTCACTGTGTTCGCCAGGATGGTCTCGATCTCCTGACCTCGTGATCCGCCCATCTCGGCCTCCCAAAGTGCTGGGATTACAGGCTTGAGCCACCGCGCCCGGCCCCTTAAAGCTTTTTACAATATGAAACCAAACAAATTCACATTGGTTAGTATGAATCAACAGAATTCAAATAAACACTTCCATTAATACAACTGATATTATTTTAGTAAAAACAAATCTCTGCTCTCTGATAGAAAATGTGATACTTGTTTTACTAAGGCAGAAATGTTTGTGTTTTATGATACGTGTTCTAAGATAATTCAATTATCTCTTCACTTTCCTCTTATGGTACTGTGCAACTATGGTACTATTTAGCTATTCCTGGCAAGGAGAACCTCTTCTTATTAAGGACTTTTGTTCTATTCTCAATTTAATAATAACTTTTTTTTTTTTTTTTTGAGACAGGGTCTCTCACTAACCTAGGCTGAGTGCAGTGGCATGATCAAAGCTCACTGTAGCCTGACCTCCTGGACTCAGGCGATCCTCCCATCTCAGCCTCCCTAGTAGCTGGGACTACAGGTACGTGCCACCATGCCCCGGCAATTTTTCTGTAGAGATGGGGTTTTGTCCTGTTGCCCAGGTAGGTCTCAAACTCCTAGGCTCAAGCCATCTGGCAGCCTGTGTCTCCCAGGGTGTTCGTATTACAGGCATGAGCCACTGCCCTGGCCTAACAACTCTTACCTATAATAAAACCAGCACTACTTGGCACCAATGTAATCCTAAACACAAATGCAAATTACAGCATTTTCCGCAAGACAACAAAACAAAACAAAGCAGTAAGTACTAGCTGTATTAGTTCTAGGACAGTACTGTTTTAAGTGTTTTACATTCATTAACTCATTAATCCTCAAAACAAGCATTACACTCATTTTTACAGAAACATATACTAAGGTCCAGGGCTTAAACAATTTGTCCAAGGTTAAAAAACCTAGAGGTAGCAGAGGCCAGAGAATTCAAACAGATTGGCTCCACATTCTGTAAGCTCTTAAATATTTTAACATATTTGAATGAGCTTTTACAAATGTTTTCTAGATTACTATGTAGACTTGAATTGTGGCCAAGGACACTTGTTTAAAAGGCCACTGTAAGTCAGGTGTGTCTCAGCTACTCAGGAGGCTGAGGCGGGAGAATTGCTTGAGGCCAAGAGTTTGAGTCCAGTCTGGGCAACTTAGTGAGACCCCGTCTCTCTTTAAAAAAAGAAAAAAAAAAAAAAGAGCATTATAGATGATGAGGGAATCAAAGAGATTTGAAAGTAAGAGTTGCAAAGCTAAACTTACAAAGAATTTCTTAGAAACATTCAATTGTGCCAACGATTTGCTATAAGACATAACATTTGTAATTCCTTTCAAAATGGTCTCCAAAATGCTTACCATGTAAAAAGAAAATGCTTGTTTGGAACCACAGCAAAAAAGGGAAGACAATTCTTGATGCAAATAATTGTCTTTCATTAGTTTAGGAAAGGCTGCTTTCCCAATAAAATAGGCCAAATAGCAATTCTATCTGAAAACTCTTTGCTGAAATATTGAGTCACTTATTGGGACCACAAAACATATTTTTAGCAAACTTTACTTTTTGGTAACAGCAATTACGGAGAAAAAGTTAATCTTTTGTGATTTTTCTAAAAATTTTGATCTAATAAAATCAGGATTCTGATTTTGTAAAACAGGTTCTTACTTTAAGAAAACAAAATATAATAAACTCAGAATGTACAGAATTAGATAGTATAAAAAACTTTTTTTATATAACAAGGTATTCTCAGTGGAAGAGGAAATCAGCGATTTGACATAAAGTCAAATTTTATTAGAGATTTGATATAAAGTCAAACTTTAATATAATGAAACTAATCAGAGGAGCTGGGGTACTTTAAAAGTTAAGGAACTTTAAAAATATCTTGGCATGAGAGGAATTCCTAATGTTTGACGAGGGTCTGGAGGAATTAAGATGGTTACAGGATGAGAGAACTTCTATAATGGTAGAGGCTATAAAATACACCTGTCAATAGAACCTGTCAACGCTATAAACATGCTATAAACCATGGAGTTGGTCAAAGAGTAGTGCTTGGGAAAATCTAAGTAAAATATATTCTACATCCACAACAGAAGTAGACAGAAAATTAGACTGATTCGTGGTTTAATTTGGTGAAATCTATGAACTCTATAAAGTGATGAATAATTGAACATAATGACAGAGGTGATACTTCAGAAGGAAAATATATACACAAAAACAAAACAATGCTAAACATCAATAAGCAAAGAATATCATAATTATTAACTAGTTAATATACACATTAAAAAATTCACAAATTTTTTGTTCAGGTGAGATGGCTCATGCCTGTAATCCCAGTGCTTTAAGAGGCTGAGACCAGAGGATAGTTGTGACCAGGAGTTTGAAACCAGCATGAGCAACATAGGGAAACTATCTCTACCAAAACACACAAACAACCCCCATTTTACAGTTTTGGTGCTTAATACTTTTTCTAAGCAAATCTGAAAGCAAGATTGTAAGTGATTATATATTGTTTCAATATATCTGAATGGGAAGATGATTTAAATAAGGTAATTTTAAAGCTTAAAAAATTCAGATCTTCTAATCCAGTCTCTTCCAATTTCAGATAGTAGACAGACAAAGGACCTTATCCTATTTCATACAGCTGCATATTAGGTACAAATGTCCAACCAGCGGCCAGGCACGGTGGCTCACGCCTGTAATCCCAGCACTTTGGGAGGCTGAGGTGGGCGGATCACTTGAGGTCAGGAGTTTGAGACCAGCCTGGCCAAAATGGTGAAACCCCATCTCTACTAAAAATACAAAAAAAATTAGACGGGTGTGGTAGCGAATGCCTACAATCCCAGCTACCAGGGAGGCTGAGGCATGAGAATCGCTTGAACTTGGGAGGCAGAAGTTGTAGTGAGCTGAGATGGCACCATTGTACTCTAGCCTGGATGACAGAGCGAGACTCTGTCACAAACACACACAAATGTCCAACCAACTGGCCCATTAAAAAAATGGCAGTGCCAGGTGAGGAGGGCAGTAGTTTCTTTTTCTTTCTTTTTGAGACAGACTCCTTCTCTGTTGCCCAGGATGGAGTGCAGTGGCACGATCTTGGATCACTGCAACTTCTGCCTCCAAGGTTCAAGCAACTCTCTTGCCTCAGCATACCAAGTAGCTGGAACTACAGACATGTGCCACCATGATGGGCTAATTTTTTCATTTGCAGTAGAGACAGGGTTTTGCCATGTTGCCTAGGCTAGTCTCAAACATCTGGCCTCAAGTGATCCACCCAGCTTAGCCTCCTAAAGTGCTGGGATTATAGGCGTGAGCCACTGTGCCCAGCCAGTAGTTTCAGTTAAATGTACCAGCAAAGGGAAGCCTTAAGATTATAGAAATATTTAAAAAAAAAAATGCCAATGATAATGACTATTGTGGCTTATTTTTACATAAAGGACATAGGCCTTGTGCCAATTCATAGAACAGTATCTCTAATTTTTCTCAAACTAACGCAGACTTAAAGAAAAAAAAGCCAGATGCAATGGTGACCACGTGTAGTCCTTGCTGCTCCAGAGGCTGAGGCAGGAGGATCGCTTGAGTCCAGGAGTTCGAGGCTGTAGTGAGCATAATCATGCCTATAAATACCTACTGCACTCCAGCCTTTAAAAAAGAATTTTTTTTTTTTTTTTTTTGAGATTGAGTCTCACTCTGTCACCCAGGCTGGAGTGCAGTGGTGCGATCTTGGCTCACTGCAACCTCCGCCTCCCGGGTTTAAGCGATTCTCCTGCCTCAGCCTCCCAAGTAGCTGGGATTACTGGTGTGCACCACTACACCCAACTAATTTTTGTGTTTTTAGTAGAGACAGGGTTTCACCATGTTGGTCAGGTTTGTCTTGAACTCCTGACCTTATGATCCGCCTGCCTCGGCCCCCCAAAGTGCTGGGATTACAGGCGTGAGTGAGCCACCACGCCTGGCCAAAGAATTTTTTTTGAAATAAAATTGTTAGATACGTGAAAGGTTGGTGTAGCATATGCTAAGACTGAAAGAAAATGGAATGACAATTTGGTAGTGACCTCTAAAAATGCTAGTTTTAATCGCTCACTTATAGGCAATTGAGTTTTCAGGGCTATGTATCAGCAAGTTTTTTTAAATTTAAAAAAACCACAGGTGCAAGAGTAAAAAATTTTAATGACATAATTCTTCAAACATCTGCCATATTCACTCCAAGTGTGCTCTTTGAATACAATAACAGAGATTAAAGTATTCTCATCCAAGCTTGCTAAAGTTATATCTGATTCATAACAAAATTTTGCATAGGCATTTTAATATAGCAATATTTCGTGGCAATACAAAGAGAAATTTGACTTCCCAGAAAAATGTTTACCTAGATAAATTCAAAAGCCATTGAACAACCAGAATGGGAGAACAAAGGCTGGAGAAACAAACCAGATGTGAAAAATAAGCAAAAAAACTTAACATTTGATTCACATATGTAATCCCAGTACTTTGGGAGGCTGAGGCAGGAGGATTGCTTGAGCCCAGGAGTTCAAGACTCTGACTCTAGAAAAAAAAAAAAAAATTAGCCAGGGGTGGTGGGGTTTCCCTGTAGTCCCAGCTACTGGGAAGCTGAGGCAGGAGGATCTCTTGAGCCCAGGAGGTCGAGGCTGCAGCCAGTGGTGACCGTGCCACTGCACTTCAGGATGGGCAACAGACTGAGACCCTGTCTCAAAAAACAAACAAAAACAAAAACACCCAATCCAAACCAAACCAAAAAACCCCTAACATTTGCAAATAGAAAGCTATCTGGTAATCATAACATCCATTAACTTGATACATCTTGTTTTGACATCATAGTATCACTTACTGTTTCAATAATATCGTAATAAAAGAATATAATAAAGTATTGCAAGTTGAACGCTTGAAGGTAGTTGGAATAAAAAGTTAAAAAAAAATTTGCTTTTTCCGGGACTTCAATTTGAAATAAATGAGTTAATTATTACATGGTAAGTGTCATAAGAGTACAGTTTGTATGGGCCTGCAGTAGGTACACGTGGACAGGAAGACTTTTCAGCGGTCCACTCCCCCGAGACTGAATTTTCATTTCCGCGAGGTTATAAATATGTTCTTCACTATAGGAAAACAACATAGAAGCTCATGTTCTGGGGACTCAAATAGCAGTCGTAATACATGAAAACTGTAAAGCATATTCTGCATAAAGGGTCGTTAACATCTCACAGGCCAAACAGCCCTCTCAGAAACAACTCTGAAAGGAAAAGATTCCCTTGGAGCTGTGCGTTTGCGTATATTCGTGTGTGTATACAACAGAGGGAGAACGAATACGAGAGAGGGAACTCGAGTCTGAAGTACTGTGGTGTGGGCAGCGTGCCGTGTAATACTGAAGGAAAGAAGTCTGCTGGTTGAGAAAGAGCCACAGTTAATTTTCCAAAAGGAAGATGAGTAAGTGCACCTGACGTTATTCTACGAAAGCTGCTTCTGCAGGGTGGGAGTGTTCGGAAGCAAGGTCTAGTGCGACAGAATTAAAAAGGTAGAGAGCAGGTGATCGCTGGATCCCTAATGCTCAGCAAGGGGGACGCCTCCACATAACGTGAGAACGAATGAATGAATGAACGCGACATAAAAGCAGCTTTGGCTTGGAGAAGGTAAGAGTCTGCAGAGAAGGTTTTAGGGAGAAAAAGCAAAGAAAACCGAGGGAAGAGGCCGAACCCTTAGTATCAGGAGGAGGGGTGGCTGCGGGGTTAGTGAGGGCACTGACCAGAGAGAACTCGGTGCCGGGCCAATTGACTCGGAAAGGGATGTCATCGCTGAGTTGAGGGAGGGCTCGGCCGCCGCGAGACGCCTCCAGGAGGCCGCAGAGGACCAGTAACACCGGCCCGCCCGGGACCAGACTCCGTACGCCGCCTCCTCCTTCCTCCATCCTCCGCCACCGCTTTTTCCAGCCACCGCCACAACCTCCTCTGCTGTAGGAGGAGAGGAGGAGGAGGAGGTGGAGGAGGAGGCGGCGGAACTATAAAGGGCCCGGGTAGCACCGGCCCAACCGCCGCCACGTCTCCTTCCGGAGAGCCCGGTAACACCGCCTCCGCCCCCTTGAGCTTCTTGTCGCCGTTTCCGGGGCAGACGACATATCAACATCCGGGGCCGGGGGTCGCGGAGCCGTCCGCCTACGGGGGCCGGGACGTCGGCTGAGCGTCTCTCGTTTTCGGACGGCTGCAACATCGCGGTGGGGCTCGAAAGCGGGGACCTTCTGGGACGCCGCATCTGGAGACGCGGTCTCGGACCGGCCATTTCGGTGTAGAAGTGGCAGCACGGCAGGCCGGTGAGTCTCGGAGGAGGCAGCCGCTTCCTGAAGCCACTCGCGCTGCTCTCCAGTGGGCAGGTAGAGGTTTGGCCCATACGGAGTGAGAGTGGGAAGAAGACAGTGTGAACAGTGCGGGTGCGGTCCTTAGATGAGAAAATTCGAAGTAGCATGAGTTATGAGAAATGGCGGTGTTCCTGACTGACCTGCCTTCTCGCAGCTTTTCTTCTTTTTCTCTGCGTTTGGCATTTGTCTTTCCCGCCTGAAGCTTCCCTGCACCTCTTCTGCTGTACACTGTGGCCGTCTCGTTACTTCACAGCTTCTGACTAACGAAGGGCAGTTTGTTCAGCGACTGCAACTCTGTGTTAGGGGAAACCTGGGGTGAGGTAGCCCGCCATCTCCCGGTAGAATACCGCGAGCCTCCGAATTTGGCATGGTGGGAGACTCTCGTGGAATGGACAGCTAGACATTACATACAGCCCTACATTTCTTACCCCAAGTGGGGCTCCTCCGTCTCTAGATTAAAGTGTTGGGATGTTGTTTTATTAAGGAAGCCGATAAGATTCCTTATGGGAGGTTCAGCGCCAGATGAATGTGTCGTTATAAACTAAGTCACATCTGACTGCATCCCCAAATTAAACAAAAACTTTTGGTTTCCCCTCCCCCTCTTCAGAAAAAAATGCCGTTGTCTGTTTTGATCTCCAATATGATGGACATACAGTGTTGGCTTTAGAGCAATTACCATTCTCTTCCTGCGAGGTTGGAAAAGCTCGACAGTCTTGCTAGATCTGTTAAAGACTGGTCGCCCCCACTTCCTCAGATTTGAACCAAATCAAAAAGCAGGAAGAACAGTCCCATTTTCTATCTGTAAAAATTTATTTTTAACATAAGGAATCCATGGTCTCAAAGAAAATAACTTTGTTCAGACTTGGTATTTGCTAATTATATTCAGCACTTCTTATTAATGCTTAATATGTTCCAGACTACTGGGATTTTTGTTGTTGTTTGTTTGTTTTGAGACAGAGTCTCGCTCTGTCACCCAGGCTGGAGTGCAGAGGCGTAATCTCGGCTCACTGCAACCTCCGCCTCCCGAGTTCAAGGGATTTTCCTTTTTCTCAACCTTCCCAGTAGTTGAGATTACAGGTGCGTGCCACCACACCCTAATTTTTGTATTTTTAGTAGAGACAGGGTTTCACCCTGTTAGCCAGGCTGGTCTTGAACTCCTGACCTCGGGTGATCCGCCCTCCTCGGCCTTCCAAAGTGCTGGGATTACAGGCCTGAGCCACTGTGCCCGGCTCCACTGGGATTGGTAAAATGGCAAATAAATGGGTTTCTGTCTTCGGTCTCAGTCTAGCCAGGGAGATTGTACAAACAAATGATTGCAAACTATTACGGTAGTAATAACAGTTAACTTCCTTTTTTTTTTTTTTTTTTTTTTTTTTTTAGCATTTATTCTGTACTAAGCACTAGTCTTAAGTTATGAAGGAAAAGAAATGTACTTGACTAAATAAAAATGAAAACTTTCTGTGACGTCCTGTTTTAGCATTTAGAACTATAGTGTGTTCAATACAGCTGATATTTAAGTAAGAGGGGACTTAAGTAAAATAATTTCTGGTATTGGTAAGTGCTGCGAAGAAACTAGGGTTATGTGAAAGAGAATACCCGTGGGATGTGTTGCTTTTAGTACGTAGGGCAGAGGAGACTTCTGTGAGGAAGTGACATCTGAGCTGTGACTTGAATGATGAGAAGGGAGCCAGACAGATTTCCAGGCAGAGACCCTGAGGCAGGAATGAGCTTGATGTGTTGGAGTGATAGAAAGAAGGCCGGTGTGGCTGGAGTGTAAGAGGAAGGTGGTAGAAGTTTGAGAAGCAGAAAGAGGCCAGGGAAACACAGCTCTGTAGGCAGGAAAGTGGACAGGACGCGATGTGCATTTGTGAAGATCATTCTGGCTGCTGTGTGGAAAATTGATTATAGGGGGTGTTGTGGGTTTAATTGTGTTCCCCAAAAAGATATGTTTAAGTCCTATCCCCTAGAACCTGTGAGAGTGAACTTAGTTGGGATAGGGTCTTTGCAAATGTAATTCAAGTAAGGATGAGGTCATACTGAATCGAAGGAGGCCCTAATCCAATGACTGGTATCTTTATAAGAAGCGGGAAATTTGGATACAGAGGGAGACACAAGGAGAATGCCATGCCATGAAGGAGGAGGCAGAGATTGGAGTATGTGTCTGTAAACCAAGGAACGCCAAAGATTGCCAGTAATCACCACAAGCGAGGAAGAGGCAAGGAAGAATCCTTCTCTAGAGCTTTCAGAGAGAATAGCCCTGCTGACGTCTTGATTTCTGACCTCCAGTTTCTAGAATTGTGAGAGAATCAATTTATGTTGTCTAAGCTGCTCAGTTTGTGGTAATTTGTTACAGCAGCCTCAGGAAGGTAATAGAGGCTGAAAACAAAAAAGTAGCTGAGACAAGTGTCAACCAATTTAGAAGTTTATTTTGCCAAGGTTAAGGACATGTCATTGACACAGCCTCAGGAGGTCCTGACAGCATGTGCCCAAAGTGGTCGGGCTACACTTGGGTTTTATACATTTTAAGGAGCCATAAGACATCAATCAATACAAGTCTTCTATGCTTTATTTATAGGTTGATTCTTAAACATTGAAAACCTATCAACTATTTGCCATATTATAATTATGCAATCATCATTCACTATAAAACCAGTAAGTATGATTGCATCTGCAGGGAAAAAATGTAATTCTACCTCTGCCAATTAAGGTATCCTATTAGCTTCCTAATAATGGCACTATATTTGCTAAAATAAATTCATTTTGCTCCTGAAGCTATCTTTCCAGCTCTCACACATGTAATTTAGACTAGCTGCTTTCCAAGTCAGTTGCATACCTGTTTTCTGAGATTTCTTTGTATCATGCCTGGGTTAGGTCTACTGCTTTATGTATTCCATGTCCTCATTTGTCACAGATTTTTTTCCCACCTTGTTGGGGTAAAACTAATTTCAAGCAATTTTTTTCAGAAAGGATTAAACAGGTAATTTAATTTCCACAGGCTTCATATGTCTGAAAATGCCTTTACCTTTCCTGCTCATTTAATGATAGCTTGGGAATAGACTTAGTCCACAATCATTTTGTTTTCTTCAAAACTTTGAAGACATTTTGTTGCTTTTTAGCGTCTAGTGTATCTGATGACAAGTCTAATGCTGTGTCTTTCTTTTGCAGGTATCATACTTTTTTCTCTGGAAGATTTTATTAGACTGTTTTCTTTATCATTGGTTCTGTGATATTTTATCAGAGTGTTTCTAGGTGGTGAATCTTTTTTCATTCATCCTTCTTGGCACTCTATGAGTCCTATTTTTCACTTCTGGAAAATTTTCTTCAGTTATTTCTTTAATTATGTTCTTACATTTTCTCTATTCTATTCAGAATTTAGATACGTTCTTCCACATACATTTAGATAGATTCTTCCAAATACAGAGGGAAAATATAAAAAGAAAAAATATATAATATGAAGGATCAATCCAAGAGGACCATTTCCTTGACTTTCAGTTTTTTTCACTTTCTTTTTTCAGTGTTCCCCCTCCCCCCCCCAGTTTCTAGTTACTGATTTTTAATGGATGCATTGTTCTCATGACATGAATTTCTTTGAGGATTACACTTATAACTTTTAAGTATTTATCCCCCATTCCCGGAAATAGCTCTACTTCTTTCAGGTCAATTGTTTATTTTCATCTTTTTCTGTTGAGATTCTCCTTAAAAAAAAAAAAAAATCTTGGTCGGGCATAGTGGCTCACACCTGTAATCCCAGCACTTTGGGAGATTACCTGAGGTCAGGAGGTCTAGACCAGCATGGCCAACATGGTGAAACCCTGTCTCTCTGAAAATACAAAAATTAGCCAGAAGTCCTGGCAGGCTCCTGCAATTCCAGCTACTCAAGAGGCTGGTGCAGGAGAATCACTTAAACCTGGGAGGCGGAAGTTGCAGAGAGCCAAGATTGCACCATTGTACTCCAGCCTGGGTGACAAGAGTGAAACTTCATCTCAAAAAAAAAAAAAAAATTATTGAGTTCTTTTGTAAGTGAGCAGGGTACTAGCTGTTGGGTCTCACTTGAGGGTCCTTGAGTGAAGTGCAAGAAACGAGTTACCTCTTTCCTCCTCTCTTTCCACCCTGTACCCAAATAACGAATGCTTTGTTATGGAACATGAGGATGCTCAAATGCTTCCAGGGTAGACTGTTAAATTAAAAAGAGCAACAACAACAAAATAGATGTGGTTTTAGCCAGAAACAAATACTATTACTGCCAGGCTTTTTATGTGTAAAGGGCTGTGGTAAAAAGTTTGACTTGCTGTTTCATATAAATCTTACAATAATTCTGATTTTAGTCCTACATCGTTCTTCTGCTTCTGTTTCTAAGATTGGTACATCTCCAGGCTCTGCTGGCAAGAATGTCTTCTACATTGCTATAGCCTTCTTATGTATGCATGTGTGTTTGTTCTGGACTGCAGTTTTCTCTGCACTGGCTTAAACCTCAATATGATCCCACCTGCTTTCTCTTCCAGAATGAATGAATACATTTCAGTGGGATTTTGTTAGGAAGCGGAGGAAAATGTATGTGCTTAGTTTGTCTTGCATAGAGTGAGTAATCCTTTTTTTTTTTTTTTGAGGCAGTGTCTTGCATTGTCACCCGGCTGGAGTGCAGTTGCGTGATCACTGCTCACTGCCACCTCAACCTCTGGGGCTCAAGCAATCCTCCCATCACCTCAGCCTCCTCAGTAGCTGGGACTACAGGTGTGCACCAGCTTGCCTAGCTAATTATTTTATTTTTAAAATTCTTGGTTTCCCAGAGTGTTGGGATTACAGATGTGAGCCATGGCAACCAGCCAGTATTTGCTGAATAAATCAATGCTGTTGAGAAAATTGGGCAAAGCATACTGTTGTTTAAAAAGAAAATTATGGCTGTAGGATATAGGTAATTAGGTGAATCTTTTAAATCCTGTTTTAAAAAGTCCTATTTTTATTTTGTCCTATTTTAGAAAAGAATCTCAGCCAGGCGTGATGGCTCACGCCTGTAATCCCAGCACTTTGGGAGGCTGAGGCAGGCGGATCACCTGAGGTTGGGAGTTTGAGACCAGCCTGACCAACCTGGAGAAACCCTGTCTCTACTAAAAATAGAAAATTAGCCGGGCGTGGTGGCACATGTCTGTAATCCCACCTACTCTGGAGGCTGAGGCAGGAGAATCGCTTGAACCTGAGAGGTGGATGCTGTGGTGAGCCGAGATGGCGCCACTGCACTACTCCAGCCTGGGTACCGAGAGTGAAACTTCCTCTCTAAAAAAAAAAAAAAAAAAAAAAAGAAAGAAAGAAAACAATTTCAGTGGGGTTAAGCCCTACCAATGGAGTTACAAAATGAGGTAACTATCATCTCTCACCTTTTTTTTTTTTTTGGAGACAGAGTCTCACTTTGTTGCCTAGGCTAGAGTGCAGTGGCATGATTTTGGCTCGTTGTAGTCTCAACCTCCTGGGCTTAAGTGATCCTCTCACCTCAGCCTCCTCAGTAGCTGGGACTACAGGTGTGCGCCACCATGCTTGGCTAATTTTTTTTGTATTTTTTTGTAAGAGATAAGGTTTTGCCATGTTGCCCAAGCTGGTCTCGAACTCCTGGGCTCAAGTGATCTGCCCCCTCAAGCCTTCCAAAGTGCTGGGATTACAGGTGTGAACCTCTGTGCTTGGCTGCCTTTTTTGTTCTTTTTAAAATTGTAGGCCTTAATTTCATTTTGTTCCTATTCAGTGCTTAGCACAGTGCCTAGCATGTTGAAAATGTTCAATAAATGATACTACGTTTGTTTTACTTAAACTCTTTGCCTCTCATTTTCATCATCATAGAAAATAAGGATTAAATGAGTTAATATACGTAATGCACTTGGTATAGAATCTAGCATGTAGTTAGTGCTACATAAGTGTTAACCATTATTCTCTGACACATGAACACCTTTTTGTTTTTTTCTGTGAAGCTTTCTCTGATTCTGCTACTTTGAATTGGTAATTTGCCTTTCTGTATTCTGCTTGTATTTTATTTATTTGTTACTAGTTTTAGAGACAGAGTATTGTTGTGTTGCTCAGGCTGAAGTGCAGGGGCATTATGATATCTCACTGCAGCCTTGAACTTCTGGGCTCAAGAGATCCTTCTGCTTCATCCTCCAGAGTAGCTAGGACTGCAGACATGTGCCACTATGCCCAGCTAATTTTTACATTTTTGTAGAGACGTGGTCTCACTATATTGCCCAGGCGGGGAACCCCACCTCCGATATTCAACGTGGGTTCTTTTCTATTTCCCTAAGTGTTGGCTGGTCTGAGAAATAAAGGGAAAGAGTACAAAAGAGAGAAATTTTAAAGCTGAGTGTCCGGGGGAGACATCACATGTTGGCAGGTTCCGTGATGCTCCCTGAGCCGTAAAACCAGCAAGTTTTTATTAGCGATTTTCAAAAGGGGAGGAGTGTACAAATAGGGTATGGGTCACAGAGATCACATACTTCACAAGGTAATAAAAGATCACAAGCAAATGGAGGCAGGGCAAGATCACAGGACCACGGGATGGGGCGAAATTAAAATTGCTAATGAAGTTTTGGCATGCATTGTCATTGATAACATCTTATCAGGAGACAGGGTTTGATACCAGACAACCAGTCTGACCAAAATTTATTAGGCGGGAATTTCCTTGTCCTAATAAGCCTGGGAATGCTACAGGAGACCAGGGCTTATTTCATCCCTTTGTCTACGATCTTACAAGACAGCCATCCCCAAAGCGGCCATTTTAGAGGTCTCCCCTCAGGGACGCATTCTTTTTCTCAGGGATGTTCCTTGCTGAGAAAAAGAATTCAGCGGTATTTCTCCTATCTGCTTTTGAAAGAAGAGAAATATGGCTCTTTTCCGCCCGGCTCACTGGCAGTCAGAGTTTAAAGTTATCTCCTTTGTTCCCTGAACATTGCTATTACCCTGTTCTTTTTTCAAGGTGCCCAGATTTCATATTGTTCAAACACACATGCTATACAAACAATTTGTGCAGTTAATACGATCGTCACAGGGTCCCGAGGTGACATACATCCTCCTCGGTTTACGAAGATGATGGGATTAAGAGATTAAAGACAGGCATAGGAAATAACAAGGGTATTGATTAGGGAAGTGATAAGTATCCTTGAAATCTTCACTATTTATGTTCAGAGATTGCAGTAAAGACAGGCGTAAGAAATTATAAAAGTATTACTTTGGGGAACTAACAAATGTCCATGAAATCTTCATAATTATGTTCTTCTGCCATGGCTTCAGCCGGTCCCTCCCTTTGGGGTCCCTGACTTCCTGCAACAATGTTGCTCAGGCTAAAATGCAGGGGCATTATGATAGCTCACTGCAGCCTTGAACTTCTGGGCTCAAGAAATCCTTCTGCTTTATTCTCCAGAGTAGCTAGGACTGCAGACATGTGCCACTATGCCCAGCTAATTTTTACATTTTTGTAGAGACGTCGTCTCACTGTATTGCCCAGGCTGGTCTCAAACTACTGACTTCAAGTGATTCCCTTGCTTTGGCCTCCCAAATTGCTGATATTACAGGCACGAGCACCATACCCATCCCTCTGCTTGTATTTTATATCACATCTTTTATATTAAATAACATAGATTTGTTTGTTTGTTTTTTTGAGATGGAGATTCTCGCTTTGTCGCCCAGGCTGGAGTGCAGTGGTGCGATCTTGGCTCACTGCAAGCTCCGCCTCCCGGGTTCACGCCATTCTCCTGCCTCAGCCTCCCGAGTAGCTGGGACTATAGGCACCTGCCATCACGCCCGGCTAATTTTTTGTATTTTTAGTAGAGATGGGGTTTCACCGTGATAGCAAGGATGGTCTCAATCTCCTGACCTCGTGATCCGCCCGCCTTGGCCTCCCAAAGTGCTGGGATTACAGGCGCGAGCCACTGTGTCCAGCCTTGTTTGTTTCTCCACCAAATATGATTCTTGATAGCTGGGGACTGTCTTATTTATTTTGGTGGTCTCAATGCATAGTCATTGCTTGCCACCTATCATTAGTTCTCCCATTTGAGCTAGGTCTTAAGGAATGAGGAGGGTGGTGTGATTGGAGCACGAGGGGCAGGGGAGTACATCAGTGGGAAGTGAAATTTGACAAATACACTGACACCACCAGATTGACGAGATTGTAAATAGTTGAATGCCAGATTAAAGGATTTGAATTTATTTTATATGCAGTAGGAAGGGATTTTTGATTACTCACCTTAGTTCCGTATTTTAGGAAAGTAATTATGAGTGCAGAGTAGAGCATGTATTGGAAAGAGGAAAAGAGATTGGAAACAAGAAGAATATGTAAGAAACTCTGGCTCTTGACGTGTGTATGATAAGGCTCTTTAGTTGAGAATCTTTCAGTATGTAACCTTTTACTATCATGTAACCTTTTAAGCCTTATCACAAAAAGGCTTCAGGGCTTCCTTGGTAACTTCGTTTTGACTTTGTTAAAAGAAGAACTTTAGACAAAATGAATTTTGTCTGAAGACAGAATTTGTGTGTTAAAGGATTAATGAATGAGGCAGCACCCAAAACTAGAAGAAATTCAGGGAGCTCTGTTTTAATAGTGTAAGCAGCAGACCTTTGCAGGCTGAATATGGAAGCAAAGTAAAGAAATTACTTGATTGGACTGGGCATGGTGGCTTACACCTGTAATCCCAGCATTTTGGGAAGCTGAGGTAGGCGGATCACTTGAGCTCAGGAGTTCAAGACCAGCCTGGGCAACATGGTGAAACTCCATCTCTAATGCAAAAATTAGCCAGGCATGGTGGCACATGCCAGTAGTCCCAGCTACTTGGGAGGCTGAGGTGGGAGGATTGCTTGAGCCTGGGAGGTTGAGGCTGCAGTGAGCTGTAATTGTGCCACTGCACTCCAGCCTGGGCAACAGAGCAAGACCCTGTCTGAAAAGAAAAATAAAATTACTTGATTGTCATAGCTACTTGTTTGTCTTATTTGGGTACAATCTGGCAGAAAGTTGCTCGTTAGAGAATAGTTGTTGATTTCTGATTAAAATTAAGTTGTGACATCCTATGGATTGGGAGGAAATATTTGCAGGCCATACATGTGATAAGGGGTTAAAATTCAGAATATAAAAGGAACTCAAATAACTCTATAGAAAGAATACAAATAATCCAGTTAAAAAATGGGCAAGGAACCTGTATAGATATTTCTCAAAAAAAGACATACAAATGGCCAACAGATATATGAAAAGATGCTCAACATTACTAATCATCAGGGAAATGCAAATTAAAACCACAATGAGATGTCACCCCAATACGTGTCAGAATGACTGTTATCAAACAGATGAAAGATAAGTGTAGGTGACAATGTGGAGAAAGGGGAAACTTTGTACACTGTTAATGGCAATGTAAATTAGTACAGCCATTATGGAAAACAATGGAGGTTCCTCAAAAACCTAAAAACAGAATTACCATATGATCCAGCAATCCAACTTCTGGGTATTTACCTAAAAGATTGGAAATCAATATGTTGAAGAGATATCTGCATTCCCATGTTCATTGCAGCATTAATCACGATAGCCAAGACATGGAATCAACCTAACGTCCTTTGACAGATGAATGGATAAAGAAATATGTGGTATACATACTCTGTGGAGTACTATTCAGCCTTAAAAATGAAAGAAACTTTGTCATTTGTGACAACATAGGTGGGTTGGAGAACTTGAAGCAAAATGAGATAAGCCAAGTACAGGCAGATAAACACCGTATGTGCTTACTTATATATTTAATCTAAAATTGTTGAACTAAAAGAAACAGAGTAGAACAGTGGTTACCAGGGGTAGGGGGAGGGCATGGGGGAAGGGGGAGATGAAAGTCAAATGGGAGGAATTTTTTTCTTTGAGATATGTTGCACAGTATGGGGAATATAGTAGTGACTAATAATGTACACTTTATACTTGCTAAGAGTAAATTTCAACAGTTTTCACTATAAAAAATAAATATTTGAGGTGATGGATATGTTAATTAGATTGATTTAATTATTCCATATTGTATTCATAAATCATTACTTTGTACCCCATAAATATGAAACTGTAGTCAGTTGATAATTTAAAAATAAAAAGCAAAGATTAAGTTTTGTTTTACTATTTACATTGGGCTTCAGTTTGCTTACATAGGAACCCATCTTAGCCTAATGGCCTTCCAATTAAAGATTGCTTACACTTTCTTTTTTTGAGACAAGAATCCCACTCTGTTTCCCAGACCGGAATGCAGTGGCGCAATCTTGGCTCACTGCAATCTCTTCCTCCTGGGTTCAAGCAATTATCCTGACTTAGCCTCTTAATTTGGGACTTCAGGTGCCCGCCACCATGCCTGGCTAATTTTTTTGTATTTTTAGTAGAGATGGGGTTTCACCATATTGGTCAGGCTGGTCTCGAACTCCAGACCTCAGGTGAGCCACCCGCCTTCGTCTCCCAAAGTGCTGAGATTACAGGCGTGAGCCACCACACCCAGCCAAGATTGCTTATACTTTTAAAAAAATATTATATATATTGTTTTTAGCAAAACAAAGGGTAAAATTTAATATTAAAAAGGCACAAACACATTTTGTATATATTGTGAAAATACCATCTATTTTCTCCAAAAGCATATAAATTGATGCGAGTATCATAAACCTGTTTTTTTTTTCCTGTACTAAGTATGTTCAACATTTAATGTGTATTATGTGCAGGGAGGTAATGTGGGACCAAATTTTCTAGTTGGGAAAGGAGATGAGTACTGGCTTTAGTACAGTAAGTTTCCATGCTTGTGTAGCACAACTGGAGATGCCTTCATGTAACAGACATATGAAGAGGTTGAAAGAGTAGGCTGGAGATTGGAAGCTGTCCAAGTAAAATTGAAGCCTAAGATTTGATGAGTTTGTGTATCTGATGAAGAATAGTGTATGAGTTGTAATTGGAAGCACAATGAAATGTTTTTGTCTTTGGCTTTAGTGACATGGGATGCTTGATCACTAGTGTCTGATGCACCAGAGTAGCATGAAAATTGAAATCTTTGGGTTCAGTGAGGAAGTGGTCATTGGAGACTTGATACTACAATGATTGAGTGGTTTGGCAGAGTAAAGTTGAATTGGAAAGGCATTAAGATGAGTTGATAAGGAAGTGAAGCACTGTGTAGTTAAAAAATTTCTGTGAAGAATAAGAAAGCTGGAAGAACACAAGAAACTGTAGGATTAGTGGTGGTTTTTCCAGTTACAGTGTGTGTACATGTGTGGGTGAACCATTTATAAAGAGAAGGAGGCTCAGTACAATTAAGTAAAACAAGAAAATGAAATTGAAATATACTATTTTAGAAAGGTAAAATGAACTGAAAAAACCCCTGAAATCCAATAAAGCTAATTTTTGTCGTATAAATTTGACATACAGAATAAAAATTTTAGTACTGTAGTTGTCTTAGGAAGAGTTAAAATTCTTTGACATGGTAGCCACAGGATTACAAAATCTTTGAGTTTGTAATATATGCTTAGAGTGAATTCAAGGTTTTATTTTAGTTTTTTGAGACAGGATCTTGCTCTGTTGCCCAGCCTGGACTGCAGTGGTGTGATCATGGCTCACTGCAGCCTCGAACTCCTGGGTTCAGGCAATACTCCTGCCTCAGCCTTTTGAGTAGCTGGGCCTACAGGTGCATGCCACTACACCCGGCTAATTTTTAAATTTTTTATAGAGACAGGGTGCTGTTCCGTTGCTCTGGCTGGTCTCTAGTTCCTAGCCTGAAGTGATCCTCCCTTCACAGCATCCCAAAGTACTATGATTACAGGTGTGAGCCACTACACTGGCCAAATTCAAGGTTTTAGAAATCCATAAAAATAGATTGCTAAAAGCTGAATAAATTACTAGAGAATGCAGTCAGTATTTTTCCTAAAAAAAGATAGGCATAACAGGAACATTTGATAGGTAAGTTTTAACGTGATATGATGAAAGAGAATTTTAAAGCACATTTATCATCTAATTGCCTGGAAAGAAAGAACCAGAGATGGTAAATTACAAATATGATGCTTACATTGATATTCACAACTACCCAGGATGTAAGGATATGTACTTACTCATTGAGAGAGTATTCTCTGAATTTGTAATTTAAAAACAAGATGTATCTATGGAAAAGAGAAATCTAATATAATGACATGTTGACTGGAAAATGTTTGAAAAATATCTAATAGACCAAATATGGTTCTGGCATGATTGTAATCATTAGGAGTCTTGAAGAGATACTGAACCCATGATACTCTGAATATGTGATACTCTGAATATGTGAATATGTGATATATTTGAAATAATATTTATTAAGTATATCAGTCATTGTATAATGTTTTACATATATTATAAGTAAATAGGCACTTTAAAGATGTATAATAATATACATTTCAGTACTTGATTAGAAAATTAAAAATTTTGCCATTTAAGATGAATACATATTAATAGACAATGGTCAAACTTTTAAAGTCAGTCATAATGAAATGAGTCATGTTCATGCTTTTAAATATTCAGAGTTGACATCATCATAATCTTTGTTTCCCTAAATGATAACTTTACATATGGAGATAGTGGCATCTAGATGCTTACAGTTCTTGTGAATGTATTGTTTGGGAATGAGGAAAAGTATTATAATAGTATAGGAGTACAAAGACCAACTTCTAAAAATTTAAAAGTTGAGATTTAAAAGGAAATTTTAGTTTCTTTTCTAAATGTGGGGTTCACACACTTCTCTTGAATTTCTAAAACTGAACACCTCCCTAATATTTCTACTCTGA
The DNA here is from genome assembly GCF_003255815.1 of Theropithecus gelada. Taxonomy (NCBI): domain Eukaryota; kingdom Metazoa; phylum Chordata; class Mammalia; order Primates; family Cercopithecidae; genus Theropithecus; species Theropithecus gelada. The sequence continues at coordinate 74,454,445 of NC_037681.1, read as the reverse complement.
GGAGTGAGAATCTGAGTTTTGTGTTACATGTAATTAGGGCAGAAGGAGAGAAAATGTTTTGAAAGTGAGATCCAAGGGCTGTAAAGAGAGACTTGAGCTTTGCTAAGAAAACGAAAATACATAAGTAATTTGGCACCAGAGTTCTGTTTCTTCCTAGCTTGGAGGCTGCAAACCCCAGCTTCTGATAATGGAATTTAACTTCTCCATTTCAGTCAGGTTTCTCCCCATCCTAATGAAAATGAATATCCCTTCCCTGGGCTGTTAGAACACAATCTCCCTGTAAGTGATGATGGTATACCACATGTATATTCACAAATCTTCTAGTTTAACTTCTAATGGAAAACCTAGAAAGATGTGTAAATGGGGATCCCAAAGTAATCCCTCCCTCTTGATATTTTGTAAGCTAGTTATTAAGTGGTATTGACTTTAGGGAGTCACATACTTCTTTGGACTTTGTAAAATGAAAAACTAGATCTCTGCGTTGACTAACATGATTCTGAGCATGTCAATCTTAGATAGGCTCATTATATTTGTGGCAATGTATACACATCTGTCAAAATTAACTCAAACATCTTTATGTAACCAGTTACTATTTCATTATACACATGAAATTAATCATTAGTCTGGTTTAATCATTAATCTTGTTTACTTTCTGAAAAAACAAGCAGGGTAGTAAGAAAAGTTCATATGGGTTTTTAAAAACATGTCATAGAAGAATCCTGTGCTCCAAAGTCAGAGCAACCTGGATTTTAGCCATGTTAGATGCATAACTGAGTGCAAGTTACAATGGAAACAAGCTAGAGGAATTATCCAAAAAATGAGGACATATGGCTCCGTATGTAAAGTGCCTAGCACATCCTTATGAAATATTCATTAATAAATTTATCACCCTTTCTGTTTTACAGGACAAGAGAAATGCCTTCTGGAAAACTAATATTTAAAATGTTGGAAGATATTTAAAGTAGTTATGTAGCTGAGTAAATTACTAAGATATTAAACAGGAAAACATGAAAAGGACATGTAGGACAGTTTTATGTGAAAAACTTCTGTACTAATTATTAATCATGACTGGGTTTAAGGAGCTTTTAGTAAGTATCATATTACATTTAGTTTTATACTGAAGTTTTTATGGTGAAAGATTCTAGAGCGATTATATGTCCTATTGAGAAAGAAATAACCTATAATCAGGAATAACCTGAATAGTTTGAATCAGAGTTAATTCTATGTGAGTTAATAATTTGTTTCCTAGTTGAGTAGCAGCATACACCCAATTGATACTCTTCTTTAGGTGACAAGATAAAGAAAAAAAAAGTTACGTACAAATAATCAGGTAATGCCACTTCTTAAAAAAATACAATCTGGCCGGGCGCGGTGGCTCAAGCCTGTAATCCCAGCACTTTGGGAGGCCGAGGCGGGTGGATCACGAGGTCAGGAGATCGAGACCATCCTGGCTAACATGGTGAAACCCCGTCTCTACTAAAAATACAAAAAACTAGCCGGGCGTGGTGGCGGGCGCCTGTAGTCCCAGCTACTCGGAGGCTGAGGCAGGAGAATGGCGCGAACCTGAGAGGCGGAGCTTGCAGTGAGCCGAGATCGCGCCACTGCACTCCAGCCTGGGTGACACAGCGCGAGACTCTGTCTCAAAAAAAAAAAAAAAAAAAAACAATCTATGCATGTAACAAAATGGCACTTGTAGGCCATAAATTTATACAAATAAAAAATTATAGGCTGGGCATGGTGGCTCACACCTGTAATCCTAGCACTTTGGGAGGTTGAGGTGGGTAGATCACCTGAGGTTAGAAGTTCGAGACCAGCTTGGCCAACATAGTGAAACCCTGTCTCTACTAAAAATATAATTAGTTGGGTGTGGTGGCACGTGCCTGTAATCCCAGCTACCCGGAAGGCTGAGGCAGGAGAATCCCTTGAACCTGGGAGGTGGAGGCTGCAGTGAGCCGAGATTGGCACCACTGCACTCCAGCCTAGGCAACAGAGCGATACTTGGTCTCAAAAAACAAAACAAAATTATAATTCCAGGAGGTGCCTGTTCTTGGCTTCTGCCAGAGGTTACACTGTCCAGCCTGTGGGATGGCCAGACTGCAGGCTGCAAAGAAAAAAAAAAATACACACACACACACACACACACACATTGAGAGAGTGACACAGAGAGAGAGAGAGAGAAAGAATTCCAAAAGCTGTTTTAAAAACTAAATTTTCATTATATATGCCATTAATTTGTATTATCAGAAAGCCCATCTTTTTCAGTTTTGGTATAAGATTAATACAAAGTGAGTGACAGACCACATGATTAGTGATCACGATTTGTATAATGTAATTTATGCTTTTTACCTTCCATATAGTAAAATGCCTTTATTTAAAAAAGAAGAGGTACAGTACATTATACTTCCAAGGAAATTTTTATATTTAAAAAAAGCCAATTTTTGGCTTAAAACTGAAAGGGTTTCATTTAATACCTGAATAACAAGGAAATTCACAATTAAGGCTGAAATACTGTTCATATTATTGTGTATTTCTAGTCACGTTATTTTAAGCTTGTATATTTTAAACCATGGTTACAGAATTGTATATGAATATATTGAAGGCATAACTTTATATTTATTGGACTTTTGGTTTAATTCTTTAGAACTTCAACATAGTATTGGGATATGAAACAGGATTATTGTTACTCTGATAAAAACAAGACTGAACTGAGTCCTTCACTGTATTTTTCTAAATAACTCACTTCTAATGAGTAAGTGTTCAATAGCATAAAGTTAGGAAATCTTTATGTTATTAAAATTTGAATTTTTCTTTCACTGTATCCCATTCTTTTGAATATATGTGTTTTAGGACATTTCCAGTTAAAATACAAGTTTAGATAATATCCTGACTACATTAAAAATAAGATCTTTAAGTAAACATATTTCCAAATCATATTGCCATCGTGCACTGAAGATAATTCTCCGAAGACTAAAAGCTCTGCTTGTTTAGAAAAGTCAATGATTAGTTCTTTATATGCAATTGAGGTTCTGTTTCCCTTCTAAACGTTCCTTTACCAATTTTTCCAAAGCGAAAAGATGCTCATCTGCTTCTTCTGGCACAAGGTTCCTAATAGAATTTGCAAGTTCAAAAAGATATTCTGTATTTCTTCCACTTGGACCAGCTGCATTAAAAATTTGTTCAGCAATGTCTTCCAGAGGTGCAGGACCAAGATAATCAGGATTGTCACATGTTCCAATATATAGCAATACACTGAATGGTTTTGTTGTGGGATCTTTTGGATAAAAAATGACTGTTGTGGTTCTGTAGCCTCCTTTCTCTCTGAAGTCAAGGTATGCTTTTACTTCTTCTTCCTTTCCTACTGGCAATCTGTAAGCAACACCCCATACACATCCCTGTTGAAAAATGAAAAGAATACACTAGTATTTATAAGGCTAATTAAAATAAATGAAGATAGGTTGTGATCTAAGAAGTATCTCATATATTCTTTTCTGTTTGTTTTTGAGATGAAGTCTTGTCTGTTGCCCAGGCTGCGGTGTAGTGGCATGATCTTGGCTCACTGCAACCTCCGCCTCCCAAGTTCAAGCAATTCTCCTGCCTCAGCCTCCCCAGTGACTGGGATTACAGGAATGCACCACCATGCCCAGCTAATTTTTGTATTTTTAGTAGAGAAGGGGTTTTGTCATGTTGGCCAGGCTGGGCTCGAACTCCTGACCTCAAGTGATCTGCCTGCCTCGGCCTCCCAATGTGCTGGGATTACAGGCGTCAGCCACTATGCCTGGCCATATCTTGTATATTCCTAAAAGTGGGCCGGGAGGGCTGACGCCTGTAATACCAACACTTTGGGGGCCTAGGCGGGTGGATCCCGAGGTCAAGAGTGCAAGACCAGCTTGGCCAAGATGGTGAAATCCCGTCTTTACTAAAAATACAAAAATTAGGCGTGGTGGCAGGCACTTGTAATCCCAGCTACTCGGGAGGCTGAGGCAGGAGGATGGCTTGAACCCCGTGGCAGAGGTGGCAGTGAGCTGAGATCGCGCCACTGAACTCCAGCCTGGGTGATGGAGTGAGACTGTCTCAAAAAACAAACAAACAAAAAAAAGTCAATACAGTTTTTCTTCACTTAAAGTACACAGAAGAACATACTAAACAATAAAGGAAATAAGCACTTTAAAATCTCCATTGTGAGTAATTTCTTTGTATCATAGGCACAGCAAGATATTTTATCTTAAAATTTTTTTAAATTTGGTCTTTTTAAAAAAATAATGGGACTGAAATGAAAAATACGAGGCTTTCACTTGGTTATTAAAAAATTCTACAAACAAAGTGCCATTTGTTTATTAACTAATTAGGAGTTATTAGTTACTAATTTGAAGGTCTTTTTAATAAATGCTTTTCATAGTATAAATTATGAAAGCATTTCCTATTCCACACCATTGTTTATATTCCATTACTAACTGCTTGATTTTTGTTCATTAAAGTTCTTTCCAAAATTAAACATTTAATTTCACAATATAAAATTCTGAATCTGTATTCCAATAAAATGATTGAAAATATTTAAGAAACTGAGGTTGTTGGTTAAATAAAATTTTCTGGTGCTCCAAACCAGTTTTAAAATCACAGGTGCTACTGGGGTCTACTGGAGGGTGGAGGATGGGAGGAGGGAGAAGATCTAGAAAAATAACTAATCGATACTAGGCTTAATGTTTATACCTGGGTGATTAAATCATCTGTACAATAAACCCCCATGACACATGTTTACGAATGTAAAAAACCTGCACATCCTGTACATGTACTCCTGAACTTAAAAAAACAAAAACACAAAACACAACACACAAGTGCTATTGATACAATTAAGTAATAAAGAAAATAATTCCTCACTTAGATTTCTGCTGAAATTGAGACTCGTAGCAAAAGTGAAGCGAGATTTTGAGGGTTCCATTTAATTATTGGTGGTGGTCTGGCTGTCGGGGGGATATTTCCATTAATGTCAAAGGGGACCACAAAATTCTTAGTTAATACACTTGTTTTTTAAAAAAACCCACGACCAGGTGCGGTGGCTCACGCCTGTAATCCCAGCACTTTGGGAGGATGAAGCGGGCGAATCACGAGGTCAGGAGATTGAGAGCATCCTGGCTAACACGGTGAAACCCCGTCTCTACTAAAAATACAAAAAATTAGCCGGCGTGGTGGCGGGCGCCTGTAGTCCCAGCTACTGGAGAGGCTGAGGCAGGAGAATGGCGTGAACCCCGGAGACGGAGCTTGCAGTGAGCCGAGATGGCGCCACTGCACTCCAGCCTGGGCGACAGAGAGCGAGACTCCATCTCAAAAAACAACAACAACAACAACAACAAAAACCCCACAAAAACGAAAACTACATGCCATTTGTTTGTACATTGTTGTCTACCTTGCACTCTGCATTCTAACTTTTCTTACTGGCCTCATTTTTCACAAACACGAAAAAACCCACAAATACAGAGAAGAATTCTAAACTTAGGGTAGTTCAAATTGTCTGTAATGATTGTTAATCAAATTGAAACTGAGAAACATCTCAACATTTTATAAAATTAAAATTACACAAAAAGAATATTTATACCATACCGCAGGATCTTCAACAAGAGTCACAACTCTTCCAGGCTGTTTTGAAAAAGGTAAACAAATTTTTTTTCTTAATTAATAAAGTTCATTAAGTAGCTGAGTATTAGCAACATTTTTGACATGGAATATTTGAACTATATTTGCTTATAAGAAGCACTATTTCTTAAGCATAGTTATTTTTTATGATAAAGCTAAAGTGAATTAAGAGAACCTACCTCATCTAGAGACTGTGTTGGCCTTATTTCTAAAAGATTTCCATCAATTTATACATATTAGGTATATTATATTCACTTTACATGGATATATTGGAAAACATACCAGTAACTAAAGGTCATCTAAAATGAAAGGCAAATGGAAGCAGTAATTATAAATATTCTGGTTTTTCCCTTAGGAAAAAAGAAGGTTATAGATTTATTTGTTTATTTATTGAGACGTAGTTTTGCTCAACAAGCCCAAGCTGGAGTGCAATGGTGCAATCTCGGCTCACTGCAACCTCCAACTCCTGGGTTTACGCGATTCTCTCACATCAGCCTCCCGAGTAGCTGGGATTACACGTGCCCGCCACCATGTCCAGCTAATTTTTGTATTTTTAGTAGAGAGGGGGGTTTCACCATGTTGGCCAGGCTGGTATGGAACTCCTGACCTTAGGTAATCCACCCGCCTTGGCCTCCCAAAGTGCTTGGATTACAGGCATGAGCCACTGCGCACGGCCTATAGTTTTATTAGGGGAAAAAAAATATATGACATAAAGAGTGTTTTCCTATATATAGGGAAGTGACTTTCAAACTTCTAGTGTAGATCAAAATGACCTAGAGGGCTTGAGAAACACATTGTTAGGCCACACATCCAGAGTTTCTGATTCTGTAGGTCTGGAGCTGTCTAAGAATTTGCATTTGTAACAACTTCTCGCTGATTTCAGAAATTGTTTTGGGGCTCATACTTTAAGAACCACTGCTACTAGGGGATATTAAGAGTTTTTAAGTGCGAGAGATTGAGTGATTTACACTTCTGAGTTATGAAGGGTTCTTACCTTTCTGTATATGGTAATGGTGCTTCAAGGTAGGCATTCCTTTTACATTCATAAATGAACTTTACTTTGCCCTACTGAAAGGTCAGTATTAGAACTGGCCTATTCGTTTAGTTCTTATATGGAACAATCACTTGTGTTCTAGGCAATTTTATTTTCCCATTTTGGTTTTAACACAGGTCAGTTAACAATATTATGGAAACCTTCACTTTTTACTATTCAGCTTGAGGTTGAAATGATATATTATGAAGCCAAAACAAGTTTTATTTGTTTTCCCATTTCAAAGACTGATAAAACAGTCTTTGTTTATAAATGGAAAGCCTTAGAGAAAGTTCAAACTTGGAATGTTCCGTAATTTAAGGCACAAAGGTGACACATATCAGTGCCTGCAAGTTTTTTTTTTTTTAAATAAAAGTCATCCATAGAGTACCAAAGGCTGTATATGTACTGATACCTTAACATCATTCGTGGGAATGTTGAGTCATAAGCCACAATTTTACCTACCTGTGTGGCCAGTGTCTGGCACATAGTGAGCCTAAATCATACAGGCATTTGTGTCATCTTTGTTGCTATTTCCTTCTAGTCTGTATCTGTTCATATAGATAATTTGTAATCATGGAACACATGGGATTTTGGATTATGATTTCTCATTTAATTTTCCTTGTTAGTCTTCTCATACATTTTAATAGTTGCATAATATTGTGTCATTGATGAACTATAAACATTCCTGTGTTCTTGGACATTTAGATTTCTGACTTGTTTTCTTTTTAAGATAATGCTATAATGAGGATACATATATTGGTGAAGGTCAAGTAGATATTACCATATTATTTTCAATTTCAAAGTTAATTAGAAGTTATTTATGAATACCTACTGTGTGCTATGGAGAAGAGGAACTCTTGATTCTTGGTTCCAGTAGCTTATATTGTCATTCTAGAATGCAAACTAACATATGAAATAAATAGAGCTTATGGACTAAGTATGGTATTAAGTGCAGTTAGAATTCTGAGTCTTAGGTGATCAGAAAGACACCTTATTTTTTAGCTCCTCTTTTTTTTTTGAGACAGAGTTTCACTCTTGTTGCTCAGGCTGGAGTGCAGTGGTGCAATCTCGGCTCACCGCAACCTCTGCCTCTCAGGTACAAGCAATTCTCCTGCCTCAGCCTCCAGAGTAGCTGGGATACCGGCATGCACCACCACGCCCAGCTAATTTTGTATTTTTAGTAGAGACGGGGTTTCTCCATGTTGGTCAGGCTGGTCTTGAACTCCTGACCTCAGGGGATCCACCCGCCTCGGCCTCCTAAAGTGCTGGGATTATAGGCGGGAACCACTGCGCCCGGCCCAGCTCCTTTCTCCTTTTAAAAAATCACGGACTGTTGTGTTGACTAGGCAATTTCTGATCATCAGTCTGTTCTGACAGCATACATATCTCAATGTGTTATGTAATACACTGTACGTTTTGGTCAAGACTAGAGTACTAAAGTATGTTGTTATAACCACACACATAAATATTTCATACTTGGCCATTATAATTGGAGGCTGGGCTAAAGGTTTTCTCTTCAGAATGGCAATTTTAAATATTCGTATTAAAACTGAGAACTCTCAAACTCCTGGCCTCAAGCAGTTCTCCTGGCTCAAACTTCCAAAGTGTTGAGATCACAGGCATAGCCACTGGGCCCAGCCAAAACTGACAACTCAGAAGCCATTTTATTTAGCTTAATTCTTTAATGTCTTGAATATTGTTTTAGAACATTCTTGGAGATACTTTGGCCATGACATTTCTGTTGATCTATAAATGTGCATTTACCTTAAGCCATTTGCCTCTTTTCAGGTCATTGTGTCCAATGTCCCAATAGGCCAGTATAGTCTACTTAAAAGCTAAGTTCTTAAGTGATCAATTGTAGTTGAGATAGAATGGTTTCTAACTCAGCTTCTTTTCGTGATTTTAATCCCGCGACTCTTTTATGAGCAGGTGCAAACTACTTTAGAGCCTTGATCTTTTCCCATTTCCATTGACCAATTTCCAAATTATTAGTTACCTCAATCTTAGTTTTCTTTATGGGTTAGTTGTTTTGTAGCCAGTACAAAGCTGATTTGCATAAGCAGTGAGCTGCTGCTAATTCTCTATACATATATTAATGCCTTTGTATGACAAGACTGAAAAGTGGATCAAATAACTTATATTTCACATTATAATTATGAGAACCATCAAGAAAGTAACATTATAATAATGCTGGATATAGTAATGAGCTTGGTACTGTGTTACTCATATAACCAGAACTTCATTTAACTTCGCTAGTACCTGAAAACCAAAGTGAGTTCCTCGATAACTAGAGAAAATTTCGGAAACTCGTTCTGTAATCCTAGGTGTCAGAAAATAAAACACTTGAAAGATGCAGAGAAATCCTAGAAGTAACATGCACGTTTAATCGCAAACCCATGAAAGTCGGCTAGAACGCAGAAATGCCAACAAGTTTAATTGCTAAAAAGCTGAATTTGCAACTTGATTTTACTATTTCAACTATGTAGTGACCTGAAAATTCATCTTCCCGCCAGTGGGATTTTTTTTTTCCCCTCTCCGCACTCAGCCTGGCGCGAGCTCGTGTGCCCGTGCCCGCGCTTCTCGCCGCCTCTAGAAACTAGCCACCGGCATCTTAAGCAGCTTCGGAAGGAGTGCCCGGGCTGGGTTAGAGATGGCGGGCAGGTGGCAGGGAAAATCTACAGAAATAAGTGTTGCCCCAAGCCATGTGCTTGGCCCCCATGAAACGCTAAGGTGTGGTTCCCTAGGGTGTGAGTGCTGTGTGTGGAGTTGGGGAGCGGGGGTCCGGGGGCAGTAAGTGTGGGGAGCTGGCCGGCGCCTCACCTTGCCGGGGACCCCGCGGTGGTCCGTGCTGCCCTGCCAGAAGCGCCTGCTGTAGTTTGTGATGTATCCGACCAGCTTGTCCTGATAGGGGAAATCCACCTTCCAGATCAGGGACCCGTAACCAAAAACCCACATCTTTTCGCGGCTCCTCTGCCACGGCGACGGTGAACCCTAGTTGTCGCCGCGCCGCGGGAGACTGCAGCCTCCGGTAAGCGAGTAACCGGCTGCGCGGGGCGCAGGCGCGATGGCTACTTGGGGCGCAAAGCGCACTGGGAGTTTGGATCCAGAAAGGTTTTCCGAGTGAGTCTCAGTCAGCTTTATTTTTTTTCCTTGATTAGGGAGTCAAGAGGCATTAACTTTCGGTGTAGTAAGCAACGGATTCTTTTGCAGCCTCTGTAAATCACCCTAACCTACCTTTAGTGCGCGTGTGCAGAAAACTACAACACCCACAATGCTTTTTGGAGCTATTTGGCTCTGAAATTGGAACTGGACTTATTTCTAATGGGGGCGAGGAAGGAGAAAAGGGCAGGAGTCGTCACTCGTGGTGTCGAGATACGGAGGCGGTGTACCAGCACCGCAGGCAGCACCTAGAAACACGTTTTGCTCTGCTTTGGAAATTAGATTTTTGCCTATATAACAGCAGCAGGAGGAATGTAATCCATATTTGATTTTATGTCCTCAAAAGAATGTCTTTTGCCTTTCAAATAAAAGCGGGAAGTTTACAATAGAAGTTTACGCCTGTGAAAGAGTATGTGTCATTTCAGTGGGAATTGTTTATATATTTATTTATTTATTTATTTATTTATTTTTGAGACAGAGTCTCCGTCTGTAGCCCAGGCTGGAGTGCAGTGGCGCGATCTCGGCTCACTGCAAGCTCCGCCTCCTGGGTTCAGGCCATTCTCCTGCCTCAGCCTCCTAAGTAGCTGGAACTACAGGCGCCCGCCACCACGCCCGGCTAATTTTTTGTATTTTTAGTAGAGACGGGGTTTCACTGTGGTCTCGATCTCCTGACCTCGTGATCCGCCCACCTCGGCCTCCCAAAGTGCTGGGATTACAAGCGTGAGCCACCACGCCCGGCCTGTTTATATATTTAAATTTTACACAAATTTATTCATCTTTAGTATTATCAGTGACTTGTTCACAAAAGAGCAGGCAAATGTTCTTAACTTGGGGCCCCTGTAAAGGCTTTGGAAACGAGCTGGGGAACCTGCCGAATTTGTGTACAAAATTTGGGGTGTATACTTTTCTGAGGGGAAACTACAGCTTTCATGAGTTTCTCCAAGGCGTCAGGGATCCTAAAATTTTTTGAAGATCTGCTCGTTAGAGCTCTTGCTGCAAAATATTGTTTAGGAAACTCGCTTGGACTATCATGGCTGTGTCTGTGTGTGAAAACAGAAGCCTTACCAAGTGATTGTTCTTTCTTGAAGATTTTTATACTGTGGTTTTGAATGCTAAAACACTCAGATTCAAGGGGTATTATTTCTTTTCTTTTTTTTTTTTTTTTTTGAGACGGAGTCTCGCTCTGTCACCCAGGCTGGAGTGCAGTGGCCGGATCTCAGCTCACTGCAAGCTCCGCCTCCCGGGTTCACGCCATTCTCCTGCCTCAGCCTCCCGAGTAGCTGGGACTATAGGCGCCCGCCACCTCGCCCGGCTAGTTTTTTGTATTTTTTAGTAGAGACGGGGTTTCACCGTGTTAGCCAGGATGGTCTCGATCTCCTGACCTCGTGATCCGCCCGTCTCGGCCTCCCAAAGTGCTGGGATTACAGGCGTGAGCCACCGCGCCCGGCCTATTTCTTTTCTTATAAAGAAATCAGCAGGAAGCTACCAAACAAACAAAAAAACAAGTCTTTTCCTATTTTCTCTAAGTTGTAGTTTCAAATTGCCTGACATGTTTGCTAACCCTTTTCTGAAAAATTTCGAATATACAGAAAACTTAGATAAAAAGAGTGTAATGACCAATACGTTTCATCTAGATCCGATAATTACCATTTTTCACAGTTGCTTTACTTCCTTTTTACTCTATACTTTTAAATGGAAAACATTTGAAGTAAGTTGCATGTGTTACGACGTTTTACTGCCACATGCTCTACATGTATCTTATAAGAATAAGGACATTCATCCTAGAACAAGTTTCCTAAAAAAAAAAATAAGGACATTCTCCTCATAACTGTAATGCCATTATCACATCTAAGAAAATTAACAATAGTTATGTAATCAAATATGTATTCCATATCCAAACTGCTTCGTAGAGTCACTAACAAGAAATTGTGTCTTCGAGAGAGTCACATGAGAGCTGTACTGGACTCTGACTGGAGGGGAACTTGAAGTGAGCATTGGAGGGAGATGATGATGCGGGCAAGAACTCTGTTAAGAACTTTCTGGGCTATGTAGGAAAGTGGGGCTCGTCTCTTTATGGTGTTCTATGTTGGTTTCAATATGCTCAGTCAGTACGACTATTTGGTCAAGCATAGAGAACCTGAGTGTTTAACCTCTTCTGGAAAGGACCAGCAGGTGCAGGAAGACTAGAATGACACCTATCTTTCACTGCTTTTCTGGACTTTTTGGGTTTAGTTGTTTCCTATAGAGGGCTATATATTGAGACTGAGCATTGCTGGTAGTGGAATGGTCATCTCTGCATAATGTAGTGTTCACTGGGGATTAAGTAGAGGTGCTCTCATCAATGGAGCACCAAAGAGTACATTGTGGTGGGGTATGAACAGGAGCAGAAGCCTGCTGCTCAAACATTTCCAGAGGAGGAAAGATAGAACACTTAAAAGTCCCTTCATGTTTTTAGTAGGAACATTCCAAAGAATTCTAATCTGCCAAACGGAGAAACTTCCTGGTTTAGGCACCAGCAGAGACTGTGGCGTGGTAGTCACTTTCTGTATTGTGGGCCCTTCTTTGGCAGTCATGTGAGAGATACTAGACAGGCCCACCGTGATCTGCTAACCTCTAGGAGTGAAGTGTTGTTTTATTGACTATAGTATCATCCTTCTACCTTGTTTTGTAGACTGGTCAAACAAATGGATTTTACAGAGGCTTATGCGGACACGTGCTCTACGGTTGGACTTGCTGCCAGGGAAGGCAATGTTAAAGTCTTAAGGAAACTGCTCAAAAAGGGCCGAAGTGTCGATGTTGCTGATAACAGGGGATGGATGCCAATTCATGAAGCAGCTTATCACAACTCTGTAGAATGTTTGCAGATGTTAATTAATGCAGGTAAAGTAAATTTAAGGTATGGAGGCTTCGCTTACAAGCTGGGTTAATAAAACATAAAAAAATTATAATACATAACTTATTAACAGCAGTATTTGTTTCCCTTTCTATAGTCATAAAATAACTGCCTGAATTTATTTATTAAGGATAGTAAGATTACTTGCCTTGGATTCAATTCGTATGATATTCTAGTTGGACATTTTATATGCAAGTGCCTCTGTCTGGTCTCTTTTTATTGACCGAGCTAGGTGACATGGGAGAAGTAGTCTGCTGTTTGAATTTAAGCATTTGGTAGTTACTGGTCATGTTTATTCTTTCTTCCTTTACCAAACAGAAAGAGCAATCATACTGAAATTGAGGATGTGTTTTGATTGAATTAGTCTTTTTCTTTTTAAACACTTTTTAATACTTTTGGGAATCTTTACAACTACTTAGCATGAGACAAGATGCCTGCCTTCCTGATGCTTTTCCTTATCAAGGAAAACAGATGACAAATATCTAAACAAACAAGATAATTTAAAAAGGTAAAAGTGTCATGAAGAAAAGAAAACACAGTAGAGATAAGAAAACAAATGGGATAGAGAATAATGGTGTGCTACTGCACATCTCTTTACATCTCTGCATTCAGTGACTTCATGCTTGCGGTCTATCATGGTAGGAGTATTTACAGCACAGAAATAAGCTAGTGCTACAAACCAGTGCTATAAACTGGGTTTTCTTCTTCCTGGACAGCTAGTTGTTAAACGTTAACCAGCATGCTACTGAGTGAAGAGGACTGACTAAAGGCGAGATTCTGACATTTAGTAGAGAGGGGGTAGGAAGAAAACAGATGGTGGATTGAGCATTGCTTTGTAATAGTCATTGTGCCACATGCTCAAGTTTGTCTTCTTTAATATTTATAAAAGTGGTGTTAGAGGCAGTATTCTCCTCATTGGTGAAAAGACCAAGGCTCAGAGAAGTTGACTTGTAAAAGGTTACATAATAAACTAGGGTATTTGATTTGAACCCATTTCTCTGACTCTAAAGCCCTTTTTTTCTCTCATACCATGCTTCTAACATTTAATTGAATGAATTTATAGCATTCAGTTAAACTGAGGTTGACTATAATACTCTGCATTGTAACACTCAGAGAACCGTTTACATTTCATTGATCATGGAAATTCAGACCCTCTTCCCTTCATACTTATCATCACCAGGTATAGGTGCTTAAAATACAGACTTCTGGGTCCATAGCTCGTCAGAACTACTAATTTGTTACCTCCTGGACAGGAAAGGAAATAATCTTTACATTGTTTTTAGTAGTGGTAGGTGGTTTTTTGTTTGTTTGTTTGTTTTGTTTTTTGTCTTAACAGGTAAGAGATGGTAAGGCTAAACTCCCTAAATCGTACTGCAGGAAATTTGTCATGATTGTTTTTAAAATCACATGTTCAAGTGTCTAGTGTCTATTATAGTTAATAGATATTATTCCTCTAATTTCAAATGCTTAAGATATGTTTTCAGAATCTGTTTGAAGTTAACTATAAAGCTTGAGTTCCCAGACTATTTGTAGTAACAAAGATGTGAGTTTGAATATCCTTTTCTAGGCAAAAAGCTCATTTCCAATATACTGTTACGTCTCTTCTTCATATCAGAATAGCATAGTTTATGTTACAGATTTTTTTCCTTTATCTGCTGAGTAAAGTTGGGCATGCTTTTGGCTAAAGGCATTTGAACTGGCTGTTAAATTCATCTCTACAGTTGTCCCTCTGTATCCACAGGGATTTGATTCCAAAATGTCCACGGACACCAAAATTCATGGATGCTCCTCAAGTTCTGCAGTCTGTCCTGAAGATAGAAAAATGTCTTATACGCAGATACAAAAAGTCAGCCGTTTGCATCTGGGGGTTCCACATCCCACAGATGCTATTATCTTCCATCCCAGTTGGTCGAATCTGCAGGTGCAAAACCCATGGATACAAAGGCCGACTGTATTTCCTTTTTTTCTGAGATGGAGTCTTGCTCTGTCGCCCAGGTGGGAGTGCAGTGGTGCGATCTCAGCTCACTGCCACCTCCACCTCCCAAGTTCAAGCAGTTCTCCTGCCTCAGCCTCCCAAGTAGCTGAGACTACAGGTGCACACCACCAATGCCTGGCTAACTGTCTCACTTTGTTGCCCAGGCTGGTCTCAAACTCTTGGCTCAAGTGATCCTCCTGCCTCAGCTTCCCAAAGTGCTGGGATTACAGGTGTGATGCACCACACCTGCTGTCTTTTGTTATATAATTTTCCTACCTCCCTGAGGTTTATCTAATATTAATGCACTGTCACAGATTGCTAAAAGATAATTAGTGCACCAAAATGAGAAGGTATGTAGGCCTACACAAATAGAATGGAAATACCTAAACTGGTTAGAAGAGTTTTGCTTCACTGTCTGTTCAATTTAGATTTGGAATCCATTCTGAGTACAATACGTGGTCTTCTGACTCAGATTGGAGAAGAGCATTAAAGTGTGGTGTAGATTACATAGATGTTTAATATGCATACATATTTTTGTATTTCTTATGTATCTCATCTTAGTTTTCTATTTAACATATTAGCACAGATAACAAATTTGCTTGTCTTCTTTCCTGTATTGGAGGTTGGGTGTAATGGGTATTGAAATTTTATAAAGCTTGTCATCCTGGAGGGCAGTAATGATCTTCACTGACAATTAATGTCATTCAATAATAAATCATTTGCTGACTAAAAGTCCCTTAAAATCTTATAATTATTAAGCATAGAGCTAACAAATACTTTTATTTGCCTAATAAATGACCTAGCTTATAGTATTTTTTGTTAGTTCATGTTAAGTAAGAAAATATGCAATAATACTGGGCACAGTAACAGATGCTGAAGTTCCTTAGACAAATCATTGTAGCATAGTGATTAAGAGTTGTGGTCAGATGGACCTGGATTCTAGTGATTCTACCATTTTATTGGTGTGACTTTGGACAGGATTTTTAAACTCTAGGTGGTTTAGTTTTTTCATCTGTTAGATAGAAATATTCCATTGTTCCAGCTCAGGCCACAAACTCTGGGCCACCATTCATTTCTTTCTTTTTCTCATATTTTTCATCTAGTCAGTCAGCAAATTTGTGTATGTGTATGTTAGGGAGAGACATCCTAGCAAAAGCAGGGGCCAGTCAGATCACTTCTCACTACCATCAGTACATTTGTCAGAGCCACATCTCTTGTCTGGGTTGCTATAGTAGCATCTTAACAGATCTTCTCTACTTGCTGTTGCTCCTTCTCCATCCCATGACAGGCCATCCCCAATATATTAGAGGGATCATTTTAAAATACAACAGTCCAAGTCACTCTTCTGCTCTCTGAGTGAAAACACTTTTGTGTAGTATTTCATGGTAGAAATGTAGTGTAATTTATGTAACCATTCTCCTATTGATAGACATTTTGTTGGTTTCCTAAAGTTTTGCTGTTATAACTAGTGATTCAGTGAACATCCTTTTGTATATATCTTTGTGCACATGGTTGAGCATTTCTGTAGGATGGAGTTTTAGAAGTGCATTTACTGGTTTGATAAGTTAGAGTTTTCTGGAGAAATAGAACCAATAAAATATATATAGATAGACAAGAGGGGATTTACTATGGGAATTGGCTAATGTAATTATGGGAGCTGAGAAGTCCCATGATACGCTGTCTGTAAGATGGAGAACCAGGGAAGCTGGTGGTGTAACTCAGCCTGAGTCTGAAGGCCTGAGAACCAGGGGAAGTGATCGTGTAACTCTTAGTCTGAGGCCAAAGGACTGAAAACTGGGGTATGGGAGGCCACTGGTGTAAGTCCTGGAGTTTGAAGGCCTGAGGATCAGGATCTTTAGTATCCAAGGGCAGGAAAAGATGCATGTCCTAGCTCAAGAGAGAATGAATTCTCCCTCTTGCCTTTTTTTTTTCTTTCAGTTGCAAGATTAATAGAGTGAAAACAGAGCTCCCATACAACGGGAGGGAACCTAAAGGGGGTTGCCGCTCCCTGTTCAAATGCCTGAGTATATATCCCGATCATTGTCCCTCCCCCTGTGCTCTCAAGCGATATGTGATTTGACTATTTCTTTACCTCCTGCTTTAGCCTAATTGTATTTTAGTGAGCCTCTTTACTACCTGATTGGTTGGGTGTGAGCTGAGTTACAAGCCCCATGTTTAAAGGTGGATGTGGTCACCTTCCCAACTAGGCTTAGGAATTCTTAGTTGGCCTAGGAAATCTAGCTAGTCTTGTCTCTCAGTTCCCCTCTCAACAGGAAAAACCAAGTGGTGTTGGGGATGTTGGCCGACGACTGCTCTTAACTGCTTCCTGCTGAATTGGGGCATAGTAGGGGTTGTGCATTTGAGATTTCCTCGGGAGGGGTGCCTTCAATGTCATCAACATTGGAGCATGGGCTAGCAGGCCGGTCCAGGGGTCTACAGTAGATCTTAGTCATGGACTGCATCTGGGGTTCCATTTGAAGAACAATTTGTAGTTTTACAGCTTTGATTCTGGAAGAGACAAACGTAACAAGGAGGTTAACGATACAGGGATTGAAATGTAGACCTGAAGTGCAGGGGATTATTTCTTTGGCACACTTCACAGGCCCTGACTATCTGCTTGATAGTTTTGAAAAGGCCTGGTCCAGTAAATAATGGTTTGGCCATCTGATGGGTGCTATCAATGCCTAAGTGAAAGGTCTGGTGAAAGGTTGTAAGTAATTTCCATTGGTTAGCTGCAGGCAAAGGTATTTTTCCTTCTTCAGTGGCTAGCCATCCTGAGGGGAGGAAGCGGTGTCCTCTTTTGGTTCCCGATTCTATTTCTTCTGTTGAATACGGGGGCTTGGTTTCCTTGAAGGGTTTACCCCATACAAGGGGTCCTCCTGTAAGCATTTCTAATGGAGGGTCCCGCCTTGTGGCTCTTTTGGCTTCAATATCTGCTTCGCGGTTCCCTTCTATTTCTCTTTTCTTTTCTTTCTGATGACCCCAGCAGTGTAAGACTGCCGCCTCTTTACGTTTTTTTGTACAGCCAAAAATAATCTCCTGATGGCTTCCTGATGTTTGATAGGTGTTCTCTCGGAAGTTAGGAGTTCCCTTTCTCTCCGTATTGTTGCGTGGGCGTGGAGGACTAGGTAAGCATACTTTGAGTCTGTATATATATTTACCCTTTTTCCTCCTCCTAATTCTAGTGTATAATGGCACCTCTTTTTGCTAGGATGTCTCTCCCTAACAAAGAAGTGGGGCTTTCAGGCATAATTAGAAAGGCATGTGAAAAGAGTAAAGTTAGCCAGTCACAACTTAGTGGCTGGCAGAAGTATCTAGTGACTGACTGTCCTAGGACCCCTCGAATAGTGACAGATCTGGAGGACAGTTGTCCGGGCCAGGAGAGTAAGACTGAGAAGGCCGCACCAGTGTCCAGGACAGTTAACCTCCTGGCCCTCAATGGTCAAGCGTACCTGGGGCTATGTGAGAGTGATGGCATGGGCTGGTGCTTGCCCTGGGCACCCTCAGTCCTGCTGCTGGATCATCTGGTTAGTGGCTTCTGACTCAGAGGACCTTCATCCCCTGGGGCAGTGGGCCTTCCAGCGATTCCCTTGACAAAAGGGAGCGGCTTATTCCTATTGGGACAGTCTTTTAAAGTGTCCTTGTATACCGCACTGGAAGCAATCCCCATTAGGCATTCAATTTGCCCAGACTTTCCCTGTACCAGAGACTCCAAAGTCCACTTGCCTGAGGACCATGACTAAAACAGTAGCCTTTTTCTTATCCCGTTTATCCCGTTCTGACTACTCCTCCTAATCTGTGTTATAAAAAACTGAGGTTGCCAAGTTCAATAGGGTTTTGAAGTTTTGCTCCGGGCCTAAGGCAGACTTTTGAAGTTTTCTTCCAATGTCTGCAGTTGACTGAGTAATTAAACTTATCCTTTAAGATTAGTTGGCCTTCAATAGAGTCAGGCGACAGGGAGGTATGTTTCTCAGTGCCTCCCTTAGTCTCTTCAGAAAGGCAGTAGGACTTTCTTCCTTTCCCTGTGTTATAGTGGACATCATTGGACAATTCATAGGCTTCTTCCTACTTTTCCTTAGCCTTCTAGCATGCAAGTTAGCAAACGTCTGCGGCACCAATCTCCATATTCTGATTCTGCGTCCCAGTGAGGGTCTACACTGGGAACTGCCTGCTGACCTGTGGGGAATTTTTCTCTTTCCTCTGTTGTCATCCTGTTGTTGACCTGACTAAGACACCAGAGATAGCCAAACTCTCGGGCTGCAGTTATGGTGGCACTTCTCTCTTTTGGGGTTAGTGTCTGATCTAGCAGTAACATTATATCTTTCCATGTCAGATCAAAGGATTGCCCTAACCCTTGTAAAACATCAATATAGCCATCAGGGTTATCTGAGAATTTACCTAGGTCTATTTTAATTTTCTTCAAGTCTGACAGAGAAAAAGGTACATACACTCTGACTGGGCTGAATTCTCCAGAATACATCTTAGGGGCATTTTTGCCTTGCAGGGAATACCTCCCATCTGAAAAAAGAACATAGAGATGCCAGCGCCCCTAGTCATTTTCCAATGAGCATTAGTCCTAGAGCGTCCTCTGTGGTCCTAATGCTTATTCCTTTCCAGGGTGCGTAACCACCCGTGGACCTCTGCTTGTCGGATTAGTTACACTCACCGATGTAGCAGTCCTGCACCTGTTTTCCCGCCTTTCTTGACCGCAAAGAAAGGGGTCCAGGCTGCTGGATTCTAGCGGTCCTTTACCAGCGTGCCCAACATTGCCTCTGTGATCGGGTGAGTTCTAGAGCTGGGCTGGGTTCCTGAGTATTTCATAACAACACAGCTGCCCCATCAAGATGCATTCCCGTAAACAACAGTTCTTACGCAAATTATTTTCAGAGAGGGTGTAGGTAACCTTTTGAGTCAGGATTGAGATACAGTTTTTGCCCACTAGGGCCTTTGTCCTTCTTTTCGCTTGCAGGAATATGCCCTAATTATTGATCTTAAACTTTTTGTTGCCCCGGATTAAGTCCTTTCGGATGTGTAATATGAGAGATGGCTCCTATTTATCCTATGTGCCTTTTTCCGTGGGTTACTGGGTTAAGGATTTTTGATAGGAAGGCTACAGGTTGCCAGTGGTCTCAGTGTTTTCAGGCTACGCCCTTGTTTATACTGACAACAAGGTAGTATTGGAGTGTTATAGGGTCACAGGGAAGACCTTCAATTATCAATTACAGGTTTTAAATTTACCCTGACTTTTAAAGGAATAGGGCACAATTTTTTCTTTACTACTTCTATGTCTCTTTTTCTCTCTCTCCCTCTTTTCTCTCTTTTCTTTCTCTATCTCTTCTCTCCTTGGACTTACTCAGTTCACTTTCATCCTGATCTATTATGTTGTTGTAGACCCAGTTCCAGTTGTTAAAGTACTGGGCCATTAGTTCTAAGGCCCTGGCCAAGGAGCCAAGGGTTGGAGATTGTATTGCAGAGGGGTAAGCTGGGTAGAAATTGGGGGAGGAGAGCATCTTACACAATGGGAGAGTAATCCTCCTGCCATTTATAAACTTGGGGCCCTGGCAACAGTGGTAGGGAATGGGTCCCATATAACTGCCCATGTCAAGAGCTGTATATCTAAACTGGGAGGGACACCAGGGACAAGACTCCCTGGGTTCATAGCCTAGATGCCTAAGGACACAGCACAGAGCTTCCTTATATCCCTTTGGAGATACAACTTGCTCTAATACTTGGGAAAGGAAATGAAAGTATGAACCATTAGTACCTAGGAGGCAAGGAGGATCGGAGGAAGGAGAATCAGAGATAAGGAGAATTTTGGGCTATACTTTCAAGAAAGTCATGGTCAGGACCCAGGAGGTATGGGTCAGAAGGAAAGGTAGGAGAGCATGCATGGGCAACTGTTGAGTAGAAACTTCTGGCTGTGGGAGTTCGGGACAACAGCTTTCTGCCTCTAGTCGGCCCTCAGCTTCCCCGGGAAAATTGAAAGTGGAAGCTGGTTCCAGGCAGACCAACGTTCCCAACCCAGAAAGGTTGGGGGTTGTTAGAAAGCCTTTTCCCAGATAGCCTCACACCTGAGTCTTACGTCCGGCAGCCACGCTAATCATTTTTAACCAGCTGACAGGTGCCCGGTATTTTCTTCCAATTCTAAGGAAGGATAGGACAGAATAGCAAGTGAAAGTGGTCCAATATTACTCACTGCTTTCGAGGTCCCTTTGTGGTCGCCAAAATGTTACCCGGGGGGACTTGTTCTTAGAGTTCCCAAGATGGTGGTGGGCTGCTTCCAAAATGGCGGCAAGCCTCTTGTTCTCTGACCTGGGGTTCTTGGCCTTATGGATTCCAAGGAATGGAATCTTGGGCCACGTAGTGAGTGTTACAGCTCTATTCAGCTCGATTAGGACGAACCCCAGGCACTTAGCCAGTGCAGGAACAATGGCGAGCCTCTAGCTCAATTGGGAGTGGCAGTGGGCGCCGCCTCGCTGGATCAGAAGTGCAGTGGACGCCCTGCCGGATTGGAGGGGTGGAAGTCAATGGCGGGTCTGTGACAACAGCAATCAGCGGTGGTGGACGGCGAGCAAAAGCTCAGTTCAAACCGGAACAAACACGGACCAGAGAGTGTGCAGTTGCAAGATTTAATAGAGTGAAAACAGAGCTCCCATACAACGGGAGGGGACCCAAAGGGGGTTGCCTGCCTTTTTTTTTTTTTTTTTTTTAGGTCCTTCAAGGATTAGATGATGCCTGCCCACATTGGTGAGGGCGGGTCTTGTTTATTCAGTCTACTGATTCAGATGG
This sequence comes from Theropithecus gelada, assembly GCF_003255815.1. Classification (NCBI taxonomy): domain Eukaryota; kingdom Metazoa; phylum Chordata; class Mammalia; order Primates; family Cercopithecidae; genus Theropithecus; species Theropithecus gelada. The sequence continues at coordinate 74,432,968 of NC_037681.1, read as the reverse complement.
TAATGCCTTCCTGAAACATCTTCACGGATATACCCAGAAATGTTTTAGCAGCCATCTAGGCATCCCTTAACCTAGTCAGGTTAACGTGTAAAATTAACCATCACCATGCCAAGTTAAAATATTGATAGATCCTGCTAAATTGTATGCTATGTTAATCAGGATTCTTTCAGTAGTGAGCGAAAGAAACCTAGTTCAAACTAGCTTAAGCAAAGAAAGGGAATATAGTAACTCAAGTAAACGTAAATCTGAATGATAGGTCTCTTCAGAGATTGCTGGATTCTGCTATTAGAATGATGTCATTAGACAGGCAAGATTTCCCTTTGGAAGTTCTAGACTTACCTTATTTATTTTTTTAATTAAAAAAATTTTTTTTAAAGAGATGAGGTCTTACTCTGTTGTCCAAGCTGGAGTGCAGTGGTGTGATCATGGCTCACTGCAGCCTCCAACTCTTGGGCTCAAGTGATCTTCCCATCTCAGTCTCTGGGATAAATGGGACCACAGACACATGCCATCACATCAGGCTAATTTTTAATTTTTTATATTTCATACAGATGGGAGGTCTTGCTATGTTGTCCAGGTTGGTCTCGAACTCCTGGCCTCAAGTGATACTCCTTCCTTGGCCTCCCAGAGTGCTGGGATTACAGGCATGAGCCACTGCATTAGGCCTTACCTTATCTGTAAAGAGCTCTTTATGTATTCTGGATATTAATCCTTCGGTGTTATATGTGTTTTGGGTATTTTCTCTTCACTTTTCTTATGGTGTCTACTTTCTTTGTAATGCCTTGCAACCTCTTCCTCTTCACTGACTTCTTTCATGCATTTTGTGTGCATTATGAAGTCTCTCCTGAGGGTTTTCTGAGAAGTTTGCACATAATAAAATTCCTTGTATTGTGGAAATCATTTTATATCTAACGTTATAATTCCTAAGTAAAATATAGTAAGATGATATAAATTGTGTAAATGGCGTGGCAATATAATCTTGACATTTATTACACTTGTGATTGGCACGTAGTAAATTTGTCATCAAATTCTGGTTGTTAAGAAAGATTCTGATCTTAATACTTAACCTATCTCCTCTACTGAAAACCTTGTGATCCCAGCACTTTGGGAGGCTGAGACGGGCGGATCACGAGGTCAGGAGATCGAGACCATCCTGGCTAACACAGTGAAACCCCGTCTCTACTAAAAAATACAAAAAAACTAGCTGGGCGAGGTGGCGGGCGCCTGTAGTCCCAGGTACTCTGGAGGCTGAGGCAGGAGAATGGCGTGAACCCAGGAGGCGGAGCTTGCAGTGAGCTGAGATCCAGCCACTGCACTCCAGCCTAGGCAAGAGAGCCAGACTCCGCCTCAAAAAAAAAAAAAAAAAAGAAAAAAAAAAGAAAACCTTGTGTTTTTACTTTCCCTGTTAGAGTCTGCAGAAAACAAAAATAACGGTCTACCACCCATCACTACCACTTTTGTAAGAAGTAATAGGCAAGTTTATTATTCATAAGTAAAAAGACACTTTGTGTCAGCAAACATAGGGTGTGGTTTCATTGGCAGTGTTTGGGCCAACTCTTGTCATTGCTACACAGGCGTCAGTGGCTGGCGTTGGTTCAGCTGTGGTGGCTCTACTTCTCCAAGTAGTCCCAGGAAAGAACTCACAAGTTGTGAAAGACCTGAAGTGCTCATTGTGTTTGTCCATTAAGAATGTGTTTAATACCCATACCATTTAAAGTTTCAGTAAGTAGATGAGAAGGAGAAATCACTTTGCCTTCCTTTTAGGGTAAAGAGAGATTAAAGCATTAAAAACTGAGTAGGATGAGCCATTTCTTTTTCAGGAAACCCCCCTGTAGAGAAAGGAAGAGAGTGAGAAGGTGGTGATTGATGGTCCAGTACAAGGTAGATAAGATCCCTTTGCTAAAGCTCATGTATCAGTTTAAGGAAAGCAGTTTATCTTTGGAACTTTCAAAACTAATTTATAGGGGGTGCTGAAAACTTTCTTAAAATGGTACTTTGGAGACTTTACTAAATTTGTAACAACTTTGACAGTACTTAAATTGCGTATCTATCTGCATTTGTATTTTACAAAAATTTAGACTATATACCTAATTGTATTGAACCCCATTGAGAGTTGGTCCAGCTAATTTATCTTTGTTTCACTGTTACGGAACTTGAGCCTCAGAGAGATTTAAGTAATTGGCCCAAAGTGTAATCCATATTATTTCTGTCAGAGTCAAAATTGCAGCCTAAATCCAACTTCAAATGTGACCTTCCTGGTCCAGTGATTTAAAAGTTAGCTTAATACTTTTTTTTCTATAGGTAAAATATTTCAGGATCTCAAATTAGTAGTAAATTGACTTCAGTATTTCTCACCTGTGTGAGAGGTGCCTTTTATTTTCTTTATTTCATAATCACACAGGAGATTTTATTTCCTTTTCCTAAGATGAGTGTGTATGCAAGTCACTAAAGGTGGCTTGCATTCAAGAAGTGGGAATTAAACTCTACTTCCTTGATGGAGGAGTCTTTACGTAAATTATTTGGAAGTCTTCTATATCGGAGATTTATCTCTTCTCTCCCATTAATTTATATATTTAGTCATTTATATCTGCATGGACTCATTGTTACTTATTTCATACCTGTACTTTAGGTTACAATCCAATACAAAGTAATTTATTTTGTTGCTCATATTGTTTTGGTCATAGGATGCCCTTTCAGAGTGGCTCCTGTGTCTCTTTTGCATGCCCCCATTGTTTGTTTTTTGAGCACTTTTTACTTTTTGGACCTGTGGTATGCTCCAGACTCTTTGTATGTTTCCCACCTCAGCCCTGGGATCAGCCGTTTTCATAAGAGCTCTGGTTTCTTTTATGGGAGAATGGTATCGAAAACCAAGATCTGAGGTCAGGCACGGTGGCTCACGTCTGTAATCCCAGCACTTTGGGAGGCCGAGTTGGGCGGATCACCTGAGGCCAGGAGTTTGAGACCAGCCTGGCCAACATGGCAAAAACACGTCTCTACGAAAAAAATACAAAAAATTACCCGGCTGCGGTGGCACGCCTGTAATTCCAGCTACTCGGGGGGCTGAGGCAGCAGAATCGCTTGAATCCGGGAGGTGGAGGTTGCAGTGAGCCAAGATCACACCACCGCACTCCATCCTGGGCAACAAGAGTGAAACTCCATCTCAAAAAAAAAGGGGGGGGCGGGGAGCAAGATCCGAGGACTCAGTGTGCTTGTTGCTACTACTGAACTGCCATTGATTTTAAGCTAAACATGAATTCATACTGATGTCTGGACTCTAATCCAGAACCACATGGTTCATTCTAGCCTTCCCTCTTTCCTTAACTGTAACGTTCCTCTCCAACAGTAAGAAACCTGGCTCGCAGATCTGCCATCTGTTTATTTATTTGTTTGTTCTTCGTATTCATGTAGAATGGTTTCAGAATTGTTAATCTCTACTCCTAGAAACAACTTTACCAACTAGACTATAGTGTTTATGTGCAGTTCTTTTTGTCTTTAGTCTTACAGTTTTCAGTCATAGCATCATTTATCAAACTTATATAGACCAGCATCTTTTTTCTCTATCTCTCAGTGTGGTTATGACATATATTTGTATTCCAATTAGATTCTTTTGTCACAGTCTGCATTCTATTCTAGGATCCCCCTTCCTTTTACCTCTTGGTTGATTTTTTTTTTTTTAAATGTTGCATACATTAAAGTTTACTCTTTCTGCTCTAAGGCATATTATTTAAATGGCCAGGATTAAACTTTATCTCTTTTTTTCCTTTGTAAGTAGAGGAGAACATCTCTTCTTTATAAGAGAAAGTTCCTTGGCCTCTGTCATATAACACTGGTCTACGTCTCCTACCTTTTAGCGATCATCTTTCTTAGTCTCCTATTGCATCTGTTGATTCCTTTCCCTGATGGGTACCTTCCTTTCTGCATTTGTACCAGGAGCACATTACTTTACTTTTTCTAACTTTAAGACATGGTTTAGTATATAGTAAGTCTAGGTATGCTTCAATGCTTGTCTTGTTCGTTTTTCTAAATTCTTTGTTACTCTTACCTGCCCTACTGATAGAGGAGACAGCCAAATGCTGCCTAGGTCATTGTGCACCGGGAGCTTGCCTAAACATGCCCATGGGGATGAAAAATTCCGTCCCTTAATACATGCACAGAAGGGAAATAAATCAATGTGGAGTGGCTCAGAATAAGGGGCTGCCTGTGCACTGGAAGAATGGGGTGAAGCCACCGGGAATTCTCATCTTATGTGAGGGGAGGAGCCTGGTCTCTTCAGCTCATGTGTGGTGGTCTGGTATTCAATCTGTGGAATGGGAACCTGTTGGCAGGACCCCCTTTGTTAGCTGAGAGCTTTCTTTTAATAAATTCCACTCTCCTCACCTTTCAGTGTGTCCACATGCCTGATTTTTCCTGGTGGTGACATAAGAACCTGGATTTTAGCTGAACTAAGGAGCAAAAAATCCTGCGTCACTACCTTAGCCTTATCAACTTGAGTTACTTTATCAAGTATAAAACAAGCAAACAGCTCTACTGGCGTTTTTATTAGAAATGTATTAAATTTATTAATTATTTTGGGAAGAATCAGTGTCTTTATAATATTGAAATTTCCCAGTTAGGAGCCAATCTACCAATGTCAATTATCTATATATATCTTTGTGTTCCTTGGTTTTCATGTCATTTGTATTCACAAAACTGTCAGGTTAATACATGAAATAAGGGTCATGTCTGACTAATCTCTGACTAATCTCAATAGACTACTTTGAATAAGAGTCAACTTCTGACTAATGTCTGAAACCCTATTTCTGTGATATGCCCTTTTAATAATGACTACCTTATCTTGCCATTTAGTTGTGCGTCTGTAAAGTTTGAGACTATTTTCTTTGAATATATGTACTTAGAAGCTGTTACTGTGATATTATGGCTTAATTTACTTGTTTCATCAGTGAGTTACAATTACAAGAATTACTTGAAATAGATGACTAGTTAGGAGCATTCATTTCAATTCTGATACTTCAAGAAAATGTTTTTAAAAGTTTTTTTTTTATTTTCTGTTTAGTTTATTCCAACTATCAGAAATGTCTTCACCATTCACTTTAGAGCCCATCCTTCTATAATGGGCAGTTGGAGTGTTACCAGAACCTTGGCTTTTTCATAACAAGTATATTTCAGAAACTTTAACTCATAAATTCCTTATTATATATCACTGTTTGGTTGTGTTGGAGTGCATTTTATTCTTTTAGAACTGCAGTTTTCATTAACTATTAGACCATAGTCTTAAGTTAGAAAAGGAGTATTTAAAACTGCCTCATGGTATTAGTTGAGTACAAGGAAGTAATGCTAGAGATCAGACCATTTCCCTTATGGAAATTTAAAAATAAAAAAATAAAATTGATTAATTTTTCGATAAATTCTGTTTAAGCAAATCTTTAGTGCTGCATCCTCCCCAGATTATTGCTTTTGTGTTACCTTTCAATTTCTGCCACTCCTTTTCCCTTACTCACCAAAAATTAGAGAAGAGAAAATAAGAGTGAGTGGGCAGGATTTGTGTATTAAGAATACCAAAGAGCTGTCCACATTGGGATCTCTGTAGAACTTTTTCTTGATTTTTCTAGAGTTTTAAATGGTGAAACCTGTCATTTATAAATTACTGACATTTTAATAGTTCATTAAATTCCTCTTGGAATCTTTGCTTTTTAAAACCAGGAAATAGAAGTAATACCTTCTAGTTGATGGGCTTTGATTCTTCCATAGATTCATCTGAAAACTACATTAAGATGAAGACCTTTGAAGGTTTCTGTGCTTTACATCTCGCTGCAAGTCAAGGACATTGGAAAATCGTACAGATTCTTTTAGAAGCTGGGGCAGATCCTAATGCAACTACTTTAGAAGAAACGACACCATTGTTTTTAGGTAAGTATGCTATTTGTGGTACCGTTGCAGTTTTTCATCATTTTTTTGTTAAACTAAGCTCAATTTTTCCTTCAGCTGTTGTAATTATAGTATGTTCTTTTGGCAACTATTATACCACTACTTCTTTGATTTTGAAACTGAAAAGATATTTTTAAAGGTTTTGCTCTTGTTTTCTATTCTTGGGTGGTAGCTTCTGGGACTTTGTTTATTTAAAGGTGCAAAATCTGTTTTGAATTGTAGGCACCATCATTGTTCTCAGTGTTGTTCTGAAGACTAGGCATCACTGAAATTGTAGCAATAGTTGCAAGGTTACCTGTGAATGTTTTATGTTTGCTTTTGCCTTTTCTTAGCATTAAAAAATTAAGAAGCTTTTATGGAAGAAATCACCAGCTAATACTTTAATGCCAGTTAATGTGTTGCCTGTATGGATCACTGTTCACACCTCTTCCATTAAAGACTGTTTTTTAATTCCTTAAGGATGACAGCCAAATTCTAAATGGCTTTCTTCCAATAACTGTCTTTTTTCTTCTTTTCCTCCTTTCTTCTATTCGATTCTATTTGTCTTCAGGGACATTGTGTCCCATAAAGTTTATGAGAAAATTGAGTCAATGAAGTGTTTGGAATAGAATCAGTGCATCTGGACTGTAGTTTTGGTCCTGCAACATGTAATTTGTATATTTATTTATTTACTGCATGCTTCAGTGTCCTCACGTATGGAATGAGAGTAATAGTACCTATCTGGTCTTTGTTATTGGGCTGAGAATAAAATGAGTTGTCTATGAAAGTACTTTTTTCCCTTGTGGACTTAAAAATATTATTTAAATTTATGTACTTTAGTAAAATTCATTTTTTTTGGTATAACAGTTCTGTGAGTTTTGATGTATTCATAAAATTCTGTAATGACAACAATCAAAATATAGAACCATTCCATCACTCCTCAAAATTCCATCATGCTGCCAATTTTTAGTCAATATTTTCCTCCCTCCCCCTGGCTCCACCCCTGACAGCGACTGATCTGTTCCTATCCCTGTAGTTTGCATTTTGCTGAATGTCATAGACATATAACATGTATATATATATATATATACACACACACACACACACACACCCCATATAGCCTTTGAGACTGGCTTCCTTTAACTAGCGTGATACTTTTGAGATTCATCCATATTGTTGCATGTATCAATAATCCATTCCTTTTTGTTGCTGAATCCTATTCTATTAAATAGATGTAATACAGTCTATCCATTTATCAGTTGGATATTTGAGTTTTCAGTGTTCAGTGGTTATGACTAAATCTAAAAACATTTGCAGACAGGTTTTGTATCAATATAAGTTTTTATTTCTCTGGGTTAATACTTAGGATTGGTATGACATATAGTAAATATGTGTTTAACTTTGGAAAACAAGTTAGAAGTTTTTTTCTACCGGTTTGCATTTCCTTCAGTAATGTTTGAGACTTTTAGTTGCCCTATATCCTTGTCAACATTTGCTATTGGCAGCTTTTTCTTTTTCTCCCTTATATTTTAGTAATTTTAATGGGGGTTTAGTAGTTGTTGTGGGAAGTCAGGGACCCCGAATGGAGGGACCGGCTGAAACCACGGCAGAAGAACATAAATTATGAAGATTTCATGGACATTTATTTGTTCCCCAAATTAATACTTTTATAATTTCTTACACCTGTCCTGTCTTTACTGTAATCTCCGAACATAAATTGTGAAGATTTCATGGACACTTATCACTTCCCCAGTGAATATCCTCGTGATTTCCTATGCCTGTCTTTATTTTAATCTCTTAATCCCGTCATCTTCTTTGTAAACTGAGGAGGATGAATGTCGTCTCAGGACCCTGTGATTGTATCAGCTGCACAAATTGTTTGTAGAGCATGTGTATTTGAACAATATGAAATTTGGGCATCTTAACAAAAGAACAGGATAACCGTGATGTTCAGGGAACGAGAGAGGTAACTTTGAACTGGCCGCCAGCGAGCTGGACGGAACAGAGCTATATTCCTCCTCTTTCATAAGCAAATAGGAGAAATATTGCTGAATTCTTTTTCTCAGCAAGGAACATCCCTGAGAAAGAGAATGCGCCCTTAAGGTAGGCTTGTAGATGGCTCCTTTTAAGGCGTCCCATCTTTTATGGTCGAAGCCGATAGGATGAAATAAGCCCTGGTCTCCTATAGTGCTCCCAGGCTTACTAGAATGGGAAAATTCCCACCTAATAAATTGTGATCAGACAGGTTACCTGCTCTCAAACACTGTTTCCTGATAAGATGTTATCAATGACAATGCGTGCCGGAAATTTCATTAGCAATTTTAATTTCTTCTCATCTGGTGGTCCTGTGATCTCACCCTGCCTCCATTTGCTTTGTGATATTGTATTATCTTGTGAAATATGTGATCTCTGTGACCCACACCCTGTTTGTGCACTCCCTCCCCTTTTGAAAATCGCTAATGAAAACTTGCTGATTTTATGGCTCGGGGAACATCACGGATCCTGCCGACATGTGATGTCTCCCCCCGACACTCAGCTTTAAATTTCTCTCTCTTGTGCTCTTTCCCTTTATTTCTCAGCCCAGCCGAGACACCTGAGAAATGGAAAAGAACCCACGTTAAACATCGGGAGCAGGTTATCCCGATATCTAGTATCTCACTGTGGTTTTTATTTGCATTTTCCTAATTGCTGATGATGTTGAGCATCTATTCATATGATTATTTTCCATCTGTCCTTTTTTCCTTGTTACTTTTGTATTTAGACATTTTGTTTTGAAATAATTTCAGACTTATGGAAAGTTAAGGATATTCTGTACAACTACAGAGGAAGCATTTATTGAGGCTCAGCTATATGCAGTCTGTATTCTAGTTGCTTTCCTCAAGAAATCTTCTATGTAGAGGAGTAAAAAAAGTGATTTTACAAGTTTGAGATATTAAAAGGGAGAATAATTAGTCACCCTTGAATGACAGAAGACTTCACGTGCAGAGTGCTGTATTAACAGTAACAATAACATTTATTGAGCAGAGTATATACTAAGCCTTGTGTGGGTGTTTTACATGAAGTAGATAATTGGATCTTCAGTATGATTCTGAGACACGTAATATTATTCCCACTTTTACAGGTGAGGAAACTTTAGAAAGACTGGATTTAGGAAGAGAAGAGCTATCCTGGAATCTTGATCTTGCTGTTGTCTGTGTTTTGGCTAGAAAACTGATTCAATGAACTATTAAAAACATGTTTATTGACAAAAGGTTTCCTAATCACATACATTTGCGAAACACTATGTGCTATATCCTCCAGCGTAGAAAAACATGAAGACATTACACATGTAACTTATTGTGCCCACCCAGTCTGAAGTATCCACTAATCTCTTTATGCATTCTCTTTTAGTGTCTTCATCACTGACTCCGGTTAATTATTGTTTATTTACTTCCTCCTTTACTAGAAAGAATGTTCCATGAAGGCAGAGATTTTATTCATGTTGTTCACTGTTTTAACTCCCAAACTCAGTTTAGTGCCTGGTATATGGTAGGTGTTCAGTAAATTATTTGTTAAATAAAAGAATGAAGGTTTCTGAGAAGACCTCTCATTAAACATTTGTTTAACGCAAAGCTTTGAAATGTATTTGACCGTACTATTCTTTCGCTCTTGTTATCCAGGCTGGAGTGCAATGGTGTAATCTCGGCTCACGCAACCTCTGCCTCCCGGGTTCAAGTGATTCTCCTGCCTCAGCCTCCCAAGTAGCTGGGATTACAGGCCCCTGCCACCACGCCCGGCTAATTTTTGTATTTTTAGTAGAGATGGGGTTTCACCATGTTGGCAAGGCTAATCTTGAACTCCTGATCTCAGGCGATCTGCCTGCCTCGGCCTTCTGAAGTGCTGGGATTACAGGCGTGAGCCACTGGCCCTGCTGTATTCTTTTTCTTTATGGAGCATTTAGGAATACCTCAAGGAACATTGATATTCCATGGGACTATTTGAGAAATGCTATTCTGGCCACATAGTTTACAGTTTCAAATTATTATTATTAGAGTCCCATTTATGAAATTCAGTATTGTATCTACTTTTATTAGTATTTGGAGAAAATTAGAGATGCAGAGTGTTTAGGGGTTTATATTTTAACATATAGTTAACTGGAACTTTTTATGTTAATGAAGCAAGAGATGGGAAATAATTCAAACCAGTAAATAACTTTAAATTGCTTGTTTTTAGTAGTAGGATTTATTTTGTTTCTTTGGCAGTGAATTTACCATTTTGTAAATGGTAAATTTGTATTGACTAATAAATAAATATTTTGTATTGACTAATACAAAATACTGTGCCCGGCCAATATAGTATTTTAAAAAAGGAAAGTAGAGCATTAGTGTTTGTGAAAACGTAATGTGAAAGGGCCAGGTGTGGTGGCTTACGCCTGTAATCTCAGGACTTTGTGAGGCTGAGGTGGGTGGATCACCTCAGGTCAAGAGTTCAAGACCAGGCTGGCTAACATGGTGAAATTCTGTTTCTACTAAAAATACAAAAAATTAGCTGGGTGTGGTGGCACATACCTGTAATCTCAGCTACTCGGGAGGCTGAGGCAGATGTTGCAGTGAGCCAAGATCGCACCATTGCACTCCAGCTTGGGCAACAAGAGTGAAACTCTGTCTCAAAAAATAAATAAATAAATATAGTGTGGAAGAATGGACATGTCTACATCTGTGTTGTGTGTGGAAAAAAAAGGAATAGACATATGACTCTTCTGTGAGATAATACGGGCTTCAGTGTCTTCTCTGCCTCATGAATCATAGGACAAATTTTAGCACTCTGCCTTGGTCACCTTTACATTTTTTTATTTTTCAACGTGGGGTCTTGCTCTTTTGCCCAGGCTGGAGTGCAGTGGCAGAGTCATAGCTCACTACATCCTCAAACTATTGGGCTTAAGCTATCCTCCTGCCTCAGCCTCCTGAGTAGCTGGGACCACAAGCACACGCCACCACACCCAGCTAATTTCTTTTTAATGTTTAATTTTTGTAGAGTTGGGGTCTTGCTGTGTTTCCCAGGCTGGTCTTCAAGCGATCCTCCTCCCTTAGCTTCCCAAAGTGCTAGGATTACAGGCCTGAGCCACTGCACTTGGACAATCTGTCTGTCTTTTAAATAACCGTATAGTGATTCATGCTTCAGTCTATAATGGAAAAGTTTTTAAATTAAAATCCAAAATACTTCAAGGTTTGTATCAAACTACAGATAATTTCTAGATGAGGAAGAGTAGCTGGACCAGTTGGACTTAAAGTGAGAAAGAAAGGTTCCTTTCCCATCTGTAGAATTATCTTCCAAAACTGAACATTGGAATATATTGTTTGAGGTATTTTGTTTCTCTCCCTCAAGGGAAGGCATACTCTATTACATGTTGTAGGACCTGTCCTGATGGCCCAGTTACCACCAGCCTATTGCTGGAGGCTGTAGAATATAAACCCAGGGGATCGAAGGGTAGAAAGTGAATGTAGAACTATGGAAATCTCCCAGGTGACCGGAAAAGTTGTTGACATGAGAAGTGTGTTGGATCTGATTATGATTGAATGTAAAGCTAAATGGAGGGACTCTAGAAAATCAACTACTCCACTGTTCGTAATGGGAATATCTTCCCTTCACAGAACTCACCAACATTTTAATAAAGATGAGCTTTAAAAGGGAACTCTTCAACTTGATGGCAGTAGGAATCAAAATGAGAAAACCTCATGAGAAAGGGGAAATGCAGGGAACATCTCATCTTTCTACATGAATATTGTCCTTCCAGAACATCTTTTTGCTAGCACACAGGTTAGAGTTTTTTAACAAGCAGTCTTGCTGCCTTATTTCTTTTCTGTACCCTTGCCTCGTCCTTGCCCTGCTCTCTTTCCCTTCCCCTTGCTCCATATCACATAATAAATATTCTAAGGGTAGGTAAAACTGCTTTGGAAATAAAATATTCTTATTGATAGCTATAATAAATTCTAAATGAAAAATCCAGCTAGTATTTAGGAAATAGATTTCCTTTTTATTTTGTTATATGTAGAAAACATTGGTAAATTGGAAGCTGAAATCTAAACCAGTGTGATTTCACAGAACACTCCATGGGAACTGCATGGTGTGCGCTTTTGGCTTTTGATGGATTGTTTTTCAGTTTTTGTTCTTCTGAGTTTGCTTATTCTGTGTAACCTTCAATATTAAACATAGCTATAATATTTAATAAGAACCGAATGTTTTATAGTGTTGGGTGAGACTGCCTATTTCAATATTTCACTGTAAAATGTGTCATACTTCAGCTCACATAGCATATCCTTAAACTCTGACTCTGCTGACATATTCCAAAATTGAACAAACCACCATGTGATTCACTTTTCATTAGTGTCTTCATGGATAAGTGATCATTCATAAGGCTATTTTTTGATGTGCTAAGAATTTTGAGGTTTCACATTCATATCTCTTTATATTATGTTAAGTAAACTTTGCTTTGGAGTTTTGTTTTTAGATTTTTCAACTAAAAGATTAATCATCTTCCTCAGGGATTGTCATGTAAGCATTTTTACTTGAGGACATGTTTTTTAAAATACGAGTTTGAGTTTTCTTAGATTAAAAGTATGGAGTTTACTAAAAGTTACATTTAAAAAGTGTTAATTTCATGTTCTGGTTTTACTTTTGTTTGTCTTCTTAGTTTTATGGTTCTTGATACAACTTTATATTTTATATTTCTTTCTATGTTTTAACACAATGTCTTTTTTTTTTTGAGACGGAGTCTCGCTGTGTCGCCCAGGCTGGAGTGCAGTGTCACGATCTCGGCTCACTGCAAGCTCTGCCTCCTGGGTTCAGGCCATTCTCCTGCCTCAGCCTCCCGAGTAGCTGGGACTACAGATGCCTGCCACCACATCCGGCTAATTTTTTTTTTGTATTTTTAGTAGAGATGGGGTTTCACCGTGTTAGCCAGGATGGTCTTGATCTCCTGACCTCGTGATCCGCCTGCCTCAGCCTCCCAAAGTGCTGGGATTACAGGCGTGAGCCACCGCGCCCGGCCACAATGTCTTTTAATTACTGTTTTTTTTGAGACAGAGAGAGTCTCACTCTGTCACCCAGGCTGGAGTGCAGTGGTGCGATCTCCACCCATTGCAACTTCCACCTTCAGGATTCAAGTGATTCTTGTGTCTCAGCCCACTGAGTAGCTGAGCTTACAGGTGCCTGCCACCATGGCAGACTAATTTTTGTGTATTTAGTGGAGATGAGGTTTCACTGTGTTGGCCAGGCTGGTCTCAAAATCCTGACCTGAAGTGATCCGCCTGCCTTGGCCTTCCAAAGAACTGGGATTACAGGAGTGAGCCACTGCACCTGGCTTTTAATTCCTTAATGTAAGCAATTATGAAACTAGGATATTTATTATCTTTCTGGTTTTACCTTCATATAATTAAATATATTTATATAATGTGTTACTTTATTAGTCACATTTGATTAATAGATTTAAACCTCCAGCTTTTAAAGATGAGGAAATCAGTATCCTTATATTGTTCTTACATAACTCTCTTTCTCCCCCGACTTTTCCAACTTTTGTCAGTTATATTTGCATTGTTAGTGGGAACAACATTTTGCATTTTGTTTTGGCATCCTAAATCCATGATTTAATTTTATTCTTAGTTCTACAGTTAAATAGCTTAGAAGTTTATCACCAGTTATTTTGTCATGTTTTTTCCAGCCTTGTTTGGTTAGCTAAATTATTTCTTTAACACAGTCCTCTAACAGGACCTATGGCAATACTATTCCCTGAGGTTTTACATGTTCAGAATTGAATAATTTGACTGGGCACTGTTGCTCATGCGTGTATTCCCAGCACTTTGGGAGGCTGAGGTGAGAGGCTCACTTGAGGCCAGGAGTTTGAGACCAGCCTGGGCAACAAAGCGAGACTATCCCATCTCTACCAAAAAAAAAAAAAAAGGTAAAAAAATTGAATCATTTTAATTGAATAATGATTCAATTCAATAATGATTCAAACTTGAACAACAGTTTGATCAGGTACAAAATCCTTGAATTACATTTCTTTCCTTGAGAACTTTAAAAATGATGATCCATTCTGTTCTAGAGTTGAAGTCTGAAGCTAGCCTAATTTTATTCTCTTTTTGTGACAATACTTTTCCATGTCTGTTCCTTATCAGCTTTCTCTCACACAGTGTGTGCCTTTTCAGTATGTAGACTTGGATATTTTAAATTTTAGTTAATCTTTCTGGAATTATACCTTTAAGTATTTGTTCTGTTATTATGGTGGTGTTCTTGGGCCAGTGTATTTACATGTTGGTATCTTATCTGTTTTCAATGTCTATTGTTTTTTCTCTATTTTTCTTTCTCTGTGTTTTTGTTTTACTTTTCCTGGTTTTTTTTTTTAAAGCCTCTATGTTCCTATTCAGAAATGTCTATTCTCTCTGGTGTTTCTTCCTATTTCAATTTCAGTTGGATTTTTTATGATTGTTTTTGTTTTTCCCAGGTATTTTCTGAATTCATTAAATTATATCTTTTCCTGTCAGCCATTTTTTAGTGAGCACTTGTATTTCAGTGTTGTGCTCTTTTCACAGAGACAATTGCTTCCTTAACTTCTTTTTAAACATTTACAGCTGTAGATTTAGCTACAATTTTCATTTGGTTTGTGGTAATATTTTTCTGATGAGAGGTTTTTGCTTTGTTTTGTTGTTGGTCTATTAATTGTTTTCCTGTAACTTGTCTTCCTTTATTCTTGTATCTTTGTATGGATTTGTGCTGGTACCTTCGTGATAAATCGTCTTGGGAATATGTGAGTTTTTGCTCAATTAGCTGCTTTCAGGAGGTGTATAATAGGGAGGAGGTAGAGGCACATTCCATATTAATGTGTCTAAATTCCTTTAGACTCAGGATTTTTGGACATGAATTCATTTAGCTAGTATCTTTCACTAGCCAGTGGGGTTTGGCAGCTGTGGGATTTTCGCAATGCAGTTTCCCATTTGTGATAGCAGATATAGACCCCTTTTTGTGATTCTTTGTTTGGATCCAATCCCTCTGATTTTCCCATTTCAACTGCCCCAGAGAAGTTCCTGCTGCTAGCCTGTGCATTTTTTTCCTGGTACTTAGTTTTGTTCCTCAGAGGGAGCCTCTGACCTTTGAGAAGTGTTCTTTGCTAGCTTTTTCTAAGATGTGCAGCTGACACATCTGTCCTCTTTCTCACACAAGTACCCAGGATTGATCTTCATTCTTTTGGAGCCCCTTTTACAAATTTTGATCTGGAGTTCAAAAATCTAAAACTAGAATTATAGTTTTACTAAAAATGGAGAGTGTGTTTTTATTTTACTTTTCTTGCTGATTTTGGATTAATTGTTCTTGGATGATTTCTAAGAAAAGTAAAGGGAAATGCCTATATTGTGCTACAATATTAAAATTGGAAGTCTGTATTCATTTTTAAAGTAAAACAAAAATTCTTGATTTCAGTATTT
Source organism: Theropithecus gelada (assembly GCF_003255815.1). NCBI lineage: Eukaryota > Metazoa > Chordata > Mammalia > Primates > Cercopithecidae > Theropithecus > Theropithecus gelada. The sequence continues at coordinate 74,417,609 of NC_037681.1, read as the reverse complement.
TTGTAATAATTTGATATTCTAGTATATGGTAGAAATGAATAGACTAGACAAAATCTCCCCCAACCCCAGTCCATACAATACAATCTGTGTTCTAGTTAGGTGTACCATAGAGCAGTGTCGCTCAAAATGTCAGTCAATTTATATAAGAAGCTTGAGCCATTGTATAAATCAACATACTGGTTTCTTCATGAAGGAAGTCCTGTCTCAAGGAAAATGTCAGTTAAAGTATTCTTTGAGACATAGTTGTTTACATTCTGTTCAAAATGTCTTACCTTGTTGAGGACTAATATAACAGTTTGCACATTGACAGCCAGTTTGTTACAATGTTGAGTAGCCCTGCTGTATAGCATGCCATGCCTTTGTGGCTATCAACCTGGATTGTTACATGGTTAACACAATTGTCTCTTCATTCTTTGTGATTACTAATGCCATTAGCCAACTAATGATATATGATTATCATTGATTTAGTATGGCTAAAATGGAAATGTTGTTCCTACATAAATAGAGTCTTTGGGATTACAAAGTGTATGGACAAAGTGTATGGACAAACTATCCATACAAATAGTTTTTTGATAGGGAACTCCCAGAATATTTTGTTTCTTTAAGACTTAGTATGGGTCATTCTTACAGGGTGGATCTAGTAAGGAGAATACTGCTGTATGAATGCTTCAAAAAGTTGAATAATTTCTGAAAGTAGTAGAATTACAATGTTATAGCCCTAGAAGAAGGTGTAAGTTTAGGGATGTGTTATCTAAATCAAATGTTTCTTGACTCTGTTGCTGAGGAGACTTACGGAAAAATAATCAATATATAATAGGATAGTGGAATTTTAGCTTTTTGTCTTTTAATACTTTCATTTGATCGAAAGATATATTTTTCTGGATGTGGTTTCTGATGTCTAATTGGCCATTAGACTTCTCCCTGTCTGTTAGAAACCATGAGAAATGTCAGTGATAACATGGATAATTGGATTGGGATATTCGCCACAACGTTTTTGTTATATCCCTAACATAATGAGTTTTGCCCAGAAGGTCATGGTTTTTCCCATCAGTATGCATCTTTAAGATTGTTAGCCACTGGGCAGACGTGAAGAAATTTATAAAACAGAAATGTAACTTTTTATTATAATTTTTAAAAAATTCTATATATCAATAAAATACTACATTTCAGACTAAAGATTCATGGCCAAGACATTGTAGGAATCTATCTGATTCCTTAGAGAGTGGTTCGAAATTATGTTTCTGGGCCGGGCGCGGTGGCTCACGCCTGTAATCCCAGCACTTTGGGAGGCCGAGGTGGGTGGATCACGAGGTCAGGAGATTGAGACCATCCTGGCTAACACGGTGAAACCCCGTCTCTACTAAAAATACAAAAAATTAGCCGAGCGTGGTAGCGGGCGCCTGTAGTCCCAGCTACTGGGAGGCTGAGGCAGGAGAATGGCGTGAACCCGGGAGGCGGAGCTTGCAGTGAGCCGAGATTGCGCCACCGCACTCCAGCCTGGGCGACAAAGTAAGACTCCTTCTCAAAAAAAAAAAAAAAAAAAAAAAAGAAATTATGTTTCTGTACTTGATGGGAAAGCCTCATTTTATAACCATTCTGATCATGAACTTTAGTTATGAAATAAATAAGTGGATAGTCCTACTTTGCTAGTAACATTCTTGCAATAGTGGAAGATTCTACATCTTTGCCGTTCACATTGCCAGAGTGAAGGGATGCAATTAACATATATCATCAACTGGAGTTGGGATGGTACTTTAATTGTTCTGCTGTCTTGGGTATGCATAAAGTGCTGGAAAAACATAAACTTGAGGATACCAGAATAAATGGACAACACTGGAAAAAAGAAATCTGTCATAGCAATGGAGTTTCTTTTCTAGTGCCACCAGATGTCAGTATGAACACAGGACCAGAGAAATACTGCAGGAGATAAATGTTCCTATGAATGTTCTTTTTTGCTTCATAAAAGAGGTGGGGAAAAAAGTTTTACATAAACTAGGTATACAATGAAAAAATCATTTTACTGTTCAATTGTATAGAAAAATGAAATGTATAATAGAGAGCAGAGTACATGTAGAACTCAAAAAAGTAGAGATACAATTAAAAATTCATATATAATTCAAATGTAAAATTGAATATATAGATGATCTCTGCAGAGCCAGCCAGCCTGCTGCTATAACTGGAGGAGATGAACAGCCCGTGGTTAAACTGTTCGTTACAGACTTACTGACCATGTTATTTTTTAGAATTGTTGTCAAAATCTGAGCCTCAAAATGAAAGACTAGGCTGGGTGTGATGGCTTATGCCTATAATCTCAACATTTTGGGAGGTTGAGGGGGGAGGATCACTTGATCCCATGAGTTCAAGACCAGCCTAGGCAACATAGCAACACCTTGTCTGTACAAAAAATGGAAAATTAGGCATGTGGGTGGTGCATGCCTGTAATCCCAGCTACTCACGAGTTTGAGGTGGGAGCATCGCTTGAGCCCAGGAAGTTGAGGCTGCAGTGAGCCGTCAATGTGTCACTCTCCTCCATCGTGGGCGACAGAGCAAGACCCTATCTTGAGAACAAAACAAAACAAACAAAAATATGGAAGAGTATATTTTCTAACTAATAGATATAAAACTCAACTCACTGTAATTTTCATTTGGTACAGAATTGTGTTTATAATTGTAATTTGTACAGAATTGTTATAGTAATTCCGTAGAACTCAACAGTCATATTAAGCATTTTTCTAAAAGAGCATTCAGTAATATAATTACATTTTTAAAAAGCCCCTTAAAAATTATTCTTTAATGAATGCTGTATTAAACAATGATGATTGTTTACTATTTCTAGTTAGATTTAGTACTTACATGTGTGTATAGGTCTACCATATTTCTCGTAGATGAGAATCCCGTTTTGAGTTCTTGCCTTCATGAAATCTTCTCACGAGGCTTTGCTTTTAACTGTATTCAATATGTTACGTGACACAACTGAATTGATTTTGGTCAAAAGTTTTGTGTGGGTCAAAGGCTGCTTCTAGTTTCTCAATTTCTTGTTTTCAAAAATATTTGGTTACCTAAGATATGTTTTCCCAGATTGCTTCATTTTTCCTCTAATTTAGGAAATAGAAAAAGGTGTTTTTTCAAAACCAGAAAATGTCTGCCTAGAAATTATTGCCGGAAATGTTCTCATGCCATTCTTGCTTTCTTAAGCTTTTAAAATTAGAGATTTCTTCCATACTATATTATGTGATCTGTTGTGGGAAAAGCAGTGTTCCTACCCTCAGAGGTTCTGGCTTTTCTCGTCTACTGTCTCACTTGGAGTCTTACCTGTTTGCATCGAAGAAGGGAAAGTCTTTCTCTCATCTCTCTGTGTACTTCAGACACTTGGAGCTCTGCCTTCCAAAGTGGGGTCTTTTATTTCATCCTTAATCTTTTTCCTTGGTCTCTGGTCCCTATTGATACCATTTTAATACCAGATACTATGATTCTGCTTTCTTTTTCTTTCCAGGAACCCACAGCGCTTTTCTAGCTTCTAGAATTACACATTTTCTTTCTCTCTTTGACACTTACTCCAAGACCTGCAATTGATTGACTGGCTGTCTGTTTCCAATGCTAAACATGTATCTTGAAGACAGGTATGCCTAGTATTCTAGGTTAAATTTCAATTCAATTCAGTTCTAATCTCTAGACCAGTGCTACCCAATAGAACTTGGACTTGTCCTATATCTACATTGTCCCTTATGATAGTCACTAGCCACATGGGGCTCTTGAGCACTTGAAGTTTGTCTGGTTTGATTGAAGGACTCACATTTTATTTTTATTCCATTTTAATTAATTCAGATTTAAATTTAAACAGCTAAATGAAGCTTGTGTCTTCTATATTCAAGAGCAGTTCTGGATAGTAGCAGAATGAGTGCAGTTCTTCATACATCCTTAACCGAACAATAGTCCTGTTTTATTTTTGAAATATTTATCTCCTTTACCCTAACATGTGGTCCTAGATAGGTCTCACATAAAAAGGTGAAGGAGCAAAGAAACACCAGCTTAGCCAACCGGTTTTGCTTATCAATAGGATAGTAAAAGTCACAATTGAATTTTTCTCATTATCCTCCATTGATTAGGTGATTATCAGGCTTCTACACTATCAGACTTAGTTCCTGATATCATGGGCTTACAATTTAATTGAGGATATTATAATAACCAGAATTCAAGATAGGCTGTAATAAATACCATAAGAGGTGTAAAGTATGTGAAGGTTGTTTCTGTCCTAATTACTGTGTTATTATTCTGCCGTGGATTTATCTATTTCTTGTCTCTTCTTTCTCTCCCTGTTTCTTTAGGTTTTAAGTCATTTTTCAATTAATATACAAAATGTGACTTTAATATTACTGAGTGAATAGGACAGTGTTCAGTTTGATTTTTATTCTGATGTGTTTTAAAAAATTCAGGGTATACTATATGCACATTAGGAATATTTTAGATACTCAAAGTGTTTTTGAAATTTTCATTTGGAATTCCCTTCTGAATTTGTGGCAGTCTTTTTTTTTTCTTTCCTTTTTTAAAACGTCATGGACAATTTCATACGTACACAAAAGCGTGGAGACATCCTTCCCCTTCCTCTCACAAGTACCTAGGATTGATCTCCATTCTTTTGGAACAGTATGGTCTCATCACTCTGACTCAGCCAGAAGTCTTAGGAGTTCCATGGCCCCTCAGTAGTGTTTTACCTCTAATTATTTTCCCATGTTTTAAAAATAATTTATCTTTTTATTGATTTAAGGAGTTCTTAATTTTAACGTGGTCCAATTTATCACTATTTACCTTTATGTTTATTGCTTTTAATATAAAGATTAAAAATTATTTTTCTATTCCAAGGTCAGTTTATAGATTTTTCCTTTCTGCTTTTTTTTTTTTCCTAGAAGCTTTGTTGTTCCCAGATCCAATCTGGAATTTAATTCCCAATCCATATGAAATTGATTATTGTGTATTGTGTGGGACAGGGATCAAGGTATTTTTTTCCCTGTATGGATATTCAGTGGACCCCAAACCATTGTCACCTTTGTCATAAAAGTGACCATTTGTTGGGGGTATCTGTTTTTGCAGTTTCAGTTTTATTAGTCTCTTTATCCTGTACCAATACCATGCTACCTTAATTATTCCAGCTTTATTAGTTTTGATATCTGGGTGTATGAGTCCTCTTGCTTTATTCTACATAATTGTTTTGGCTTAATTTGGCTCTTTACATTCCCATCTATATGAATCAGTTTTTGGGTTTTTTTTTTCCAACTATTAAGACAATACCCGTAGCACCTTTGGGTGTTTTGATTGGGCTCACATTGAATCTTTAGATTGATTTGGGGAGAATTGATATTTTTATAATAGTGAATCATTATATCCATGAACATGGTGTATTCTACTTTTTTTTTTTTTTTAGATCTTTGCTTTTCTCAGTAGTATTTTGTAGTTTTCAGTATAGAGGTTTTGCATGTTTTATTAAATTTATGCCTCCAGTTCTGCATTAAGCGCGTCGATTTTAAGGGGCTGATAGAATGTCTGGATGGAAATATTTGGCAGATACTTGGAAATTTGGTTCTGGACCATGACGGAAAGTTCAGTTAGGAGCAGTCATTCACCTGGAGATGAATTTGCTCCGTGACGTTTCAGAATTGAACAAATTCACTAATAGAGAACATGCATAGGCCGGGCATGGTGGCTCACATCTGTAATCCCAGCACTTTGGTAGGCCGAGGCGGGCTGATCAGTTGAGGTCAGGAGTTCGAGACCAGCCTGGCTAACATGGTGAAACCCCATTTCTACTAAAAGTACAAAATTTATCTGTACCAGCAACTAGGGAGGCTGAGGCAGGAGAATTGCTTGAACCTGGGAGGTGGAGGTTGCAGTGAGCCGAGATCACACCACTGCACTCCAGCCTAGGCAACAGAACAAGACTCCATCTCAAAAAAAAAAAAAAAAAAAAAAAGAACATGTACAAAGTAAAGGAAAAAAAATAGAGTTTGAAGACAGAATCCTGGTGAGTCATCACATTTCTGGACTAGCAGGATAGAAAAAGTAAACCAAGAAGAATGAGTTGTTACAGAAAGTTGTAACACTACAACAGTGCTGTTAACATGGAGAAAAAAGTTTATATTAGAAAAATATGGGGAATTTAATGCCAGAGACAGTAGGAACTGAATAGGAGGTTCAAGGCTGATTCAAATCATTGAATTTAATGATTATTTTCTTGGGAAGAGCTTCACATGAATTATGGCAGTAGAATTTACATGATAGTTATCGATTAAGTGATTAAAAGGTCCATGGAGGCAGGTATTTTTGTCTCTTATTCACTTCTGTGTCTCTAGTACCTGGAATATTACCTGGTACATAGTAGACACTAAGTAGAATTTGTTGAATGAATGAATGAGTGATTGGTGGGAAAATGTGATCATTGAATGTAGACTCATTAAGAGTAGTCTTTGGGGGAAGTTTAGTGGTAAAAACAGAAAGTGAGAGAAAACGGTAGATTGGAAGATATTTTGTTTGTTTGTTTTATTTTTAGGGAAAGAAAAACCTAAATTAGTTTGCAGGTTGAACAGTAGAGCCCAACAGAGATGGAATAATGAGAGAAAATTGGAGAAGAGACAATATGAGGAGCAAACTCCAAAGTGGAGTGTTGGGAGCAGGCCCCCCAAAATCTGGCCATAAACTGGCCCCCAAACTGGCCATAAACAAAATCTCTGCAGCACTGTGACATGTTTGTGATGGCCCTAATGCCCACGCTGGAAGGTTGTATGGGTTTACTTCAGTGAGGGCAGGGGACACCTGGCCCACCTGGAGTGGAAAACCGCTTAAAGGCGTTCTTAAACCTCTGTGCCTTAAGGACATACTCCTGCTAGTTAAGGACATACTCCTGCTAGTTAAGGATAACTAGCCCAACCCAGCCCTTTATTTCCACCCATCCCTTTGTTTCCCATAAGGAATACTTTTAGTTAATCTATAATCTATAGAAACAATGCTTATCACTGGCTTGCTGTTAATAAATACATGAGTAAATCTCTGTTCAAGGCTCTCAGCTCTGAAGGCTGTGAGACCCCTGATTTCCCACTCCACACCTCTATATTTCTGTGTGTGTGTCTTTAATTCCTCTAGCGCTGCTGGGTTAGGGTCTCCCCGATTGAGCTGGTCTCAGCAGTGGAGAAGGTGGGAGGCCAAGGCGGGCAGATTATATGAGGTCAGGAGTTCAAGACCAGCCTGGCCAAAATGGAGAAACCCCATCTCTACTAAAAATACAAAAATTAGCTGGGCTTGGTGGCACATGCCGGTAGTCCCAGCTACTTGGGAGGCTGAGGCAGGAGAATCGCTCGTACCCGGGGGACAGAGGTTGCTATGAGCCGAAATAGTGCCACTGCACTCTAGCTTGGGTGACAGAATGAGAATCCATCTTAAAAAAAAAAAAAAAAAAAAAAAAAGTGGAGACGGTATGGGATCGAGGGAAAGGACACAGATGAAACTCTGAAAAGGTGGAAGCCTGCTTCTTCTTATGAGATATGGAAAAAGTAATAAGTAAATCAAGTTTCTACACAGAATATAATGTAAAATATCATTGTGTAGTTCATTTCTGTTAGCATCATTGTTTCAATTGGGTAGGGTTAATTTGCTGTTGCTGACATGTATCATTTTTCTCTACATCTAGATAGCTCTCAAGGCAGAAGCACTCTTTATACTTTGATATCCTTCTCTATCCTTCCCCTTTCATCTGTATTCCCACTATCTCCATGGAATTCACAGGTACTCAATGTTTATAGATACTTGAGTGGTTGACTCTGTTCTTAGAAAAGATTGCAAAGTCTGTTTTATTTGCTAGGTAGTTTCCAAACATGCTCTTATATTTGGTTTTCTCAGTAGGCTTGAGAAAGTATGTCTGTGTGTGTATGTATATATGTGTAAAGTAATGACCACCTTTTTGGAAGCAAACCATTCAGCCCATCCAATTTGATAATTCCATTTTAATAGACAAAGTGAATGCTCCTTTTCCAAAGCGGAGGCTTTGGTAGTAAATCTGAGCTCTAAATACACTTTTCTAAACCACGATTTCTCAACTGATAACTATTAAATTTGCTTTATTTTGAAATAATTAACAAGGGCTGTGAAAATAGTATTTTTCTGCTCATGTGTAGGTTTTACTTTTGTCGTTGGGAAATGTTTTTAATAGTTGCAGATATCAGATTTCTTAATGTATTTATGATATTAAAAGTGAAAACATACTATTGCATCATGAGGTTAAAAAAATGAAAATTTTGGCTGGGTGTGGTGGCTCATGCCTATAATCCCAGCACTTTGGGAGGCTGAGGTGGGCGGGTCATGAGATCAGGAGATCAAGAGCATCCTGGCTAACACGGTGAAACGCCATCTCTACTAAAAATGCAAAAACAAAAACAAAAACAAAAAATCAGCTGGGCATGGTGGCGGACGCTTATAGTCCCAGCTGCTTGGGAGGCTGAGGCAGGAGAATGGCGTGAACCCAGGAGGCGGAGCGTGCAGTGAGCCGAGATTGGGCCACTGCACTCCAGCCTGGGCGACAGAGCGAAAGTGCATCTCAAAAAAAATAAAAATAAAAATAAATTTCCTGTATCTATATTGTATTTAATAATCAATACACATTTTTTTGACTTGAATTTTTATAAGGTCAGCCTAACTCCAGGAAAACAAACTTATCTTCACTCTCCTTCATATATCACTGCTGACAACCTGATAATCTTCAAGTCATGGACTGGCTATAGAATGATTTTTGCTAACAATCACTGATAATGATGTATGAATTTGATATGAAACAGATTTTTTTCCTTTTGTGACCTCCACCCGAAATTATTACTGTTACTTTCAGACTTTATTTTTTTATATGGTAATTTCATTTGTAATTTCTTTATTTTTCTTTTTTTGAAATTTTCAGTTATTTTTAAAAAACTGTTGTGGGGCTGGGTGTGGTGGCTCATGCCTATAATCCCAGCACTTTGGGAGGCTGAGGCAGGTGGATCACGTGAGGCCAGGAGTTCGAGACCAACTTGGCCAACATGGTGAAACCTTGTATCTACTAAAAATACCAAAATTAGCCAGACATGGTGGTGCATGCCTGTAATCCCAGCTACTCGGGAGGCTGAGGCAGGAGAATCACGTGAAACCTGGGACGGGGAGGTTGCAGTAAGTCAAGATTGCACCACTGCATTCTAGCCTAGGTGACAGAGTGAGACTCTGTCTCAAAATAAAACAAAACAAACTGTTGTGGGGGCCGAGTGTGATGGCTCACGCTTGTAATCCCAGCATTTTGGGAGGCCGAGGCAGGTGGATCACCTGAGGTCAGGAGTTCAAGACCACCCTGGCTAACATGGTGAGACACCATCTCTACAAAAATACCAAAAATTAGCCAAGCATGATGGCGGGTGTCTATAATCCCAGCTACTCAGGAGGCTGAGGTGGGAGAATTGCTTGAACCTGGGAGGCAGAGGTTGCAGTGAACTGAGATTGCACCATTGCACTCCGGCCTGGGCGACAGAGCGAGACTCCATCCCAAAAAAAAGCCAAAAAAACCCCCCCAAAAAGCCCAAAAAACTGTTGTGGGTAAGGTCAGTATATATATTTATGGGGTACCTGCAAGCCACCCCAAATTAGATTGACTTTAGATCGTTTATACAGAAATTGCTTAGCTTGAAAAACTGTTTTCTCTATGGTAAATGCTTTTGAATATTAACTTAGTTATGTTAGATTCCTACCTCAGTGGTACTATCACAGCCATTGGTTACATTTCTGAAACCCTTCAGAGTAAGAGTATTTGTTTTTGTTTTTGTTTTTGTTTTTGAGATGGAGTCTTGCTCTGTTACCCAGGCTGGAGTACACTGCCGCAATCTCGGCTCACTGCAACTTCCACCTCCCAGGTTCAAAAAATTCTCCTGCCTTAGCCTCCCGAGTAGCTAGGAATACAGGTGCTTGCCACCACACCCGGCTAATTTTTTGTATTTTTAGTAGAGACGGGTTTTCACGGTGTTAGCCAGGATGGTCTTGATCTCCTGACCTCGTGATCCACCCACCTTGGCCTCCCAAAGTGCTGGGATTACAGGTGTGAGCCACCACACCCGGTGGATAATTTTTTATTAAAGAACTTCTGAGAGTCTTATGGAGAAATAAGCTTTGGTGTAAATTCAATATATAAAACTAGTAGAATATCAGTGGCGTGTTACTCATCTTCAGTAGTAATGAGGACACTTATCATTTCTTGCTTTACACTTTTAAGGATTTTTATATTCCCATTGTTTCATGTATATTAACATTTTCTAATGTGACTCATTATCCAAATGTGCCTTTCTAATTTTGTGACTGAGAAGTGTTGATTCCCACTTCCTGCCTCCTACTATAGTAGGAGATACAGAATAACTGTATGTTTGAAGTGAAAAAAAAAATCTTATTCTTCAAATCTTTTTTCCTGCGAATCAAAACCACAATGAGCTACCATCTCACAGCAGTCAGAATGGCTGGTATTAAAAAGTAAAATAATAACAGGTGCTGGCGAGGTTGAGGAGAAAAAGGAACATGTGTACACTGTTGATGGGAGTGTACATTAATTCAACCATTGTGGAAGGCTGTATAGTGATTCCTCAGAGAGCTGAAAACAACTGCCATTTGACCCAGCAATCCCGTTACTGGGTATATACCCAAAGGAATAGAAATCATTTTACCATAAAGATACATGCACATGTATGTTCATTGCAGCACCATTCACAATCGCCAAGATATGAAATCAACTTAAATCTTCTTTCCCATATCCAAGCATGTTAGCCAGACCTTCTTATACACATCTTACCTTTCTTTCTTATAAATATTACTATTTCTCGATTTTAAGTTTCTGAACTTAAAATTTAAGGATGTCACTCAGTAGCCTTACACGTAACAACATTCACAATATACCTAATTTGCTAATGATGTGTGTATGTGTTTGTACTTATTTTATAAAGCACTTTATAATTCTATTTTGGCATTCTGTTTTTCATTAATGTCGTGCTTAAATTCCTCCATAATTAGTGCCAAAAAAAAAAAATACTAAGATGAAGAACTTGCTTTTTCATTTTGTCAGTGACTCTTTTTATTTGTGATCAAATGTAGTAATAACAAACCTTTCAGTCCTTTTGAGATTGCTTTTCCAGACTGGTACTGTTGATTCTGAATTGTCCATCTTATATCCTCCCAGTTTCATTTTAACAAACTAGAACTAGGCTGTTTCCATTTCCAGAGAGAATAAACGTTTGCTTCTTGCTTCCAGTTCCTCTGTGTCTTTTAACATGCTGTTGAAAATAATTTTGTGTGTTCAGAAAGACTTAGATATATGTTAATAGATTTGGGCTAAGCAAATTGTGATAAATGTTTAGGAATAATGAGAGCATTGTGGTTCTGAGGTGAATAAGTGATGAGAACATCACCAAAGTGTCCAGTCCTACAAACATGCCTTTTTGCTGACATTAATTTTTCTAACTGCTGTATTACAGCTGTTGAAAATGGACAGATAGATGTGTTAAAGCTGTTGCTTCAACATGGAGCAAATGTTAATGGATCCCATTCTATGTGTGGATGGAACTCCTTGCACCAGGCTTCTTTTCAGGTAACCTCTGAATTTATTATCTCATTTCCATGTAAATTGTGTGTTTTAGCCTCTTAAAATGACAGTCCTATGCAGTTTTTGCTTTCTGCTTGCCTGTGATTTATGATGGTTAGTGCAGTACAGAAAAGGCAGTCTAAATGCTAATGATGATTCTGAATAAACCAACTTCTGTAGTAGCTGTAGAAGCTTTGGGCTATAGGGATTATCTACATTTTAAAAATGTTGATGGCATGTTTAAGAAACCGTCAGTTATTTGGGATATAAATTGATGAAGAGCAATGGGTTATTTTATTTAGAATAGTGTGTTTAGAAATTGTGATGGCTCCTTAGTGCTCGGGTTAGCAAGCTAATTTTGCAGGATTCTATAAGGTTTATAATTCCTAGAGATCAGTGTTTCATGTTTATGTTTATTTAGTTAACTGGAAGTATAGGATAATCTGATTGTTTGGCCAATTTCTTTCCAACCAATACAGCAGTATACTGTTTTGTTTTTTTCTTCAAGTTATCCTTTAGTGAGAGGATAAAAAAGAAAAAAAAAAACACAATAAGAAAAAAGATACCTTTTATTTTCTTTGTTTTTTTCTTATTTAAAATGTGAATCTGTGCTTTAGGAAAATGCTGAGATCATAAAATTGCTTCTTAAAAAAGGAGCAAACAAGGAATGCCAGGATGACTTTGGAATCACACCTTTATTTGTGGCTGCTCAATATGGCAAGCTAGAAAGCTTGAGCATACTTATTTCATCCGGTAAGATTATCCATTAGCCTTTGTACTGTTAAGATCATGAGCTTTAAACTTTATATTTCCTAGAGGAATAATTGTTGACTCAAATATAAATCAGGTTGTGAAATTTATGGTTTATATAAGTGGTAAATAAGAGTAAATAAAAGTTGATTTATAAACCTGGTTATTCAGTGTCTATTACTGACAATGCAATGCACAGCTACTAATTTATCTGAGTAGGAGCATAATGATCTGTCACTGAAGCAGGTTTATTGGCAAGTTGAATGACGGGGCTGTCATTTCCTGTAGGGAATTGAGCAGTTTCAGCTTTCTAGGGTGTAAGACTAGTTTAGGCTTAATTACCTTATTAGATGGCTATTTTGTGTATTAAGGCCTTGAGGTGTACGTTTTGTTAATTTTGTCATTATTTAAATGGGTTTATTTCAAAGCAAGTTTACACTTTATGATGTTAATAGTAGCATAACCTGCTAAAGGTTTTTCTTTGACAACCCTTCCACATTCAGCATTGCCAGGGAAGTTGGTGTTCAGGTGGCATTCTTACTCTTAAGTCACAGTTTTGTGACCAGAAATGTTTATTATGTAGGGGCTTTTAAATCTCTCCCAAACACCAGATATGTGCTTCACAGTGCTAACTTGATGAAGCGTGAATCACGGTAGCCTAGGCAATTAAAAAAAAAAAACCTGGACTTTTTTTGTCCAGGCACGGTTGCTCATGCCTGTAATCCCAGCCCTTTGGGAGGCCGAGGTGAGCAGATCACTTGAGGTCAGGAGTTTGAGACCAGCCTGGCCAACATGGTGAAACCCCATCTCTACTGAAAATACAAAAATTAGCTGGACATGGTGGCATGCACCTGTAATCCCAGCTACTAGCGAAGCTGAAACACTAGAATTGCTTGAACCTAGGAGGCAGAGGTTGCAGTGAGCCAAGATTGCACCACTGCACTCCAGCATGGGCGACAGAGCGAGACTGTGTCTCAAGAAAAAAAAAGAAAGAAAGAAAGAAAATCTAGGCTTTTTATGAACTTCCTTCAAATAGATCATACACAGTTTGTTTGTTTGCTTGTTTATTGATTAATTGAGGCCAGGCCTTGCTCCATCACCCAGGCTGGAGTATAGTGGTATGATCACAGCTCATTGTAACCTTAAACTCCTGGCCTCAAGTGATTTTCCCGCTTTAGCCTACCTAATAGCTGCGACTACAGGTGCATTTCACCATGCCCAGCTAATTAAAAAACCTTTTTTTTTTTTTTTTTAAGACATGGGGTCTTGCTGTGTTGCCCAAGTGGGTCTCAATCTCCCAACCTCAAGTGATCCTCCTGCCTCAGCCTCCCAAAATGCTGGGATTACACTGTGAGCCACTATGCCTGCCCAGCAATCCACAGTTTATTTAAACAGCAGGGCACATACTTTCTTATTTTTGCTTTCTTTTACAAACCTTGAAACACTTAAGTCAGAGTAGGAAGTAAAAGAAACAAATATTCATTAAGTGCCAATTTAAGGCATCTGTTATAATGAGTCTATAAATCTTACAGTTAAGAGGAATCACCAGAATAATCTCTTCAAACATAATCGTTTTTAGATTAAGATTCCAGACCATGAATGTTTAAGTGCCTTTTCAAAGATCTAGACTCTTGTTTCCTGGCAGAATCAGGGCTTGGACCCAGGCCTTCTGACTTCTGATCTTCCTTCTACTACATCATACTTTCCAAAGGACTATCCTAATTCAGTTTGTGACTTGCAGTCCCATAAGTTTCAATTATTAGTGTTTAGGCCGGGTACGGTGGCTCACGTCTGTAATCCCAGCACTTTGGGAGGCTGAGGCGGGCAGATTGCCTGAGGTCAGGAGCTTGAGACCATCCTGGCCAACATGGTGAAACCTTGTCTCTACTGAAAATATAAAAATTAGCCAGGTGTGGTGGCACACACCTGTCCTTGCTACTGGGGAGCCTGAGGCAGGAGAATTGCTTGAACCCATGAGGCGGAGGTTGTAGTGAGCCGAGATCACAACACCGCACTCCAGTCTGGGCGACAGAGTGAGACTCCATCTCAAAAAAAAAAAAAGAAAAAAAAAATATGTGTGTGTGTGTGTGTGTGTATATATATATATATATTTAGTTAATATTTAGATTAAATAGGCAAGGTGCAGTGGCTCATGCCTGTAATCCCAACACTTTGGGAGGCCAAGGCGGGCGGATTGCCTGAGCTCAGGAGTTTGCAGCCAGCCTGGGCAACATGGTGAAACCCTGTCTCTATTAAAACACAAAAAATTAGCCAGGTGTAGCGGTGTGCACCTGTAGTCCCAGCTACTTAGGAGGCTGAGGCAGGAGAATTGCTTAAACCCAGTAGGTGGAGGTTGCAGTGAGCCTAGATCTCGCGACTGCACTCCAGCCTGGGTGACAGAGTGAGACTCCGTCCCTCCCCCCAAAAAATTTTTTTTTAAATTAAATAGATTAAACTGCACCTTAATGTCTCTCCTCATGTCAGGTCTGTTATCTTGTCGCCTGGAGCTCTGAGCTCCTGTTTTGTTTTGCTTTGTTCTTTTTATTTCTTTTCTCTGAATTGTTCTAAATAATCAGTTGAAAAGGTATGTAGGTATGTTTATCATGTAACCATACATGTTTCCAACCCCCAGTACTTTCCTTTCAGTGACTTGTCTGTAATTTTTCCAACTTTTTCACCAGTGGTCTTTAAAGAAATTGGTTCCTTATTCTTTCTGATACTTTGAAATTGTCACTCACAATAACGCATTGATTAAAAAAAAAAGTTAAGATTTCTTTCTTGACTTAGTCCCTTTTCAGTTATAGTGTTTACTTCTTTCTGAAACTGACAGTGGGTAAAACATCTCCCTCATATAAATCATGAAAGTTCTAGTTTCTAGCATTTGGAATTTCTGAAGGATCTATAGACTCTTTAATTTACCATTTGTGTTCTATGTAGTTTTTTTTTTTTTTTTTTTTGAGACGGAGTCTCGCTCTGTCGCCCGGGCTGGAGTGCAGTAGCCGGATCTCAGCTCACTGCAAGCTCCGCCTCCCGGGTTTACGCCATTCTCCTGCCTCAGCCTCCCGAGTAGCTGGGACTACAGGCGCCCGCCAACTCACCCGGCTAGTTTTTTGTATTTTTTTTAGTAGAGACAGGGTTTCACCGTGTTAGCCAGGATGGTCTCGATCTCCTGACCTCGTGATCCACCCGTCTCGGCCTCCCAAAGTGCTGGGATTACAGGCTTGAGCCACCGCGCCCGGCCTATGTAGTTTTTGTGTACATAAAACTTTGGTCTATTCAAGGTGCATTTATGGGATATTCTTTTAAATAGAAGATAGTTCTTTCCCTCTTGATGATGATCTTTTCACCGAGATGTATTCTAGAAATTTAAAAAACTCTCATGGTCATGTAACAACATCATATTTAGCATATTTAATACATTATTTGCCAACAAGAAAAGTTTGGGGATGACTGCTATTTTCACAATCTTCACAAAAACTGAGGTCAGGTTTTAAAAATCTTTATACAATGATGTATACATAATTTAATTAGATTTATGATTTTATTTTATTTTTTATAATTTCAACTTTTATTTCAGATTCAGAGGGTACACATGCAGGTTTGTTACATAGGTGTATTGCATGATGCTGATGCTGAGGTTTGGGATATGAGTGATCTCATCCCCTAGATAGTGGGCATAGTACCCAACAGTTAGCTTTTGAGCCCTTGCCCTGTTCCCTGCCTCCCTTCTCTATTAGTCCCCAGTATCTGTTGTTGCTATCTTTATGTCCACGAGTACCCAGTGTTTAGCCTCCACTTGTAAGTGAGAACATGCAGTATTTGGTTTTCTGTTAATTTGTTAATTCACTTAGAATAATGGCCTCCAGCTGCATCCATGTTGCTAAAGGGACATGATTTTATTCTTTTCTATGACTGCGTAGTATTCTGTGGTGTATATCTACTGTGTTTTCTTTATCCAATCCACCAGGTATCCATTGATGGGCACCTAGGTTGATTCCATGTCTTTGCTATTGTGAGTGGTGCTGTGATGAACGTGCAAGTGCATGTGTATTTTTGGTAGAATGATTTATTTTCTTTTGGATATATACCCAGTGATAAATTGCTGGGTCGAATGGTAGTTTTGATTTAAGCTATTTGAGAAATTTCCAAACTGCTTTCCACTATGGCTGAACTAATTTACATTCCCACCAACAATGTATAAGTGTTCCCCTTTGTCTTCAACCTCTCTAGCATCTGTTGTTTTTTGACTTTTTAGTAATAGCCATTCTGACTGGTATGAGGTTATGTCTCATTGTGGTTTTGATTTGCATTTCTCTGGTGGTTGGTGATGTTGAGCAATTCTTCATGTGTTTGTTGGATGCTCATATGTCTTCTTTTGAGAAGTGTCTTTTCACGTCTTTTGCCCAATTTTTTTTTTTTTTTTGACATGGAGTCTCATTCTATCACCCAGGCTGGAGTACAGTGGCACTATCTCTGCTCGCTGCAACCTCTGCCTCCTGGGTTCAAGCGATTCTCCTGCTTCAGCCTCCCAAGTAGCTGGGACTACAGGCATGTGCCACCATGCCTGGCTAATTTTTTGTATTTTTAGTACAGACAGGGTTTGTCCGTGTTAACCAGGATGGTCTTGGTCTCCTGACCTCGTGATCCACCCGCCTTGGCCTCCAAAGTGCTGGGATTATAGGCGTGAGCCAGTGTGCTCAGTTCTTTTGCCCAGTTTTTACTGGGATTGTTTTTTGCTTGTTGAATTGTTTAATTTCCTTATAGATTCTAGATATTAGACAAAGTTAGGATAAAGACCTTTGTCTAATGTCCAGAATCTTTAAAGATACATAGTTAGCAAATATTTTCTCCTATTCTGTGGATTGTCTGTGGATTCTGTTGCTTTACAGAAGCTAAAGAGCTTAATTAATCTAAAGAGATTAATTAGGTCCCACTTATCAATTTTTGTTTTTGTTGCAATTGCTTTTGAGAACTTAGTCATAAGTTCTTTCTCAGGGCCAATGTCCAGAACGGTGTTTTCTCTTTTTTTTCTAACTAGGATTTTTATAGTTTGAGGTCTTACGTTTTAATATTTAATCCATCTTGAGTTGATTTTTGTATATGGTGAAAGGTAGGGGTCCAGTTTCATTCTTCTGCATATAGCTAGCCACCTATCCTAGCACCATTTATTGAATAAGGAGTCTCTAACTCATTGCTTATTTTTGTCAACTTTGTCAAAGATCAGATGGCTGTAGGTGCGTGGCTGTATTTCTGGATTCTCTATTCTATTCCATTGATCTGTGTGTCTGTTTTTGTACCAGGACTATGCTGTTTTGGTTACCTTAGCCTTAAAGTATAGTTTGAAATTGGGTAATGTGATGCCTCCAGCTTTATTCTTTTTGCTTAGGATTGCTTTGGCTATTTGTGCCATTTTTTGGTTCCATATGAATTTAAGAACTTTTTTTTTCTGATTCTGTGAAAAATGGTGTTGGTAGTTTGACAGGAATAGCATTGAAGCATAAAAATGACACAATAGAATTCAGGGACTTGGGGAAAGGATGGGAAGGGGGTGAGGGATAAAAGATCACAAACTGGTCGCAGTGTATACTGCTTGGGTGATGAGGTGAATCTCACAGATCACCACTAAAGAACTTTCTGAGGTAACTAGACACCACCTGTTCCCCAATAACTTATGGAAATAAAAAACAAAAACCAAAGACTCTGACATTTAACAGGGGAAAAAATAAAAAAAGGAATAGTGTTGAATCTATAGGTTGCCTTGGGCAGCATGGGTATTTTAAAAAATGATAATTGATTTTTGCAATCCATAAGCATGGATTTTCCATTTGTTGGTGTCATCTGTGATTTCTTTCAGTAGTATTTTGTAGTTCTCCTTGTAGAGATCTCTCACCTCCTTGGTAAGATGTATTCCTAGGTTTTTAATTTTTTTTTTTTTTTTTGGTGGCTATTGTAAATGGAGTTGCATTCTTGATTTGGCTGTCAGCTTGAACATTATTGATGTATAGAAATGCTGCTGATTTTATACATTGATTTTGTAACCTGAAATTTTACCGAAGTTGTTTATCAGCTTCAGGAGCCTTTTTGTGGAGTCTTTAGGGTTTTCTTGGTATGGAATCATATTGTCAAAGAAGAGAGATTGTTTGACTTCTTCTTTTCCTATTTGGATGCCTTTTATTTCTTTCTCTTGCCTGATTGTTCTGGCAAGGACTTCCAGTACTATGTTGAATAGGAGTGGTGAGAGTTGGTATCCTTGTCTTCTTCCAGTTCTCAGGGAGAATGCTTCCAGCTTTTGCCTCTTCAGTATGATATTGGCTGTGGGTTTGTCATAGATGATTCTTATTATTTTGAGATATGTTCCTTCAATGCCTAGTTTGTTGAGGGTTTTGTTTATTTATCATGAATAATGAAGGCTATTCTCACATCTATTGAGGTGATCATGTAGTTTTTAATTTTCTTTATGTGGTGAATCCCAATTATTCATTTGCGTATATGGAACCAACGTTGCATCTCAACAATGAAGCCTACTTGATCATGATGCATTAACTTTTTGATGTGTTGTGGGATTCGATTTGCTAGTGTTTTGTTGAGGATTTTTGTGTCTATGTTCATCAGGGATATTGGCCTGTACTTTTCTTTCTTCATTGTGTCTTTTCCAGGTTTTGGTATTAGGGCGATGCTGGCTTTGTAGAACAACTTAGGGAGGAATTCCTCCTCCTTAATTTTTGAGAATGGTTTCAGTAGAATTGGTACCCATTCTTCTTTGTATATCTGGTAGAATTCAGCTGTGAATTCATCTGGTCCAGGACTTTTTGGTTGGTAGGTTATTTTTGTTTTATTATTATGGATTCAGTTTTGGAACTTGATATTGGTCTATTTCAATTTCTTTCTAATTCAGTCTTGGGAGATTGTGTAGTTTATCCATTTCCTCTAGATTTTCTAGTTTGTGTGCATTGAGGTGTTCATAATAGTCTCTGAGGATCTTGTGTATTTCTGTAGAATCTATTGTAATGTCAACTTTGTTGTTTCAGATTGTGCTTATTTGGATCTTCACTCTTTTTTTTTTCTTTGTTAATCTAGCTAGTAGTCTATCAGTTTTGTTTAACCTTTCAAAGAGCCAACTTTTGGTTTCATTGATCCTTTGTGTGGATTTTTGGGTCTCAATTTCATTCAATTCCACTCTGATTTTAATTATTTTTTTTTCTTCTGCTAGCTTTGGGGTTAGTTTGTTCTGGTTTTTCTTGTTCTTCTAAGTGTGATATTGGATCATTAATTTGAGATCTTTCTGAGTTAGATGTTTAGCATTATAAACTTCTTAACACTTTTTGCTGCATTTTAATATGTTTTGTGTCTGTTTTTATTTATTTCAAAGAATTTTTTGATTTCTGTCATAATTTTATTGTTTACTTAAAAGCTATACAAGAGCAAGTTTGTTTGTTTGTGAGACAGAGTCTCGCTCTGTCGCCCGGCTGGAGTTCAGTGGCACCATCTCGGCTCACTGTAACCTCCGCCTCTTGGGTTCAAGCAATTCTCCTGCCTCAGCCTCTTGAGTAACTGGGACTAGAGGCGCACACCACCACGCCTGTCTAATTTTTTTTTGTTTTTTTGTAGTTTAGTAGAGATGGGGTTTCACCACATTGCCCAGGTTGGTCTCGAACTCCTGAGCTTAGGCAGTCTGCCCGCCTTGGCCTCCCAAAGTGCTAGGATTATAGGCGTGAGCCACCGCGCCCAACCAAGAGCAAGTTAATTTCTATGTAATTGTGTGGTTTTGGAAGATCTTCTTGGTATTGATTTCTGTTTTTATTCTACTGTGTTCTGAGAGTGTGGTTGGTATAATTCAGTTTATTTGTTTGTTTATTTATTTATTTATTTGGAGACAGGGTCTTGCTCTGTACCCAGACTAGAGTGCAGTGGCATTATCTCAGCTCACTGCAACCTCTGCCTCCTGGTTCAGGTGATTCTCCTGCCTCAGCCTCCTGAGTACCTGGGATTACAGGCACGCACCACTGTGGCCAAACTAATTTTTTGTGTTTTTAGTAGAGATGGGGTTTCACCATGTTGGCCAATCTGGTCGCGAACTCCTGACCTTCAAGTGATCCACCTGCCTCGGCCTCACAAATGAATCAGTTTTTTAAAATTTATTGAGATGTGCTTTTTGGCCAAGCATGTGGACCATCTTGGAGTATGTTCTGTGTGCTGTTGAGAAGAATATATATTCTGTGGTTGATGAGTGGAGTGTTCTGTAGATATGTATTAGGTCCAATTGGTCAAATGTTGAATTTATACCCAGAATTTGTTTTTTAATTTTCTGCCTTAATGATCTATCTAATGCTGTCAATGGGATGTTGAAATCTCCCAATATTATTACTATCTCTATAGATCTCTAAGAGCTTGTTTTATGAAACTGGATGCTTTGGCGTTGGGTGTGTGTATATTTAGAATTGTTAAGTGTTGTTGAATCGAACCCTTTATCATTATGTAATTACCTTCTTTGTCCTTTTGTACTGTCATTGGTTTTTTATATATAATTTTTTCTTTGTTTTTTTAAATAGAAATGGGGTCTCACGTGTTGCTGTGAACCCCAAATATCTGAGACAGATCTCAGTCAATTTAGGAAGTTTATTTTGCCAATGTTAAGGGCACGTGCCTGTGACACACCCTCAGGAGGTCCTGACAACATGTGCCCAAAGTGGTTGGGGCACAACTAGGTTTTATACATTTTAGGGAGGCATGAGACATCAATCAACATATATAAGATATGCATTGTTCTCTCTGGAAAAGCAGGACAACGCAAAGTGGGGAGAGTATGTCCAGGTCGTAGGTAGGTAAGAGACAAATGGTTGCCTTTTGTTTTTTTGTTTTTTTTTTTTTTTGAGTTTCTAATTAGGCTTTCCGAAGGAGGCACTCAGATATGCGCTTATCCTAGTGAGCAGAGGGATGACTTTGAGTTCTGTCTGTCCTTCATCCACAGGGAAATTCCTTGTGAGGGAGGTATGTAACTTTTTTCTAATCTTAGTAGCTATCTTTTAGGAGTAGAATAGGAGGCAGGGTTGCACTAAGCATTTCCCAGCTTGACTTTTCCCTTTGGCTTAGTGATTGTGGGGTTCCAAGATTTATTTTCCTTTCACGTTGCCCTGTCTGGTCTTGAACTCCTGAGCTCAAGCGATCCTCCTACCTTGTAAGAGTTAAAGAAAGGGGAAAGAGACACATAGGATGGCTTGGCAGTTAAAGACAGGTTTACTTTAGGGAAAACCTGAGAAGGGCTTCTGGCAGATTTTTTTTTGTTCAGGAGTGCTTTCTCTTACAGACTGAGTACATCAGTATATATTGGTTTTAGGGTGAGGGGGCTTATCACAAGCTTGGAATATTTATGTGTGGGGGAGAAGTTTATGGTGAAGTTGGAATGTCTCTTGGCGAAGGGGGGGTTATCTTGGGGTTGACATCTTTCCAGCAGGAAGGGGGTTATCTCGGGGCTGGCATCTTCCCAGCCAGAGTGGGGTGGCTAGCATGTCTCTGGTCGCTGAGGAGTTTGGAATGTTTCTCGTTGGAGATGTTTTTTTGGTTTACGGTCATGCTGACCTTAGCCATTTAGGCTGATGCCCTTTGGATTTAGGCAGTTTTTGATTAAGGTGAATTGGAAAATAACAGTGCTTGTGCAAGATGGGGATATTCCTGCTCTGTCACAGTTCGGCCTCTCAAAGCTCTGGGATTATAGTTGTGAGCCACTGTACCTGGCCCTGTTGTTTGATTTAAAGTCTGTTTTATCTGCCATAAGAATGGTGACCCCTTGTCAGGTGCAGTGGCTCACACCTGTAATCCCAGCACTTTGGGGGGCCGAGGTGGATGGATCACAAGAACAAGAGATCAAGACCATCCTGGCCAACATGGTGAAACCCCGTCTCTATGTACCAAAAATACAAAAATTAGCTGGGCGTGTGGTGTGCGCCTGTAGTCCCAGCTACTCAGGAGGCTGAGGCAGGAGAATTGCTTGAACCCAGGAGGTAGAGGTTGCAGTAAGCCGAGATCGCACCATTGCACTCCAGCCTGGTGACAGAGCAAGACTCCATCTCAAAAATGGAAGGGGAAGGGGAAGGGGAAGGGAGACCCCTGACCTTTTTTGTTTTCCATTTGCTTGCTTTTTCCAACCCTTTACTTTGAGCCTGTAGATATTTTTACATGTGAGACGTGTCTCTTGAAGGCAGCAGATGAATGAGTCTTTTTTCTTTCTTTCTTTCTTTCTTTCTTTTTAATCCAAATTGCAACTTTGTACCTTTTAAGCAGGATGTTTAGTGAAAGGCGAAAGATTTATATATTCTGAAGAGACCCTTTACATTCAAGGTTAATGTTGATAGGTGAGGTTTTGATCCTATTATTAAATTGGTAGATGGTTGCTTTGCCATGTCTGTTGCATGGCTGCATTATGGGGTCTTTGGGCTATGTTCTTCAGTGTGTTTTTGTGGTATCAGTGTTCTTTCATTTCCATGTTTAGAAGTCCTTTAAGGATCTCTGCTAAGGCTGATCTAGTGGTAACAAATTATCTTAGTGCTTGCTTGTCTGTAAAATATTTTATTTCTCCTTCATTTGTGAAGCTTAGTTTGGTAGAATATGAAATTCTTGGTTGTAGTGTCCTTTCTTTAAGAATGCTGAAAATAGACCCCCCATCTCTCTTGCCTTGTAAGGTTTCCACTGAGAAGTCCACTGTTCCTTTTGTATGGGATCTAACTTTTTTCTCTAGCTGCTTTTAAGATTTTTTCTTTAGCGTTAACCTTCAACAGTCTGGTGTCTATATGCCATGGTGATGTTCATGTTCACAGGGAGTTCTCTGGATTGCTTCTATCTGGATATCTTCCTCTCTGGCAAGATTAGGGAAATTTTCTTAAATTACGTCCTCAAATATGTTTTCCAGATCATTTACTTTTTCTCCTTCTCTCTCAGGAATACCAATAATTCATACATTTGGTTGCTTTACATTATCAAATATTTCTCAAAACCTTCTTCATTAAAAAAAAAATACTTTTTAGTCTGACTGAGTTAGTTTGAAAGACTGATCTTCAAGCTCCAAAATTCTTTCTTCTGCTTGATCCAGTCTATTAATAAAACTTAGTTATATTTTGAAATTCCTTAAGTGAATTTTTCAATTCCAGAAGCTCTGATTGATTCCTTTTTAAAATGTTTATCTTAAGATGTCTTCATTTCCTGAGTTGCTTTAGAAGTTTCTTTGTGTTTATTTTCAACCTTGTCTGGATCTTGTTGCGCTTCCTTGCAATCCTTGCTTTGAATTCTTTATCTGTCATTTCTGAGTTTCCATTTGGGTCAGGAGCCATTGTGGGAACACGACTGTGATCCCTCAGTGGTGTCACTACATTTAGATTTTTCACAAATCCAAAATTCTTGGGATAGTTCCGTTTCATCTGGAGACATTCACACTTCTAATTTTTGTAATTATTTTAATGCGGGCGGGATTTTTTCTTTCTTTCTTTCACTATAATGTTGTTGTTTTTCCCTTTCACATTTGTGATTTTAAATATCAACTCAGAAACCTGTTGAAAGAGACCCTTTTTCTCTGATTTTAGGTATTATTTATTATGCAGTGGTTATGAAGAAAGAAATGTAATAGAGAGTATAGTCAATACTAGTTTAAGGTGTAGCTCCCATATATGTCATATTTACTGATAATTTATCATAAATCTTAGCCTGAATCAATTAGTGGCATAATTTAGATTTTATCTTTTTGAACATTTGTCAGAAATATTATCCATGTTTGATAGTTTGCATTTTTTCTTTTTAAATATTTACTTATTGGGCCCCAGAATGCTTGTTGGAGGAGGGATTGGAATGAAATGTATCCTTCATTGAACAGGATTTTTGTTTTAGCTTAAAAATGAATTCTAAGATATGAATCACTTGTTTTCTTGCTGACATAAAAGCAAAACCTTTTTATTTTTGATAGAGACAGGGTCTTACTATGTTGCCCAGGCTGGTCTCAAACACGTGGCCTCAAGCAGTCCTCTTGCCACAGCCTCCTAAATTGCTGGGATTCCAGGCATGAGCTACCCTGTCAGTTTAGCAAAGACAATTTAAATGATTACCGGCCGGGCACGGTGGCTCAAGCCTGTAATCCCAGCACTTTGGGAGGCCGAGACGGGCGGATCACAAGGTCAGGAGATCGAGACCATCCTGGCTAACACGGCGAAACCCCGTCTCTACTAAAAACACAAAAAATTAGCCGGGCGAGGTGGCGGCGCCTGTGGTCCCAGCTACTCGGGAGGCTGAGGC
The DNA here is from genome assembly GCF_003255815.1 of Theropithecus gelada. Classification (NCBI taxonomy): domain Eukaryota; kingdom Metazoa; phylum Chordata; class Mammalia; order Primates; family Cercopithecidae; genus Theropithecus; species Theropithecus gelada. The sequence goes on along the minus strand of NC_037681.1, from coordinate 74,392,966 downwards.
GGGAGAATGGCGGGAACCCGGGAGGTGGAGCTTGCAGTGAGCTGAGATCTGGCCACTGCACTCCANAAGCCTGTAATCCCAGCACTTTGGGAGGCCGAGACGGGCGGATCACAAGGTCAGGAGATCGAGACCATCCTGGCTAACACGGCGAAACCCCGTCTCTACTAAAAACACAAAAAATTAGCCGGGCGAGGTGGCGGCGCCTGTGGTCCCAGCTACTCGGGAGGCTGAGGCGGGAGAATGGCGGGAACCCGGGAGGCGGAGCTTGCAGTGAGCTGAGATCTGGCCACTGCACTCCAGCCTGGGCGACAGAGCGAGACTCCGTCTCAAAAAAAAAAAAAAAAAAAAAAAAAAAAAAAAAAAAAAAATGATTACCAAGAAGTTAGCAAAGTAAATATGTTTGTTTAACAACATCCAACATCCAGTGATGAGGGAAAAGCTTATTGTGCTATAAAACCCTTTTGTGGTAGTTCCTTTGAAATTTATGTTGATTTTTTTTTTTTTTAATATGAGGATTATCTGTTAAATGGTTTATTTTGTATTAGGTGCAAATGTCAATTGTCAAGCCTTGGACAAAGCTACTCCCTTGTTCATTGCTGCTCAAGAGGGACACACAAAATGTGTGGAGCTTTTGCTCTCCAGTGGGGCAGATCCTGATCTTTACTGTAATGAGGACAATTGGCAGTTACCTATTCATGCAGCTGCACAAATGGGCCATACAAAGTAAGTGTTAAAACAGAAAATAAGCGTCGTCTCTTAATCAAAAGCTAATAAAGAATAAATCTGGGCTAGACCCTTCACCTCTAAGCAAAATTCTCTTCCTTACCAATCTGCTGGGTGAATAGATCTACCCCTAATCTGTCCCTCGTGCTGTCTTTTGCTCCTACTAGTCCTGGACTTTGATATTGTGAGGCAGAGTTGCTAGAGACTGGGTAGGCTCGGGGACTTTCTCAGGGTATTGACTCTTCCCATTGATTTCTCTAGTAATGGCTGTATCCACCACCTCCTCCTCCCTAGTTTTATCCCAGGCATCTTTTTAGGCATCAATCTGATGAGGCCATCCGTGTTACCTCTTTGACCCTGGAAAGCTTTTGATTTTGTGATGCCTGTTGAAGTGTATGCTAAGTAGTCCTCCCTGTCTTAAACCCTTTGACTGAACTTTTCTTGATCTAACTTCAAATTAGGGAGAGAGTAAATGGGGTTCCAGGAATCTTAGAAGCTATATCCTGTGAGAATATGGCTATCTTAAATTGATAGTCAATAATTTTTAGAAATATATGTTTAGAATCTTTACAGCCATAATTCTACAATAATACTTTTTATAGCTGTTGTTAGTATTATCTGATTTAAAAAGTAATAGTAAAATATTCATTACTTAATTTAGTTTGTTTACGTAGTAGGAAAACAGATTCTGGAATTTGGTCATTGTGCCACTAGGTGACACAATACCTTACTATTTCATTAATATTTGTAAGCATGTTTATTATGTCTTGTGGGAGAGTATAATTTTTCCAACCTATTTAAAAAAATTAAACACATTAAATTTAAGAGACATTAGACTATTTTAACAAAATACTTAGATTTAAAAATTTGATATTTTCCCCAATTCTTGATCATTTATTTAAACATAAGTGTTAGATATTATACTCTGAGCTTTAAATGATACCAAAAGTCTCTTGGGCATTTGTTCTCAATTTTGAGAATTCTCATTGTCACTGATGATTTTCTTTATAGCCTACTTCAAAGGTAGCCCCTTTTGTGAATTAAGTTCTACTTAAATGTTATCTTAGACATACATTACATGAGGAAAAGTTACAAAGAGAAATTTACTGTTATAAAAATACTTCAGAGTAGCCCTGTCTGTCTTTTCCTAGAAAGAGGGAATTTCCTGGCTTTGTTACACAGTTTTATTTTTAATTTTAGAAGGGTGGAATAGTCCTTTTTTCTTTCCAGTTGACTGCCAGAGGTAAGTTTACAAATAACCTAAGAACTTTTGTTTTAATTATTTTCTGAGAACTTTCTCTTCCTAGGAACCAGCTTCTTTATAAGTCTGCCTCCATAATTTAATAAGCTCACTTTTTTTCCTTTCCTTTTTTTTTTTTTTTTTTTTTTGAGACGGAGTCTCGCTCTGTCGCCCAGGCTGGAGTGCAGTGGCGCAATCTCGGCTCACTGCAAGCTCCGCCTCCCGGGTTCACGCCATTCTCCTGCCTCAGCCTCCTGAGTAGCTGGGACTACAGGCGCCCGCCACCGCGCCCGGCTAATTTTTTGTGTTTTTAGTAGAGACGGGGTTTCACCGTGGTCTCGATCTCCTGACCTTGTGATCCGCCCGCCTCGGCCTCCCAAAGTGCTGGGATTACAGGTGTGAGCCACCGCACCTGGCCTTTTTTTCCAGATAATAGAATATTTTAGCAGAAATTATAATTTCTTCCCGATGAAAATATTAGTCTTAATTTCATGTCAATTATCATCTTTACAAATTTTTACTAATTGGACAAGAAAAACTAATTGGTACTTTAAGAAGGAAAATAGTGCATTTTCTTGATGCTAGTTTATACTTAGAAGAATAATGTCTTAAATAATTTATTAGACCCTAAAATATCTAACATAACATTTAAATTTTGGGGAATAAGGTGGTGCCAGTAAGGTAATAAAATTAAAAGAGCACCTTTTCTGTTTACATATAGGGACGTTAATTTTGTTTCACATGTATTTAAAGACCTTTATATTAAGTGATAATAAGTGTAACATTTTAGAGTAAATATATAACATGTAATAGTTTAACGTTGTTGGTAGAAGGTACACCCTAGACAGAAATATTTCTTAAAAGAATCAGTTGGTAATTCTGAAAAAATTGTGCTTTAGAAATGTTGCCTACACTTATGCACTTATAAAAACACTAAATTCTCCTGAATTTGTGTATTTATAGAATCTTGGACTTATTAATACCACTTACTAACCGGGCCTGTGACACTGAGCTAAACAAAGTAAGCCCTGTTTACTCAGCAGTGTTTGGGGGACATGAAGGTTGCCTAGAAATATTACTCCGGAATGGCTACAGCCCAGACGCCCAGGCGTGCCTTGTCTTTGGATTCAGTTCTCCCGTGTGCATGGCTTTCCAAAAGGAGTATGTATATTTGCTATGTTTTTATTTTTATTCTTTTTTGCTGTATGGAGATGTGTTTTGAAGTGACTTTCTTTCACAGTGAAACTTAGTATCTCTGTTAGTGCTAAATTGCTAGCTTGGAACACAAATAGGAAAAAACGGATCCTTCAGTTAAGCTGTAGCACAAATGAGGTGATAATATCAGATTGTTTTCCTTCCTTCTTTGGATCTGGATTACATTTTTAGTGCAGCAATTTTAGGAAATACAATTTAAGTAGATGCAGAAATTCACTGATATTTTTGGTCTTCAAAACAATTCCAGAATTAAAAATGGGACTTTATCAAGTAAGGCAGTGACTGTTTCAGGTCATTTACCATTTCAAATTTATAAGATATAAGCCTAAAAATAAAACTTTAGTTTTATAGAAATTATTGTGTTTCTAATGTATTTGATGCATAGCATTAAAAAAAATTTTTTTTTGAGACAGGGTGTCACTCTGTGGCCCAGGCTGGAGTGCAGTGGCACCATCTTGACTCACTGCATCCTCCACATCCCAGGCTCAAGTGATCCTTCTACCTCAGCCTCCAGAGTAGCTGGGTCTACAGGCGTACACCAACACTCCCAGCGAATGTTTTTATTTTTAGTAGAGATGAAGTTTCTCCATGTTGCCCAGGCTGGTCTTGAACTCCTGGGCTCACGCAGTTCACTTGCCTCGGCCTCCCAAAATGCTAGGAGTACAGGCGCGAGCTACCATGCCTGGCTGTATATTATTTTTTGATGCAAGTCTGAATAGTTAAGTTTTTAAAAGCCCCCAAATTAATTATTTTTCTAAACTGTCATAATTCTGTGAAATAGAGTAAGTGAAGAATTACTGCTGCCTTGTTAGTGTCTGGCCAGTAACTTTGTCTATAATACTCTTACGGTTTTAAAACACTGAGAATAAAGCCATGTGTAAGAAAAGCCATATTGAGTAATATCTGATCATCTAGTAATGGAATAAGTTGTGAAGATAGATGCTATTGTGTTTAATGATACAGAAGAGGTTGCAGGCATACCTCAAATTGTATTGGCCTTCTTCAATTCACTATTATGGATCTCTATTTAATTTAAGTAGTTATCAAGAAATTATTTACTAAGCTTTTCAGCCTTTACTGTCTCTTAACATTTGCCATGTAAAATTCGTAGTTCACTATATTTGTTTGAAGTTTAAGCTTATACATTTTAGTAGAGACAGGGTTTCACCAGGCTGGTCTCAAACTCCTGGCCTCAAGTGATCTGTCTGCCTCCAGCCTCCCAAAGTGATGGGATTATAGGTGTGAGCCACCCCACCTGGCCTCTTAAACTTATACATTTTAGTTTGAATATTTGGGTTTTGGTTAATCTGAGTATCTGGGACCCACTTTATGCATAACTTTCATGATCTCATAGGATTTTCTTGTGTGCCCCATTAAGTTTTGTCTTTTTAAAGAGAAGAGCTATAATTACTTTAGTTGACCTTCAGTGAGATTGCACTGATGACTTTTATTTGCCCTTCTCTATCCCAAATCTTAACGCCATTACAGAGCTGAACATTTCTTATTAGACCAGAATATAACAATTTTGGATTGCGCGCACGTGTGCATGTGCATGTGTACGTGTGTGTGTGTATTCAGTACGATGATGGTCTTTTTTGGCCTTCATCTTATCTTTTGGATGAACAATGTGTTTGGTTCTTACGATCACAGCAGCTAAGCTCATGCCTCATTACCTTATAAGTGTAGTTTGAATTAAGCCATATAATGTAGTACCCCTGTTAACCCTGAAACACCTTAAAATTAATGATATTCCTTGGGAGCTGCGCAGTATGTTTCATGCCATCTATAGGTTCAGATAAATGAAATTAGGTGGGAAAGATCTTAAATAGGTTTTTAGATTTTCCAAGATTAGCTGAAATTTTAGGGGGGCAGACCCTTTTTTCTCCTTAGATTTCTACAAAATCAGTCAATAACACTAATTGACCATTTTGTTATATAGAGAGCACTAAATAGATCCTGTTAAACTTACTGAGGAAGCTGAAACATAGACACTATCCTTTGAGAATTTAAAACCTAATGGGGAAAATAGTATTTAGTGGCATTTGCTTCACTATCTTCTGCTATCTTTGGCAAAGAAGCGTTTTTAATGTATTTTTTTGTATTTTTTATAGACTCATAGAAGGGAAGGTTCCTATTTTTTTTTCTGCTGTGTCTGGGATAACTGCAAATATGAACTATTATCTCATTCTTGAGTAGTGATATAAATGATTTTTTTCTTTTCCTTTCACAAGTACTCCAAAGTTGTATTTTTAAGGAACTCCACAGTTTGGTTTGCTTTTTATGTCTCAGTTACTCTGTAGAATTTTTTTCTGTGTCAGCTTCAGTGATGCTAAGTTCTTAACATGCTGTGTAGCCTACGTGGAGTGATTCCACTACAGCCTGTTTCTTTCTCTCTCACTAATGACTACAAAAAACTGTGGTCAAAATTCAAAACAAAACTACCTGAGGACTCTCAAAGGGACAAAAGCAGATAGATTATGAAAGAGAGTGGTAACTTGATGAAGAGATCCACATGAAAATGAATTTTCCAGTTTCCTTTTCCTCTTTTTTTTTTTTTTTTTTTTGAGACAGTCTCGCTGTGTTGCCCAGACTGGAGTACAGTGGTGCGATCTGGGCTCACTGCAACCTCCATCTCCCGGGTTCAAGTGATTATCCTGTCTCAGCCACCCAAGTACCTGGGATTATAGGCAAGTGCCACCATGCTCAGCTACTTTTTGTATTTTAAAAGAGATGGGGTTTCACCATGTTGGCCAGGCTGGTCTTAAACTTCTGACCTCAAGTGATCTGCCCGCCTTGGCCTCCCAAAGTGCTGGCATGAGCCACTGTGCCTGGCCTCCTTTTTCTTTTGCTTTGTTGCCCTGAGGGCCAACCCTGAACTGGAACTGAGTAGCACCAGTGGCACCAGCAGCTAAAATCAGTCAGTAACATTAATTGTCCAATTGTTTAATATAGAGAGCACTAAACAGATCCTATTAAACTTACTGAGAAAGCTGAAACATAGACATGATAGAAAGCTTGTTTTTCTGGTCAGAGGAATCAGGTAAATGGAACCCTATGGGCCAGAGAATGATAGGGGAGTCTTGGAGAAGAGAGAGCTTGGAGAAGTGGATACCCTAATTCGGCATATGAATTTGCATATTCCCGACTTACCCCAAGCTTTAAATGCACAAGACAGACCCAAATTGTTTTTTATTTTGTTTTGTTTTTGAGACAGGATCTCATTCTGTTGCCCAGAACAGAGTGCGGTGACATGATCATGACTCACTGCAGCCTTAACTTTCCTGGACTCAGGTAAATATCCTGCCTCAGCCTCTTGAGTAGCTAGGACGACAGTTGTGCGCCACCGTGCCTGGATTTTTTTTGTTGTTGTTTTGTTTTTTTTGTAGAGACAGGGTTTGCCGTGTTGCCTAGGCTGGTCTTAAACTCGGAGCTCAAGTGATCTGCCTGCCTTAGCCTCTCAAAGTGCTGGGATTGCAGGCATGAGCCACGGCACCCAGCCAACCCAAAATGTTGAAAGTAAGATTTGAACTATCATCAAAGTCTCAGGCTAGACCCTGAGTGGCACATTCATGGGTCCAGGCTTAAAGGAGGAAAGCAGAGGCTTTTGAGAGCTGAACTGACATTAGAACCACTGTGTAAGGTGAAACAGAAATTGCAGTTTGAACCCAACTAGGTTATATGCTTGCTGAAATAAACAAACGAAAAAACTAGTGTTCTTCAAAGGATTATAACGAGACCCAGGACTCAGAATTTATATACATGCAAATGTTAATTCACAATGTCCCGGAGGCAACCTAAAATTATTTGGCATATGAAGAACTGATAAAAATGACTAAATCTCATGGTTTGAAAAAGCAATTAATAGAAGCCAGTGCTGAGATGGTACAGATGTTAGAAATGTCAGATACTTGAAAGCAGCTCTTACAACAGTGCTTCATGAGGCTAACATACTGGAAAAAATGAAAAGGTAGAAATTCTCAGCTGAGGATTAGAAACTATAAAAAAACTAAAAAATACAATAATCTGAAATAAAAAAATTTACTACATGTACTCCATAGCAGAATGAAAGATATAGGAAAGAGTAAATTAACTTAAAAGTAAACCAGTAGAAATTATTAACACAGGATAAGACATGCTCTCTGGCAGCTAGAGTGTGCAGGCTGGCCTGGCACAACCATGCAGCTTCTGGAGTTTCTGTTGGTTAGAGATTCAGGAATAGCTTGGTGGGCAGTTCTGGCTTGGACGTTTCTCTTATAGTTGCATTAAATATTAGTTGAAGCTACAGTCATGAGCAAACTTGACAGGAGCCAGAGGATCAACTTCCACAGAGGCTTACTGACATGGATCACTCATATGGCTGGGTGTTGGCAGGAAACCTCGGTTTCTCTCTATAAAAGCCTCCCACAGGATGGCTGGAATATTCTTATGGCATGGTAGCAGATTCCCTCAGAGGAAGAGATCCAAGAGAGAACAAGACAGAAGTCATAGTGACCTGGTTCATTGAAATTATGGCTGTCACCTCCACAGATCACATACACAAGCCCTGATTCAATATGGAAAGACTGTACAAAAGCACAAATATGAGGAGGAGAGGATCACTGGGAGCAATCTTGGAGGCTAGCTGTCTCACACATTATCTCTGAAATTGCTATTTTTTTATTTTGAAATTTTTTTTTTTTTTTTTTTTTTTTTGAGACGGAGTCTCACTCTGTCGCCCAGGCTGGAGTGCAGTGGCCAGATCTCAGCTCACTGCAAGCTCCGCCTCCCGGGTTTACGCCATTCTCCTGCCTCAGCCTCCCGAGTAGCTGAGACTATAGGCGCCCGCCACCTCGCCCGGCTAGATTTTTTGTATTTTTTTTAGCAGAGACGGGGTTTCACCGTGTTAGCCAGGATGGTATCGATCTCCTGACCTCGTGATCCGCCCGTCTCGGCCTCCCAAAGTGCTGGGATTACAGGCTTGAGCCACCGCGCCCGGCCTTATTTTGAAATTTTTAAACATACATAAAAGTAGAGAGATTGGTACAATGAACTCCCATAGACCCATCATTCATACTCAGTAGTGATCAAGGAAATGAATGCCATCATTTTATTCTTTGCAAATATCCCTGAGAAACACATGCTCTTCCCACCTCCAGCCTTCATCCAAACATCTTATACTAACTTTCTTTAAATTTCAGTGTTCCAGGCTCTCTCCTTCTCCCCTCTTTCTAGTATGTTTATGGGGTAGAGGCAAGACCATTACAAAGAAAGAAGGCCCTTTGTGCTGGGCATCTAGGCTTTTTCAGACATCCTGTGAAACCTAGGCAGAGTCTCCCAAGCCTCTGCTCTTACACTCTGCACCCACAGGCTTAACACCATGACCATGAAGAAGCCACCATTATGACTTGCACCCTCTGAAGCAGTGGCCTGAGCTGTACCTGGGCCCCTTTGAGCCATGGCAGGAGCAGCTAGGATGCAGGGGCTAGTGTCCCAAGGCCGTGGAGCAGTGGGGCACTGGGCCTGGCCCATGAAACAATTCAGTCCTCCTAGGCCTCTGGGCCTGTGATGGGTGAGGCTGCTGGGAAGATCTCTGAAATGCCTTTGAGGCCTTCCACCACCCCGTGGTGGTTTTTGCTATTAGCACTTGGCTCCTTTTTACTTAACGCAGATTTCCGAAGTCTGCTTGAATTCCTTCCCTGAGAATAGGCTTTTCTTTTCTACCATTTGCCAGGCTGCAACTTTTCCAAACTTTTATACTCTGCTTCTCCTTTAAATGTAAGTTCCAACATTAGGTTATTTCTTTGCTGATGCATATGAGCATAGGTTCTTACAAGCAGACAGGCTACCTCTTGAACACTTTACTGCTTCGAAGTTTCTTCCACCAGATACCCTAAATCATCACTCTCAAGTTCAAAGTTCTACAGATCTCCAGAGCAGGGGCACAATGCGTCCAGGTTCTTTGCTAAGGCATAACAAAAGTGACCTTTGCTCTAGTTCCCAGTAAGCTCTGCTTTTCCATCTGAGACCTTGTCAGCCCAGCCTTTACTATTATTCACTATCACCACTTTGGTGACAGTCATTTAACCAGTCTCCAGGGAGTTCCAAACTTTCGCTCATCTTTCTGTGTTCTTCTGAGCCCTCCAAACTCTTCCACCCTCTGCCCATTACCCAGTTCCCAAGTTGTTTCCACATTTTTAGGTGTCTTTATAGCAGTGCCCTACTCTTCAGTCCCAATTTTCTGTATTAGTTCGTTCTTGCATTGCTATAAAGAAATATACCTGAGACTGGGTAATTTATAAAGAAAAAGGTTTAATTGGCTCACAGTTCCACAGGTTATACAGGAACCATGATGTTGGTGTCTGCTCAGCTTTTGGAGACACCTCAGGAAACATAATCATGGCAGAAGGTGAAGTGAGAGCAGGCCACTTCTTACACGGCAGGAGCAAGAGAGTGAGTGTGGTAGGTGCCACATACTTTTAAACAACCAGATCTCACAAGAACTCACTACTGTGAGGACACTACTGAGAGGAATGGTGCTAAACCATTTATGAGAAACCCATCCCCATGATCCAGTCACCTCCCACCAAGCCCCACCTTCAACCCTGGGGATTACAATTCATCATGAGATTTGGGTGGTGGCACAGATCCAAACCACTTCAGTAGATCTAGGGTGGGACCTGATGTTCTGCATTTCTTTCTTTTTCTTTTCTTTCTTCCTTTTTTTTTTTTGAGACAAGAGTCTCACTCTATCACCCAGGCTGGAGTACAATGACACCATCTCGACTCACTGCAACCACCACCTCCCGGGTTTACGCATTTCTCATGCGTCAGCCTCCTGAATAGCTGGGATTACAGGTATGTGCCACCATACCTGGCTAATTTTTGTATTTTTAGTAGAGATGGGGTTTCACCATGTTGGCCAGGCTGGTCTCAACTCCTAAGCTCAAGTGATCTGCCCCCCTCAGCCTCTCAAAAGTGTTGGGATTACAGGCGTGAGCCACTGTGCCCAGCATACTCTGCATTTCTTTCTTTCTTTCTTTTTTTTTTTTTTTTTTTTTTGAGACGAAGTCTTGCTCTGTCACCCAGGTTGGAGTGCAGTAATGCGATCTTGGCTCACTGCAAACTCTGCCTCCTGGGTTCACACCATTCTCGCACCTCAGCCTCCCGAGTAGCTGGGACTACAGGTGCCCACCATCACGTCTGGCTAATTTTGTTTTTGTGTTTTTAGTACAGATGGGGGTTTCACCATGTTAGCCAGGATGGTCTTGAACTCTTGACCTCAAGTGATCTGCCGGCTTCGGCCTCCCAGAAGTGCTGGGATTACAGGCGTGAGCCACCATGCCCAGGCCATAGTCTGCATTTCTAATAAGCTAACAAGGTGGTGCCAATGCTGCTGATCCACAGACCACACTGTGAGTAGCAAGAGTGTAGAGCTGTGCTGCCCAGATTGGTAGCCACCAGCCACATGTGGCTATTTAAATTAATTAAAATTAAGTAGCATCATAAATTACTTCTTCAGTTTCCCTAGCCACCCTTCAAGTGCTCCAGAATCATGTGTGGCTAGCTACCCTACCGAATAGTACATCATCACAGAAAGTTCCGCTGCATGGTGGTGGTATAGAGAATTGACTCATAGTAACTCTCCCACAGCTACTTTTTAGACCAGAACAATTATTTATTCACAGCAAAAGAAGACCTGGGCAGGGTAAACAGCAACAGGTTACTTATAGTATTTATTTCCTCTTTCCGGAACGGACAACCCAGTGTTCCCAAAGACAATATGGAAGGTTGTTTGGTTAGCTCAGCACCTGAGCGAAAGAGGTTGGATATGTTTACCAGATTGTGAGAATGGATAAATTGCTTTTCTTCACACTAGAAGTATATTTTTCTTAATAACTAGTATTGGGCATAAGAATCAGGGCTGAGAATGCTGGGGGAAGACATCCTATTAAGAAACTGCCTTTTGGCCGGGTGCGGTGACTCATGCATGTAATCCCAGCACTTTGGGAGGGTGAGGCGGGCGAACCACGAGATTAAGAGATCGAGACCATTCTGGCTAACATGCTGAAACCCTGTCTCTACTAAAAATGCAAAAAGTTAGTCGGGCATGGAGGCACGCTCCTGTAGTCCCAGCTACTCAGGAGGCTGAGCCAGGAGAATGGCATGAACCCGGGAGGTGGAGCTTGCAGTGAGCCGAGATTGCGCCACCGCACTCCAGCCTGGGCAACAGAGCAAGACTCCGTCTCAAAAAACAAAACAAAACAAAAACACAAAAGAAGCTGCCTTTTGACTCCTTTTTAAAGACATAATATTTTGTCTGTCTGTTTACATATCTGCTTCTTCATTAGACTGTAAGCTCCTTGAGAGCAGGGATTTGCCCTGGATCTGACTCCTATTAGACATTCAAAATATATTTGTGAGTTAATGAATCAATAATTATATCAGATTAGCATATTTATTATATCTTAGTCTTCTTCAGTGCCTTGTAGAGAGAGAAGGATGGAGCATGATTCTTGGGCTTGGATGAGTCACAGATGTATAGTGGCTGTGTGACTTCAGATATTTCACTTCATTCTGCTAAATCTCATTCCATTATCTTTAAAATATGGATAGTAATAACACTTAAGCTTGCTTTAGAAAATTATTTTGAGGATCAAATGAACTAACAGTTGTGAAATGCTTTGTAATTTATAATTATTATCTTTAAAAAACCCTAGTTTTTTGGGTGAGAGGGTCTTTGATCTCAATGTCCATATACATACAGATCACCTTGCACAGGTGTCTGTCTTGTTCTCTCATTCTAGGGTATTGCCTGTTTGGAACATCCACTCATATTTTCAAACTGTCCCTCTCTGGCCAACTAGCTTTTGCAATTTAAAATATTTACAAATGTTTAACAAATTTAAAAGTTAAAAAAAAATTAAGGAAATTATCCACACAGAAGTACGGAAAAGAAAAAAGATTGAAGAGAAAAACAAGAGCCTCCGGGAATGAAGGTTCAATATCAACAGGTCTAACATTCATGTCATTAAAATCCAGAAGCAGAGGAGATTGGGCACAGAAAAAATATGTAAATTAATAATTGCTAAAAACTTCCTATTATTGGATAAATATATAAATTTACAGATTTAAGAAGGCTATTAAACCCAAACAGGATAAACTCACAGAAAGGCATGATCAGAAAAATCAAACTGCTATAAACCAAATGTAAAGGAGACCTAGTCTCTCCCCGGATCAAAGAAGAAAAAGAAAAACAAAAGTAAAGGGGAAGCAGTATGGTGTACAGTAGTCCTTGGTCACAGACATGAGTTAACAAACTTTGTTTTTGTTTTTGCATCTCTTAGTAATTTTGCTCCTTGAAGTGGCCATGTAGGCATAATTACAATTTTTTTGTGTATGGCTATTGAAAGGGCATATGAAGTATTTTCTTTCATGTGAGACTTGTAATTGAACCAATATATTATTTGGTCGATTTTCAGTGAGTAGTCATTGGAAAATGCTGTATTTTTAGCCTTTAAAAAATAAAGTCAAAACATCAAAATATCTGTTTTAGGAGTGTGTATTCTCTTAGTCTGTCTTTTATTTTTCATTCTAGAATTGGGCCACACCTTATTCTATAAAATAGAACATAGCAAACTTTAAGGACAAAGAGACTTAGAATTTGGTTGTGGGAATTTTGTCAAAAATATCAAGGTTCAGAATTTACCAAAGTAGGATCACAGGTCAATGTGAAATAATAGTCACTTATCTCAACTAGAGTGATAATTAAATGGCTTCAGAAGGCAAATGCAGAAAGTTATATAGTTGTAGAAAAACCTTAGTTCTTTATTAGAGAGTTTTCATAAGTAATCAAATAGAATAAGGACAACATGAAGCACAGAGAATCATCTTGATAAAATGCAGAATCTTTGTTTTTTTAGACCAGTTACCTAAAAAGTGAAGGAAAACTTTTCATTATTTCTAAAACTAAATACTACATTTTTATTATCTAATGTCTGGCTGGTTGCTTATACAGTTCCTGTATGTGTAATGGGAAACTCATTTATTTTGAGTTTCTGTTTGAAGCTTTGCCAATTAGGCAAGAAAATGATCATTTTCCCAGTAGGTTTTGCTTTAGTATGTCAAGAGGGTCATATAACCAGTGTCTGAGGGAAAAAAATTGAAGCTGAAAAATATGTTTTTGGTTATTTCTTTCAATAAGTAAGCATTTGAAAATTTGGATTGCCCACAATCACATGACTAAAAATAATTAAATTAATTAGAGTCACCAATTATAAAGCAAGGACAATTGAATATAATCTTAATTTTAAAATAGCTGTCATATGTTGTTTTTTCCTTTTTTTTTTTGAGACAGTCTCTTGCTCTGTGGCCCAGGCTGGAGTGCAGTGGCGTGATCTTGGCTCACTGCAACCTCTGCCTTCTGGGTTCAGGCGTTTCTCATGCCTCAGCCTCCTGAGTAGCTGGAATTACAGGTGTATGCCACCACACCTGGCTAATTTTTGTATTTTTAATAAAGATGGGGTTTCGCCATGTTGGTCAGGCTGGTCTCAAACTCCTGGCCTCAAGTGATTTGTCTGCCTTGGCTGTTTAAAGTGTGGAATTACAGGTGTGAGCCACGACGCCCAGACCTTCTTTCTTTTCTTAATGCGACATACATGAATTTCCTGTATCACTTTTACCAGTTATTAATAAGAGTTCAAATTTGGTCACAATACTGGTACCTCGTAACTTAGAAGACTTTATTTTCCAAAATTAATTATTTGATATTCTAATTTTTAGGGATTTGGTAACAGATAAGTTTAATGGTGTAAATTTAAAATTTTTATTTTTATAGCCACAATGTGTTATGATAGTGTTAATTTGGTATGATTGTTGTAATTAACACCTATCTGACTTCAGGTGTTAATGGCTAAAAGACTTTCCTTTTCTCATTTGTATGTTTCCTAGTATTTCTCTGAAATCTATTAATTTAGTATTTGTGGTCTTTCTTGCACTATTGACCTGTTGTATTCTGATAAACTTTTATCTACTTTTATAAATAGTACAACTAATACCAAAAGGTGATGAAATTGATAGGTAACAGCTTTGGGTTTTCATTATTATTGTTGTGGTTTTGAGATAGAGTTTCACTCTGTTGCCCAGGCTGGAGTACAGTGGTGCAGTCATTGCTCACTGCAGCCTCAAACTTATGAGGTCAAGTGATCCTCCTGCCTTGGCCTCCTAAAGTGCCCCAGGTTTTAAGTTTTCTCTTCCTTATTATTTTTTCAGCTAATTCAACTTTTAAGTTCAGTATCAGTGTTCTGAAACATTTTTGGTAAGTATTCTTTGTGAGGGTGACCCTTACCTCCCTTCACCACTCCCAGGGATAATGGAAAGGTGTCTCCTCCACTACTGTACAGATCCTGCAACAAAAGCAGTTTTTGTCCTTTGGAGCTAAAAAGTTAGCAGGTATATTGATATGAAGCCAGTCTTTCAAGAGTAATTGAGTAATCCATCTCGAATGAGGAAATATAAGAAAAAGCTTCCTCCAAATGGAATGGGGAGGGGAGAGGGAAGTTGAGAAGTTTTAGGACTGAGCAAATATGAATGCCTTTTATATATGGCCATAGAAGTAAATTGTGGCTTAGCTCACCTGATTTTATCTGTTTTTCTAATTGATACTAATCATTGTTATTATATTAGTTTCACAGAATTCACTGTGTTCATTCTAGCCCCCATGTCGTGTGGGCACATCTGACAAAACTGAATGTCTTCATGTTGTTTTCAGCTAATGGTCAAAAGCCATTCAGTAAAACTCACTATTTGGCCTGTTATAATTCATCTGATAAATTGGTTGGATATTTTGTTTGCTAATTGAGCATAAAATGCTGAAGATATTTGCCCATTTTTATTTGTTTAAAAGAAATTTTTTTTTCTTGTTGAATTTTCTCTTACTGTTCTTTTATATGTGAGCACTGTTTTTTTGCACAGTTTTGAACTTCAAGGAGCAGAGTGGTAGAAAATGTACAAACCCCCAAAATAAGGTCTAGACTAATTGGATCTTAATTTTTAAATCTCTCCTCTCAGTATCTGATGTTCACTTTTTATATAATATACGGTCTCTCTATGTCACAATTAACTCTTGAGATTTATGTTAAACAAGAGAGACTTTTGTTTAAATCTCGGGTACTTGAAGAGTTTTCTCAATTTGATATTAGGGCTATGGAGAGAATTTGTTGAAGTGTTAAGAGAAATACATACTAATTTATATTTTAACGAGAGGTTATCCGTGCTCAAGGATTTACTGTGTACTTAGTGACATGTAATAATCAAGGTCATATAGAACCCTGAAGTTGAAATTGCTTGTGTTTTTGTAGTGTGCACATGTATTTGAGACCTTCTTTAATAACTTTCCCAGAAGCTCAGGGCATGCTGACAAAACTCTTTGCTTCTCCAGTTTATTTTGTGTTTATTTTATTCTTCAAATAAATGGTAGTTTTCTGGGAAAAGGGTCTATATTGTAGCACTCTGCCGTTTTATAAGGCTTTTGGGATTTGCTCTTGCCCCTTCTAATACAAGGTGATGTGAATAATTGGAAGAGGTTTAGAGCAATTTTCTAAAGTGTGTTTTGGTAGAATACTAATTCTGTAGATTGTTAATAGATATCATATGGGATCAAAGGGGTTGTATTGTTAAATAAGTTTGGGAAGTACAGGATTAAATAATATTGAATATGTTTCTTTTGTGGAGGGCTTTTGAGAATTTTTCTTATTGAAGTGTGCTTTGTGAATTCCTAAAAGAGGAATGGATCTACAAAGATTTGAAAAGTCCAGAAACATAGGATAGAACTTATATTTAAGTATATATACAATTGTTCTTGTGTTTACAGAGTTTAGGGCATTTTATACTTTTGTTTGCTTTTTTCAGATTAATGATTGGACCCATTGCTTTAATTTTAAAGGTACTACTTCTGAAAGGTATCTGGAGGTCGAATAAAAACATAGAGCATATAATTGGAAATGTAACTAACATACTATTTAAAAACACACTCATCCTATCTTTCTTTCTCAGACTCACTGTATACTGTGTAAGATTTCTCAATTTTTTTCACTGGAGAGTATTTTTCATATGGATCATTTTCAGGAACTAAAGTTCCATGTAACCTACTTTGGAAAACATAGGTCTGGCTTTAAAATATTCTTCAATTTGACTGTATCATGAAGTGTTCAGTTTTCATAGTAGAGAAGAGATATTGCAGCAATTTGCAATGTCATATTCACTGTTAGATTTTAGTTTGATATTTTTATCCCAGTTCTGCCAATTACTAGCTTTGTGACTCAGCTTCAGTTTTTGCATCTGCGATGGAGATAATAATAGAACTTAATTAATTTTAAGATGTAGTACCATAAATTAAATTTTTGTTCATTAAAAGGTTTTTAAATTTTTTAAAATACCATTATAAATGTAAGGCCAGTCACGGTATCATACCTTTTGGGAGACCAAAGCAGGAGGATTGCTTGAGGCCAGGCGTTCGAGACCAGCCTGGGCAACATAGTGAGAGTCTGTCTCTACAAAAAAATTTTAAAATTAGCCAGGCATAGTGGCATGTACCTGTAGTCCCACCTAGTCAGGAGGCTGAAGTGGGCGGATCACTGGAGCCCAAGAGTTCAGTTACAGTGAGCCTTGATTGTGCCACTGCATACCAGCCTGGGCCACAGAGCAAGACCCTGTCTCTAGAAAAATAAATAAATTTAACAGTGGGAGGGAAATTGGCTAAGGTTATTGCTGAACAAAATGATATCTTAGAGATTCCTAGAATGAATCATTTAGTTTTAAGGACTGATCACATTGTTTATTGATTTTGTTAAGCAAAGCATTTTGTAGTAAAGATACTTAATTGTACAAAATGTCACAATTTGAGTTTTCTATTTGTCAATGATAATTTTTAAAATGACATATTTATTTAAGATGAATGTTTTAAATTATAATACCTGTTCACAGTTGAAAATTTAAAACCATGAAGGACGGTGTAAAAAGCAAAAGCCCCACCACATTCTCTAATCTCAATCCACTAGATGTGTAAAAACCATCCACTATCTCATCTGCCATACTTATTCTGCAGCTGTAAATACTATTAACAATTTGTGGCTGGGCGCAGTGGCTCGTGCCTGTAATCCCAGCATTTTGGGAGGCTGAGGTAGGCAGATCAAGAGGTCAGGAGATCAAGACCATCCTCGCTAACACGGTGAAACCCGTCTCTATTAAAAAATACAAAAAATTAACTGAGCGTGGTGGCGGGCGCCTGTAGTTCCAACTGCTCAGGAGGCTGAGGCAGGAGAATGGCGTGAACCCGGGAGGCGGAACTTGCAGTGAGCCGAGATCGGGCCACTGCACTCCAGCCTGGGCGACAGAGCAGGACTCCGTCTCAAAAAAACAAACAAACAACAGCAACAACAAAAAAGCAATTTGTAAGAAGTATGTCAAAGTCTAACTTGTTCTTTTTTTCTTTTTATTTTTTATGGTGGAGCTGTGAGTTCTTTGGAATTGTGAACATTCTTTTGAAATATGGAGCCCGGATAAATGAACTTCATTTGGCATACTGCCTGAAGTACGAGAAGTTTTCGATATTTCGCTACTTTTTGAGGAAAGGTTGCTCATTGGGACCATGGAACCATATATATGAATTTGTAAATCATGCAATTAAAGCACAAGCAAAATATAAGGAATGGTTACCACATCTTCTGGTTGCTGGATTTGACCCACAGATTCTACTGTGTAATTCTTGGTAAGAAATTCTACCATAGTGGGGCTTACCCTTTTTGAGTGAATATACTACCTTTAATTTCCTTCAGTTTCTTGAGATCGCAGTGTTTGGAGAAGGGTGTGTCTGTGTTTTGACTGCGATGGCTGAATTGGGGTGAAGGAGTTGGTGGCTGCTAATAGTGAGATTGAGTTTAAGCTCAGAGTCCTGGGAAAAGATAAGAGGTGACTGGAAGGAGGTATGAGGGGATAGATGCCAGTGAACTCTTCTAAGAAAGATATTTCTTCGACTTCTGGCCATTCCTCATGCTCCTCTTAAAATGCCTGTGACAGAAGAAAGAATGCTTGGAGCTGCTTTGAAGATTTCTGTTGTCTATCCCTCAGCCAACCAGACTGAATGCTCCTGCCCTACAGCATCCTGTCTATTTGAAATATGTCACCCTTAATAAATACTGATTTCTGAAGTATCTGAGAATATGACTTGTTTACTTCAGGTAGTTTCTCAGAAGGGCAGTCCTCAGTGACAGATTATACAAATGCCGAGTCAGTATTTTTTGGGGGGCAAGAAGAAGACTATTAGCCTCCAGCCTTTGCAAAAATTGTTGGAGTCCTAAGACAGGTAATTGTAATAGCGAGAGGACTCTCTTGGGCTGATAATTCAAGTCGAATGAGAAAATAAAATGGAAAATAGAGGACATGTTATTTTATAGAATTTCAGTAAAATATCTAGAAGTCTTCACTTTTGTGTTTCAATTCTCACCCCATGTGGTGTCTGTCCCTAAGGCACTCATTTTCTTCTTAGCCACACTCCTTGTGTTCTTCTACCCAAGCTCTTAACTCTGACTCAATATGACTTGCCCAGTACTTTCAGCCTTCATGCTCCTTTCTGGTTTCTAATTTATTTCTTTCTTTTAACCAAAACATAGAAGCTGTCTGATACCTACTGTTGTGGTTTGAATGTGTTCTCAAATTTCAGGTCAAATTCATTTGTTGATGATATTTGGAGGTGAGATCTTTGGGAGGTAATTAGGATTAGATAAGATCATCAAGATGGTGCCCCAGTGATGGGACTGGTGGGTGGCTTTATAAGAAGAAGAGAGACCTGAGCTGGCATGCTTTTGCTCTCTCACCGAGTGATGACTTCTGCCATGTTATGACACAGCAAGAAGGCCCTCATAAGGTGTGCCCCTTGACCTTGGACTTCCCAGTCTCTAGAACTGTAAGAAATAAATGTATTTTCTTTATAAATTACCCAGTCTCAGGTATTGAGTAATAGCAATAGACAGAAATGTGGTACTGAGAAGTGGGGCTGTTGCTAATAACGATTACCTAAGAATGTGAAAGTGGCTTTCGAACTAGATAATGGGTAGAGGCTGATAAAGTTTGGAAGAACAGTCTAGAAAAAGCCTGTATTTCCATAAATGGAGTGTTAAGGGTGACTCTGGTGAGTGCTCAAAGATGAGAAGACTAGGAGAGTCTGACCTTTCTTAGAGATTATTTAAGTAGTTGTGACCAAAATGTTCATAGAAATATGGATAGCAAAGGCCATTTTGACAAGGTCTCAGATGAAAATGAGCAATACCCTGTTGGAAACTGGAGTAAACGCCATCCTTGTTATGAATTAGTGAAGAACTGGGATGAACTCTATCTATGCCTAAGGACTTTATGGAAGGCTGAATTTAAGAGTGACGAACTAGGATATCTGGTAGGAGAAATAACTAAGTAGCAAAGCATTCAGGCTGCTGCATGGCTACTTTTGGCCACTTATAGTGAGATGTGAGGGCAAAGGAATGACTTGGGACAGAGCCTATAATTAAAAGGGAAGAAGAGTAGAAAAATTTAGAAAATTCTCAGCCTGGCTGTGTGGAAAAGAATGAAAGAGAATGTTCAGGAGAGGAACCCAAGGTTGTGACTAGCAACCCTTTGCTGAGCAGATTTGTACAAATAGAAAGTACCATCAAGACAATTAGAAAAAAACCTTGAAGGCATTCCAGAGATCTTTGAGGCTGCGCCTCCCATCATAGGCCCAGGGCTCTAGGAGGTCAGAATGGTTTTCAGGAGGGTTTGTGGGGTGGTACTAATTCTGCAGGCATGTAGAATGCAAGAGCTGTGGGGGCATGGATTCTTCCACCTAGATTCCAGAGGTTGTTGAAAACAGTCTAGGGGCTCAGGCAGAGACCTGTCCCAGGGGAGGAGCCACTGCAGAGAGCCTTTCTAGAGCAATGCCCAGTGGAAATGTAGGGTTAGAGCTGCCACAGTTTCTACCACGGCAATGCCTAGAGGACCCATGGGAGCAGGGCTGCCATTGAGACCTCAGGACTGTAGAGCTACCAGCATGCAGTGCCATCTTGGGAGAGCTAAAGTCTGGGCAAAGCCATAGGGGTGGGACTGAGCCCAGCAAAGTCATAGGGGTGGAGCTTCCTGAGGTAGTGGAGGCTCAACTCCCATCCCAGTTTATCCAGGAAGCTTGACATGGAGTCATGGAAGATTTTCTTGGAGTTTCAAGGTAATCCTCTTGAATTTTGGACTTATTTGGGTCCTATTATTCTTTGCTTCTTGGATATGTCTCCCTTTTGGAATGGGAATGTTTGTCTTACGCCTGTCCCACCATCGAATTTTGGAAGTATATAACTTGTTTGATTTCACAGGCTCACAGCTGGCAGAAATTTAAGGTGAATTATGCCTTGAGTCTCACCCCCATGAGATACCAAAATCCATGTGTTACTGGAAAGGGGTCCCGATCTAGACCCCAAGAGAGGGTTCTCGGATCTCGTACGAGAAAGAATTTGGGGCAAGTCCATAGAGTAAAATGAAAGCACGTTTATTAACAAAGTAAGGGAACAAAAGAATGGCTATTCCATAGGCAGAGCAGCAGCATGGGCTGCTGAGCTGCTTATACTTACTGTTACTTCTTGGTTATATGCTAAACAAGGGGTGAATGATTCATGAATGAGTTTCCCAAGAAAGGGGTGGGCAAGTCCCAGGACTGTGGGTTCTCCCCATTTTTAGACTATCTAGGGTAACTTCCTGAAGTTTCCGTGGCATTGGTAAACTGTCATGGGGCCGGTGGGAGTGTCTCCTAGCATGCTAATGCATTATAATTAGCATATAATGAACAATGAGGATGACCAGAGATAACTGTCATCACCATCTTTGTTTTGATGGGGTTTGGCCAGCTTCTTGACAAGTGCTGTTTCATCAGCAAGGTCTTTGTGACCTGTACCTTGTGCGGGCCTCCTGTCTCATCCTGTGACTAAGAATGCCTTAATTTCCTGGGCATGTAGCCCAGTAGGTCTCAGCCTTATTTTACCTAGCCACTATTCAAGATGGAGTTGCTCTGGTTCATACACCTCTGACACATGGATGCTCAAGTCCCTTATGTAAAATGGCATAGTATTTGTGTCTAGTCTATGCACTTCCTCCCATCTACTTTGTCATCTCTAGATTACTTATAATAGCTAATGCCATATAAATGCTATGTAAATAGTTGTTGTATTGTATTTTTAAATTTTTGTTATTTTTTATTGTTGTATTGTTATTTTTTATTATTGTTGTTAGTATTCTCAATCTACCATTGGTTGACTCTTCGGATGTGGAGGATGAGTTCTGTTACTCAATTTTAGTAATCCTTAATCCCTTGCCTAACCTGAGGGATCTATACCAATTTTTCATGCTTCTTTCTGCTCCTAAATTAGGAAAAACCTAAGCAGGGGAAAAAAATCAAACATTGCCTGTTATCCTTTCCTCCCCAGCCAACTAAATGAACTACTTGTAGGGAGAAGGATTTATTTAGCTTTATTCTCTTAGAAGGCTTTGTAAATGTATCCTCCCTTTCCCCAGTTCTGATACAGCTCCCCCATTTTCCCCCACTTGTGAACAGTTGAGAATTTTTGTGACAATAAGCCGTTGGGTATGTGCTGTATTTATCGGATATGTGAAATAGAAGAGTTAAGAACTAGTAAACTAGAAACTATTTTGAAGTAAGTTGTAAAACTTTCAGTATTCTGAATGGAGAATGCCAATTACATGTTTTTTACTCCTGAAGAGTAAGTAACTTTGGTTACTTTATATTAATTAGAAAAAATACAGTGGAAAATTTCACTTTAGCAATGAAAATGCTTAACATGTTCAAATTTTTGTTCACTGATATTTTATTGAATGGGTAAACCAATGTTTACACTGCATATGATAAATGTTTTGCTTTCTTTGATCAAATTTACATTCAAAGAACTATTACAAGAAACATTCTATAAAAATTCCAATATATTGTTAAAGGGGATTTTGATTGTTATTTAAATAACATGCAGATCTGTTGCTTATCTTTGTCACGTAAATTATAAACGTATTTTCTGGGTATTGCTTGTCTTAAGCATCTGGCTGAATAATTGCCTGTCACAATATTTAAATGCAAGACTAAGTCTTCCTTTACCTGCGCACCCCACCCCCATGTAATGGGAGAATAGAACATAAATGTCATTTGTGTATTTAGTTGATTAAATGTCACTCGTTTGTGATTGTACAACTGCTCTATACAATGTAATGGTCACTGTAGTAAAGTAACAATACATTTTTGTGGCATTATCAGTGTTGGTAAAATAAACTCACCATCATATTAACTAAAGCTGTGCAAACAGATTTACTTGTCTTGTATATGTTCAGATAACTGCGTAAAAATGACTTTGTGTTTGGTCACAGTAAGACCTAAAGCGCATTAAGGCAGAAAAATGAAATCATTAAAAAAAGAAATAAAGAACCAGAACAAAGTAACCTTTGGTTTGGGACCCTTAAGAAGTCAAGGAAATTGTTAGTCTTTGAATATATTTTATCATTTCATTTATCCTCAGTATTTCCTGATAAGTTGTGATTTCACTGATGTCTCCTGAGAAATAAAATGTTTTCCCAAGACATCTGTGCTACACTTTAAGTTCTTCCTTAGATGTTTGCATATGGGAGAATTAAGAATTTGGGAAATAATTTTCATAATCTTTAGTCCATCATTTCAAAGATATTTTGACTCCAAATTACCAGAAGTGTCTTTGAGATGATAAGCTTAGATTATTATTCAGCTTTTCTTTCCTTGTATTTCCTTTCCTTCTTTAGTTGTTGCTCAGTACTATTTCCAAAGAGGTGACCGTGAGAAGAATTTCTGTTTTGGTAGTAATTACCAGAAGCCCTAGTGACTTTTTTTTCTCCAGCCATTGTGATGGTAGGGGAGTGTCTAATTGAATACAGGATAAGTAATCTTGTTAGGATTTAGAGTTCTTTTAAGGGTTTGACTGAATTTTAAAGCTTCTAAAAATATAATACTGAAGTTTTCAAATCATTTCTGGTAATACCAGTTTTTCATATAATACTTTATAGTTTTAAAAGTATGTTTACTTTGTTATCTCATATTATTTTCACATATAGTTCCCTGTAATGGGCAGATTATGTATTATTCTCATTTTAAAGAGCAGGAGCTAGAGCTTAAAGAATTCAGGCAACCTGTTTATAAGTAGCAGAAGCAGTATTACACAGCAAGACTTTTCTTAAGCCAGTGCTCTTTCCATTAGGCTTCAAGTACTTATAAATTTTGGGTTAGCCTCTTTTGAGTGGGTTGGTAGGGAATCTGACATTATTTTGAGAGAACAGAGGAAAGCCTATTTGGAACCCCTTCTTTCAGTCCTTAAAGACAAGTCTTCTTCTGTTACATCGCTTAGGGCTGTATTTATAATGGGGGGAAGGTTCTTAGAGGAGAACAGCTGTGCATGCCTGGGAGTTGGGCAGAAAGAAGCCATACTTGTACACTTGTACACTCAGGGATAACTTGGGGTGTTTGGGCTTTATCCTTTTAGGATTATTAAATTATATGTCTCTAAGGATGGTCAATTTACATTTGGCAAGATAGTCCAAATGGGAGGAAATAATGGCAGATCCACTGATGTCATTGGTTCTGTCACCCATGAGAAGGAAAGTTCCTACTCTCTCTGAGGTTCCTTTTGTCATCTTGTAGACAGCTACATAGAAAGTCAGTTCAGTTAATAGGAACCTGTAGTTGATTCTTCATATCCACTGATTTTGCCTGTAGTTACATAAATACTTAACATGCCCTGATTTTCTGTCTGCCCTCCTCATTGAGATTTTGTAAGAATAGGTATATGGTGTTTGTTTCTAGTACGAACCCTTGGCATGTTTTGTTTCTAATATATTAACATCTTGCTAACATAGGATCGACTCAGTCAGCATTGACACCCTTACCTTCACTTTGGAGTTTACTAATTGGAAGACACTTCCGCCAGCTGTTGAAAGGATGCTCTCTGCTCGTGCCTCAAACGCTTGGATTCTACAGCAACATATTGGTAAGAAAGAATAACTTTTAAACACACTTCACTTCTTTTCCTTCTCTTGCTTCTCTAGCTGTGTTGTAATTATAAGTGAAAAGATTCATTGGCAAACACAAATTGGACATAATTTTGCATTTTTTCTCATGTGAGGAAAAGATGGCATTGTTAGGGAGATGGCTACTAATTCCCTTCAGTAAAAATCATACCTGATTTTATAAGCTTAACCTAAGAAACATACAAAGAAAAGCAGATGCTTACTGATATTTTAATTTTATGATATCCTTTTATTTTTAATAAGGATTATATACACAAAAGTAGGTCCAAAAAATCTGCTTATTCTGTATTTAGTTTCTGGTCAGAAAAATGCTAAACTTAATTTTTCTCTTTGGAATGTCTGTGGAGTTATGTTCTCTGTGTAATATTTTATCGTATCTAAAAGGAAATGTAACCATTCTTTACACCTGTCCTTACTGAATGTATACCAGTCTGTTGGTATGGTATAACTATAGAGATAAGCTGAGTGAACATTCTGTGAATTGGTTGATATTTTAAAAGACTATTCTAGAACAAAATTTCAACTTACCTCACTTAAAAAAAAATTTAAACTAGTTGAAAAAATGAAAGAACACACAGTGGGGGAAGATTTTGCACAAGGAACAAGTTTAAACATAACATATGCAAAGTATCCCTATTTACTTTTTCAGATTTATTTTGCTTTGACTGTATTTTGTTAACCATGTTATATGTCTTAAGTTAGGAAAATTGTTTCTTCACTGCTATTTTTACATGAAATGTAACTCTTCATAAAACGTTTTGAATAGGTTTTTAACAAGTGAACTTATTCATATGGAGGAATGTGTCTTCTAATTTTTTGGAAAATTACATTTAAGTAAATTTTCTCAATCAAAAACAGACATTCAGGAAGATATGCGTTTGAACTGAGGTGTATTCAAACTGTTAGAGAGGTTTCTGTTAAAGAAAAATAATTCATTTGGAGTCTTTGAGCCTTCTAGTATAGAATTTCTTTAATGATAATGCTGGAAAATTCACTCCGTGTAACTCTCAATGTTGAGAATTGCGTCTGCTTTTACTAATTATGTATCTACAGCAGTAGAGAACAAATATCTATTCAGAACAGATAGACTATGGAACAATGGATTTGAGAACAAAGAGTCAAAAGAGGGAGCATATGCCAAATGGGAAAAGTATTGCTACGTATCAATTAGTAAGGATATGTGGGAGTTTACCCTGAAGACCTTAACATATGGCATGTTTGTCCAGATGAAGGTAAAAATTGTGCATGAGTACTACATTACCCTGCAGTAGACTAAATCCATCAAGGGCTTCTTGTTTAATTAAGTACTAGGTAGAGCTTGTGTAGGGTAATAATCATCATCTATTGAGAGATTTTTATTTCAGCTGAAGATTCAAAAAAGCCTTTCTCAGAGGCTTTTTCTGAGCTAATGTAGCTAATGGTTTTCTGGTTTGTTTCTTTAGCCAACCCCTCTTTTCTTGTTTCCAGTCTCATATATCCAGCTATCTTTTGGACATTTCCATTTGCTGTCTCACATCTTGACATATCCAAAATTGAACTTATTATTTTTACTACAAATTCTTCTGTTCTGTCTCTTTTTCCTGGTTCAGGAGGTGAGGTGGTTTGGGAGTGTTATTTACCAAGAGAGTGAGTTAACACTGGAAGCTGTTTGTTATTTTATCCGTAGCATAGGGGTGATTTTTGCCCCCCTATAGACATTTGGTAATGTCTGCAGACATTTTTTTGGTTGTCACAATGGTTAGGGATGCTGTTGCCATCTAAGGGGTAGAGGCCAGGGATCCTGCTAAGCATCCTACAGTGCACAAGGCAGCCTCCTACAATAAAGAATTATCTGGCTACAAATGTCAGTAGCGCCGAGGTTGAGAAATCTGGATCCACAGTGATTCTTGTGTTGTCCTATCATGGAAAGGCTTTTTATCCCTCTCCTTGTTACAACCTACTTGGAGAAAGCTTGTATTCTTCCTCCTACTTATATTGGTCTCTCAGGGTATTCTTTGGTGCTTCCTCTTCTGCAGATAGTAGGCACCATTACAATGCTGGAATTTTAGTAAGACAGAGAAAAACTTAGTTGCCTGGCTTGCAGATGGCATTGTGACTCTTCCTTTCTATAATTCAGGGCTCTCTTGGGGGCACCCTTTTCTCATCAATTTTCAGGATAATAAATTTCTGCATGTTGGTCATCAGGACTCCCTCCTTTACTGGGATTTTGAGCTACAGGATCTCTAGTAAGCAGAAGCATGATCAGGGTTTTAACACTAATGGGCACGAGCCTAGCAGGACAACTGTTTGATTAACCTCTTTACAAGACTAACCTTGCTTTTACCCCTCTTCCTCCAATAACTTATCATGATATTAACAACTGCTGCCTTATCAATATGTTAAAAATTTTTTTTTTGAAAAGATACCTCTTGCACCTCTGCCACTGTTAGTAAACTCTTAGATAATTCCTAGCTTCCTAGCTCCACTCAGTATTCAATTTCTATCCCTTGGGAAAGATTTTTCTTCCATTTTTTATTTAAGCCCTTTTCAAGTCCTATAGATGCCATGTACTTGGTCAAAATTATTCTTTCCTCCCCTTTTTTCTCCCTAAGTAAGTAGCAACTTGCCATGGTAGTTTATAAACAAAAGTAACAACACATTTCTTGCTTCTCATATTTTAATCATTGAGTCAGATTTGTCTTCAAAAAGTTTCTTGCATCCAAAAGGAAATGTATACCAGGTAAAATTTACTGAGTGGTTGCAGTTTCAGTAACCGTCTTTTAATCAAGTGCCTCTTACATACCTCTTAGAAACATCAGGCTAACCACGTAGCAATAGATGTCTTACTCAAAAAATTTGCCAACTCCTGGTCAGGTCTAAGTAATTAAATTATTATGGATAAAAGCACATGGCTTTAGTTCGTCCTGGACCTTTAATGATTAGATATATATAATTCTCTCCAGAGTGTTAAATGGATCTGGATCCTACAAAGGGTCATTTAAAGGACCCCAGGAAACTCTCTTGATCTTTTTATTTCAGTATTTCCTTCCTTTGTTCTGAAAAGGATTTAAAGCAGTTTATATAATACATATATATTATCACAAAACAGTAAAACAAAAGTAGAAGGAAAAGAAAAATGAAAAAAAAAAAGGTGGGGGATAGATTAAAAGAATGGAGTCAGGGAAAGCGTAGCAATGGGAATTTGATACTTGTCTATGGATAGGCTGTATGTTTGACTCTGAGCTCTGTTGTCATTGACACTAGGTGACAGGGTTCATAAGATCAAATAAACCTGTTCCTCAGAATAG
This sequence comes from Theropithecus gelada, assembly GCF_003255815.1. Classification (NCBI taxonomy): domain Eukaryota; kingdom Metazoa; phylum Chordata; class Mammalia; order Primates; family Cercopithecidae; genus Theropithecus; species Theropithecus gelada. The sequence continues at coordinate 74,365,405 of NC_037681.1, read as the reverse complement.
ATTTTCTTGGATGCTGTTACAGCTTCCTAGACAATGTCTTGGTAGCTGTGGTTTCTTGGGACTTCTTTTACGTGGACTGTTGTTTTCATACCAAAGTGCAATTCAGTAAAAGCAGTTCTTTTTTTTTTTTTTTTTTTTTTTTTTTTTTTTTTTTTTTTTTTTTGAGACAGAGTCTCGCGCTGTGTCACCCAGGCTGGAGTGCAGTGGCGCGATCTCGGCTCACTGCAAGCTCCGCCTCTCAGGTTCACGCCATTCTCCTGCCTCAGCCTCCGAGTAGCTGGGACTACAGGCGCCCGCCACCACGCCCGGCTAGTTTTTTGTATTTTTAGTAGAGACGGGGTTTCACCATGTTAGCCAGGATGAAAAGCAGTTCTTAAGTAGTCATTACAGTGTGGTTCAGGTACCCCGACTTCCGTTGCTGTGACTTGACGAAGAGCTAGATTTTAGAATATCTGGGAATGGATGGCCTGTGTGCCTTTTGAGCAGTTCTCTCTAAATATTGTATGTCTCAACTCAGTTTTTAATTTAATTAATTAATTAATTAATTTGTGGGGGCAAGGTCTTGCCCTGTTGCCTAGGCTAGAGTGCAGTGGCACGATCATGGCTCACTGCAGCCTCTACCTCCTGGGCTCAAGCAGTCTTCCCACCTTAGCCTCTTGAGTAGCTGGGATCACAGGCATGTGCCACCACGCCCAGCTAATTTTTGTATTTTTTATTGAGGCAGGGTTTCGCCATGTTTCCTGGGCTGCTCTTGAACTTCTCCTGGGCTCAAATGATCCTTCCGCGTCAGCCTCCCAAAGTGCCGGTATTATAGGCACGAGACACTGCCTAGCTTCAGCTTAGTTTTTAATAGTAGTACGTAGCAATGAGTTCAAAGTTATACTACCTAAGAAGTATGAGAATGCAGATATTTTGTATTGCAAATTGGATTAAGAACATATTTTTAAGTAACAGTTGGTCTTAAAAGTAGAAGCAAAAGAAAAATGAATAATAAAGGTTGATCTGTGGTAGGGTGAGTACTCCAGGAACATTATAAGGATTCCTAACTAAATATGGTGAGTTAAGCAAGTATCCAGTTTAAGCAAAAATTTCCCTTGAAACTTTGAGCAATGCCTCTAGTTTTGAGCAATGTTCTTTTCTCACATAGCCTTCAAGATAAATAATCTGTGGTAAGTACACCAAGGTAACTACATACGATAATTTATGTGATTGTTAGATGCAGAAACAAAGCTTAGGGTTAGGAATAGTTGGTCTGTAATCCTTTCTGGTAACAATGAGCTAGCATTCCAGTTGTCTGCTAAAACCATTTCTAGTTTAGGATAATAAAACATTAGTTTTTAAAAGAATATTTGTTTTTCTGTTTTCTTTAGCAAGAACATGTATCTTGCTCAGTTTATAACACATCATTAAGTTACTTGTTAAAAAGATGAGAGTTGGAGCACAACCTTATTTTATGCCAAAGAAAAATTTTAACTTTTCTGCTGACTTCAACCCTCTGGTAATGATCTGGTGCGGGTTCTGCATGGACAGCAGACAGAATATAATGGTTGAAGGTTGGAGCTCTAGAATTAAATAGACATGCCTCCACCACTTTCTCTCTTTTTTTTCCTTTGACTACCCAAATTTATTCATTTTAAACTTGACATGATTTATCTTTTTTAACTCTTAATATAGCACTAGAACCTCTTTAAAATTTCATGGAAAGAAAGGATTTATGACATATATTTAAAATTTATTGGCTAAAATTAAAAAAAAAAATTTTGATCAATTTATTTCAGGCCATTGTAATCTGGTTTATATGGTCCTGGAGGAATAATCATGTACCACAAACCTTTTTTTTTTTTTTTTTTTTTAATTATACTTTAAGTTCTGGGATACATGTGCAGAACATCATGGTTTGTTATATAGGTATACACGTGCCCTGGTGGTTTGCTGCACCCATCAACCCATCATGTACATAAGGTATTTCTCCTAATGCTGTCCCTCCCCTAGCTCCCTACCTCCCAACAGGCCCCGGTGTGTGATTTTCCCCTCCCTGTGTCCATGTGTTCTCATTGTTCAACTACCACTTATGAGAGAGAAAATGCGGTGTTTGGTTTTCTGTTCCTGTGTCAGTTTGCTGAGAGCCTCTATCACTTTCTAGCTACAGAGAAGTTACTTACATCCCTGAACTTTGGTTTCCTCAATTATAAGAAGAGATGGTAATAGTAGCTACCTCATATCATTTTCACAATAGACATTGTCATTGTGGCAGAGACAGACCTCAGTTAACTGAGTTCCATTTCATTTTTATCTTCCCTGGAACAAAGAAAGACTGGATTTTTCAGCTTTGATTGTTACATGATTGAGGCAAGTGGTCAAAGCATAAACCATGGCAGGTAAGCACTCTTTGCTCTCCCTTCCCTTGTTGAAAGCAATTTGAAAGCTCATGTTTGAGATGGTGGTTACACAGGATGGGTGACACCTAGGACACTCAAGTGTCATTTTAGGAGAATTGCCTGACCTACAGAGGATTTTGCATGAGCAAGAAGTAAACCTGTGTTGTATTAAGACACTGGTTTTTAGGGTTTATTTGTTAGCATAGCATAACCTAGCCTATAGCCAAGTTAATTTGTAACCAGATCCTATCCCAGAGTCAGTGACCAAGGAAAGAGCAATAAAAACCAAACCAACTGGATTAAGAAAATGTAGCACATATACACCATGGAATACTATGCAGTCATAAAAAAGGATGAGTTCATGTCCTTTGTAGGGACATGGATGCAGCTGGAAACCATCATTCTCAGCAAACTATCGCAAGAACAGAAAACCAAACATTGCATGTTCTCACTCATAGGTGGGAACTGAACAATGAGAACACTTGGGCACAGGAAGGGGAACATCACACACGGGGCCTGTTGTGGGGTGGGAGGGGGGGGCGGATAGCATTAGGAGATATACCTAATGTAAATGACAAGTTAATGGGTGCCGTACACCAACATGGCACATGTATACGTATGTAGCAAACGTTAACGTTGTACACATGTACCCTAGAACATAAAGTATTAAAAAAAGAAAAAAAGCGACAAATAGGCCTGTAATGCCACTTTGAGAGGCCGAGGTGGGAGGATTGCTTGAGGCCAGTAGTTCAAGACCAGTTGGGCAACATGGCAAGACCCCATCTCTACAAAATAAAATAAGAAAATTAGCCAGGCGTGATGGTGAATGACTGTAGTCCCAGCTACTTGGGAGGCCTAGGCAGGAGGATCGCTTGAGCCCAGGAGATTGAGGCTACAGTGAGCTGTGTTCATGCCATTGTACTCCAGCCTGGATGACAGAACCTGATCCTGTCTCTTAAATGAAAAAAAAAAAGAGCTACAAATAATGGAGCAGTATACTTGGTAAGAGTATTTATATGAGTGATCTATGGTGCAATAACTCAACTATAGGCCACCTGCTCCTTATTTTAAACATTGATATGCAAAGCCCTAACTTACAGTTTTTAAAGCACATCTTCAATAAACTCAGTTTGGTGGGAAGTGGGGTAATAGTGGGCCTTTTAAAATATATGGGATAAATTGTGCAGTTTGTCTACCATGGGGGCCATGCTCGTAGAGTTAATAAAGCTAAATATTTAGTGAGAATCAGAGCCCATTCTTCACGGTAGTTCTTAACTCTAGATTCATTTCCTCTGGATGCTTTTCACCTGGGTGAGGCATTATTACTAAGAACCCAATCAGTAATTTCCTGTTATCTTAAAAAACTGGACACATGACCTTTCATTTGTTGAGTGGGAAACTTTCAACCTCCCAGACACCAGCCATGTTGTGGACCTTCACAAGTTTAGCAGATTCGTGCCTTGGTTAACATTGCCTACATTCTACTTTATTTCTAGATTTAAGAGCCAGACTGATAAATTTGTTTTTGTTTTTTTTTAGTGAGAAATTTATACTTAAACTTGAAATTTTAACAGGGTTCCAACTGCCCACTTACAGTTTTAACTTCACATAGCCTCTTGTTACTCCAAGTTTTTTGGGTTTTGTTTTTGTGGGGAAATTCTTTTTAAACTAGATACTAATGGGTTGTACTCACATTTACTGGGACATTTTGCTGTTAAAACTATTTTAAAGTTACCATCATGTCCATTGGTACGTTAAGAAAGGAGAAATTGACCAGGCGCCGTGGCTTATGCCTGTAATCCCAGCACTTTGGGAGGCCGAGGCAGGCGGATCACCTGAGTCGAAAGTTCGAGACCAGCCTGACGAACATGGAGAAACCCCGTCTCTACTGAAAATACAAAATCAGCTGGGTGTGGTGGCGAGCGCCTGTAATCCCAGCTACTTGGTAGGCTGAGGCAGGAGAATCACTTGAATCTGGGAGGTGGAGGTTGTGGTGAGCCGAGATCCTGCCATTGCACTCCATCCTGGGTAACAAGAATGAAACTCTGTCTCTCAAAAAAAAAAAAAAAAAAGAAAAAGAAAAAAAAAGGAGAAATTATGGCCTAAGAGTAAACAGAGGTTTTTTTTTTTACATGTTCTAAGTATGAGATCACCAGTATTGGTTTGAAAGCCCATCCCACTCTTTCCACATAACTACTTTATTTATAGACTGTAGGATGTTTACTAGGTTCCTGTCTGAAATAAGTATTATGAAAAAGCTAGTATTAAATATCATCCAGCTTCTTAGGGAACTGAACAAGATTAGAAGGAAAGGTTTCTCGTTGCAGCTGCCTAGATGACAGCTCCATTGAACATGAAAAAATTAAAGGTGACCAATATATAAAAGGTACAAAACCATGGCTCTGAGGAGAGTGTTGGGGGCAGTGGGTGAAAAATTAAGGGGTTAAGGCAGAGTTCATGGTCCTTGGTTTGACAATGAGATATACCTTTTATTTTCTTTATGATTTGTCTTTCTTGTTAGGCCTGAATTACAGAATTTAGAACCTTAAAAATTAAAATAACCATCCAGAGGTAGAACTGACCCAACCACAAGAGCTCTCATTTTACCCAAGTTTCCTCTTGGTTCTCAAGATGATCAAAGGAAGCTATAGAGAGTAGCACTTCAAGAGGCTTCCTCCCTGATACTTCAGAAAGGGAAGGGGAGCAGAATAATGTGATAATAAGGAGGCTTAAAAAAGGCTGTTGTAAAGATAGCACCAGAACCTGACTTCTGCATCCCTATTGCCTCTTCTATCTGTCATGACCCTTTTTGAGGGAGTTCCCATGTGACAGTCCCTCACAGGATCAGCCCAAGGCACTGGATGAAGCGTCTAAAAACACATTATTTGTATCTACTGGAGATTGTGGAATTTTAGGACCCACCATTTCTTATATAAAGAAGGACTAGATTATGTGAAATGTCAGCCATTGCCCTTTCTCCAGGTTAAATGTGTGATCTGCTCTAGAGTATGTGATTTTGGGGAAAATTCTTTGTAACGTGGTTCATGTTGTTTGGATAGAGATTCATAGTTGGTACAGAATTCATCTTGAGGAGACAAAAAAGTAGTAGATGCAGATCGAGAAAGAATCAGTTGCCATAATCCTCATCTTTTTACAAGGTGGTCTTTCCATACCACATATATTTCTGTGGACTCGCTTCTTAGTGGCTAAGATAATGGGCCACAAAATTGTAACAGGGAAGGTTAGGACATTAGAACGTGCTAAGTTAGAAATAAAATTGAAACATAAAAAGACTGTCTTCTATGATGTCATTTTTTATTTTCTCTGGTGGGGGAAAGGTGGACAGGTATTTCCTTAGTTTGGTGATCCTGCTCAGTTGCTTTAATTGTAGATGAGAGAGTTCTTCCATTTTTGAAGAAACACTAGTTACAGTTGATAGGTTACCATATATGGTCAGTTCTACTTTGTAAATATCCTCCAAATCCATTATTATTATTCCATCTCTTCTGCTACTGCCTTTGTTGATTGTAATGATCATTTCTGACTTACTTGACTTGAGTACACTCCTGAGTGCTCAGCCTCTATTATTCGCAAAATCACTGTTAAATAAAACATGTTTGAATATACCATGCCCCTTAAAAAAGAGAATATAAAAGAACTCATTTCTCTCAGAATAAAGGTCAAACTCTAGCAACGCTCTTCATACTCTAGCCCTTTCCATGCTTCCCCATGCTGTCCCACCATGAGTACTGCACATGAGTACTTGTTTTCCTAAATACTGCACCTTACAAATGTGCCAATGTTTTCTCCAAGACGTTAAGATCTTCTAACATTCCTCCCCTGCTGCTTTTAATGTTATTGATTCTTTCTTGTAGTAATTCATCTCTGAATCATCTTCTCGTCAGCTTATGTTTCCTGACACTCTTCTAACCATTTCCTCTCTCCTTTACATATTGGCTACCTTAAGGGTCTCATCAGGTTTCCTAACACCTGGTAGTTACCTGTCATACTGCACTGCACTTGTAGATTTTTGAGAGTGCACCCTTTAAAAACAGAAGAGCATTTTTCACATTCTCCTCATCTGATCATGAAAATATCTTCTCAGCTGAACTCCATGAGATGTTTCCTGTAAACTGACGAGAAGACAGTGTACCCAGGATAAACTGGCTGAATCCAAAAGGGTTTGAAGATTGGATGGTGGGAGGTCAGCTTCTGTCTTGTTGCTGCTAGTGACAATACGTTTTTAATGAAATGCTCTTTCTCATAATCAGTGAGAACCTTGAGAATCATTATGACTGACTCCTAAAGTTGTTCATCTAAATTGAATTCTGATAATCTCCTTTATTCATGAATTAGGAGTTATTTACTATCAGGAATAGTAAAAGCAATAATAATGAACTTGGTTTGGTATGATTAGGTAGAGTGGCGTAATTGAAGGTGGAAATGTGGTTAGGACAGAAGCTGTAGCTTCTCGTAGTCTGTCCATTTGAGAACGTCTAACCACTCAGTCTGTAGTGTTAGTTAGTTCCAAATGTGGACCACTGGCAGAAGTCTTCAGTGAAGAGAGGCTCTCATGGAAGTACTTTTATAGGTAGGCATGTACAAATCTAGTTATTTATTAATTCCTTAATGAATGGATTCCTTAATTACGTGTCAGCTGTGTATCAGACACTGATTTAAAACCTGTGAATGATATAGCTAAAGCATCTACATTAAAAAAAGTAGAAGAACTCCAAATAACCTAATGATGCATCTGAAAGAACTAGAAAAGCCAGACCAAACCAAACCCAAAATTACTAGAAGAAAAGAAAAAATAAAGATCAGAGCAGAAATAAATGAAAGTGAATCAAGGAAAACAGTACTGAAGTTCAGTGAAACAAATAGTTGGTTTCTTGAAAAGATAAACAAAACTAACAAACATTTAGCCAGACTAAGAAAAGAAGAGAGAAGATCCAAATAGAATCAGAGAAGAAAAAGAAGACATTATAACCGATATCACAGAATTTCAAAGGATCATTGGAAGCTACTATGCCAGGAAATGGGAAAACCTGGAAGAAATGGATAAATTCCTAGACACATACAATCTTCCAAGATTGAACAGTGAAGAAATCCAGAACGTGAACAGACCAATAACAAGTAATAACATTGAAGCTGTAGTAAAAGTTTCCCAGCAAAAAAAAAAAAAAAAAAAAAAAAAGTTCAGGACCTGATGGCTTCACTGCTGAATTTTACCAAATATTTAAAGAAGAACGAATACCAATCCTCCTGAAACTTCTGAAAAATAGAGGAGGAAATACTTCCAAATGCACTCTGTGAGGCCAGTATTACCCTGATACCCAAACCAGACAAACACACATCAGAAAAAAAAGAAAACTACAGGCCAGTATCCGTGATGAATATTGATGCTCGGCAAAATACTAGCAAACCGAATTCAACAACACATTTAAAAGACCATTCATCATGACCAAGTGGAATCTATCACAGGATGCAAGGATGGTTCAACATAGGCAGATCAATCAGTGTGATAAATTGTATCAACAAAGTGAAGGACAAAACCCATATGATCATTTCAATTGATGCTGAAAAAATATCAGATAAAATTCAACATCTCTTCATGACAAAAACTCTCAAAAAACTGGCTATGCCTCAACTCAGTAAACACCATGTATGACAGACCCACAGCTCATATCATAGTGAAAGGGGGAAATACTTGAAGCTTTTCCTCTAAGATCTAGAACATGACAAGGATGCCCACTTTCACCACTATTACTCAACACAATACTACTGGAAGTCCTAGTTAGAGCAGTCAGACAAGGGAAAGAAATAAAGGGCATCCAAGTTGGAATGGAAGAAGTCAAAATGTCCTTGTTTGGAGATGATATGATTTTATATTTGGAAAAACCTAAAGACTCCACCAAAAACCTATTAGAACTGATAAACAGATTCAATAAATTTTCAGGATACAAAATCAACATACAAAAATTGGTAGCATTTCTATATGCCAACGGTGAACAGGCCAGGTGTGGTGGCTCACACCTGTAATCCTAGCACTTTGGGCAAATCACCTGAGGTCAGGAGTTCGAGACCAGCCTGGCTAACATGGTGAAACCCCATTTGTACTAAAAATGCAAAAATTAGCTGGGCGTGGTGGTGGATGCCTGTAATCCCAGCTACTAAGGAGGTTGAGGCAGGAGAATCGCTTGAACCCGGGAGGTGGAGGTTGCAGTGAGCTGAGATCACACCATTGCACTCCAGCCTGGTCGACAGACCAAGACTCCATCTCAAAACAAAAACAAAAACAAAAAGTGAACAATCTGAAAAAGAAAAAGTCCCATTTACAATAGCAATAAATAAAATAAAATACCTAGGAATTAGTGTGACCAAAGAAGTGAGAGATCTCTACAATGAAAGCTGTAAAACACTGATGAAAGAAATTAAAGAGGACACACCAAAAGAGGAAATATATTCCATGTTCGTTGATTGAAAGAATCAATATTGTTAAAATGGCCATACTACTTTAAAGCAATCTACAGATTCAATGCAATTCCTATCAAAATACCAATGACATTCTTCACAGAAATAGAAAAAGCAATCCTAAAATGTATATGGACCCACAAAAGACTCATAATAGCCAAAGCTATGCTGAGCAAAAAGAACAAAACTGGAGGAATCAGATTACCTGACTTCAAATTGTACTACAAAGCTATAGTAACTAAAACAGCCTGGTACTGGCATAAAAACAGACACATAGACCAATGAAACAGAATAGAGAACACAGAAACAAATACAGATAGCTACAGTGAACTCATTTTCAACAAAGGTGCCAAGAACATACATTGGGGAAGGGACAGTCTCTTTATTAAATGGTGCTGGGAAAACTGGATATCCATATGCAGAAGAATGAAACTAGACCCCTATCTCTGGAAATATGCAAACATCAAATAAAAATCCATTGAAGACTTTAAGACCTCAAACTACTAAAAGAAAACATTGGGGAAACTCTCCAGTACATTGAACTGGGCAAAGGTTTCTTGAGCAGTACCCCAAAAGCACAGACAACCAAAACAAAAATGGACATATGGGATCACATCAAGTTTAAAAGTTTCTGATGCACAGCAAAGGAAACAGTCAACAAAGAAAAGAGACAGCCCACAGAAGGGGAGAAAGTATTTGGAATTTCCTCAAAAAACTAAAAATAGACCTACCATATGATCCAGCAGTCACACTGCTGGGTATATACCCAAAAGAGAGGAAATCAGTGTATTGAGGAGATAATCTGCACTCATGTTTATTGCAGCACTATTCACAATAGCCAAGATTTGGAAGCAACTTGTGTCCATTAAAAGATCAATGGATAAGGAAACTGTGGTACATATACACAACAGAGTACTAGTCAACCATAAAAAAGAATGAGAGCCTGTCATTTGCAACAACGTGGATAGAACTGGAGGTCATTATATTAAGTAAAATAAGCCAGGCACAGAAAGACAAATTTTGCATGTTCTCACTTATTTGTGGAGCTAAAAATTAAAGCAGTTGAATTCATGGAGATACAGAGTAGAAGGCTTGAGAAGGATAGTGGGGATGGAGGGTGAGAGGTGGGGATGGTTAATGGATACAAAAATATAGTTAGATAGAATGAATAAGATCTATTTGATATCACAATAGGGTGTCTAAGGTCAGCAATAATTTATTGTACAGTCTACAAGTAAAAGCGTGTAATTGGATTGTTTGTAACGCAAAGAAAGGATAAGTGCTTCAGGCAATGAATACCCCATTTACCCTGATATTATTATGCATTGCATGCCTGTATCAAAATATCTCATGTACCCCATAAATATATACACCTACTATGTACCCACAAAATTTACAAAAAAAGTTTTAAAAATAAAAATCTGTTTTAAAAAGAAGACACACATCCAGCCAACAGTCATATGAAAAAAAGTTCAACATCACTGATCATTAGAGAAATCCAAATCAAAACCACAATGAGATACCATCTCATAGAGGTCAGAATGGTTATTACTAAAAACTAAAAAATAATACATGCTAGTGAGATTGCGGAGAAAAAGAAACGCTTATACACTGTTAGTGGAAGTGTAAATTACTTCAACCATTGGGAAGACAGTGTGGCAATTCCTCAAAGACCTAAAAACAGACATACTGTTCGATCCAGCAGTCCCATAACTGGGTATATACCCATAGGAATAGAAATCATTCTGTCATAAAGACAAATGTACACATATGTTCCTTGCAGCGCTATTTGCAGTAACGAAGACATGGAATCAACCTAAATGCCCATCAGTGGTAGTCTGCATAAAGAAAATGTGGTACATACACATCATGGAGTACAATGCAGCCATAAAAAAGAATGAGCTCATGTCCTTTGCAGGAACATAGGTGGAGCTGGGGGCCATTATCCTTAGCAAACTAATGCAGGAACAGAAAACCATGTACTACATGTTCCCACTTCTAAGTGGGAGCAGAATGATGAGAACCTAGGGACACATAGAAGGGAACAACAGATACTGTGGCCTATCTGTGGGTGGAAGGAAGGACAGGACCAGGAAAAAATAACTAGTGAGTACTAGGCTTAATACCTGGGTGACAAAATATTTACCTGTACAACAAGCCCCCATGAAACAAGTTTACTTACATCACAAACTTGCACATGTACCCCTGAACTTAAAAGTTAAATTAAAAAAGAAAAAAATTATGTGAATGAAAAAATAAGGCAACATAGCTCTTTGATTAGTACAGTAGCTAAAAGGGAAGGATTCAGGGTTATGGCAGAGTTTTCTTTTTGAGATGGGAGGAGTTTGATCATGTTTTATAGATCAAGAGGGTCTCAGTTTATAAAATGACATCAAAGATTCAGAGATAACGGGATAATTTGTGTAGTGAGATTTCATATAGGCCGGATGGAGATGGGATTAGCCTCAGGTAGACCCATTTCTTTGAGATAGAGAAGAAAGATGAGCATGGGGTGGACATAGATAAATTTATAGTTTGGAGATTGGAAGCTCAGGAAAAAAAGCCCATAAGACCAGTTTTTACTCTGAAGTAGGGAGTAAAGTCTTGCTAAGGAGGAGATTGAAGTGAGAGTTGGGTAGGGAACTTGGTGTTTTGGAATGTTTGCTGTGGGAAGCCAATTGAGAACCATTGAAACATTTGCAGAGCAAAACCCTACAGGTCTGGTAGAGGCTGGAAGTAGAACTGGTTCATGTAGTTGTATTTTCCAGTATTGCTTAGTTTTCTTTGTATTGGGGTGCAGAAGGAAAATGGTTAGATTGATCCTGGGTGTTGTCAGAACAGGGGCAAAGGAATTGAGGATAAAATAATTGCAGTGATGGGCCCATGGAATCCAGTCTAGATAGGAAAAGAAATGAGAAAGGATGGGACCTGAAGGATGAGGGGGGAGGAGTTGGGACCTGAGGTCTCCATGATGTTAAAGATCGGTTATGGCAGTAAGGGAGAGCAACCTCTGGAAGAATAGAAACTGGTGTCTGTTGGAGTTTAAAGACAGAAGCATGGATCTGAAGTGGTGCACAAAAACTATAAGAATGCTAACATTGCCCCCCAGACCTTGCAGCAGGTATAGCAAGGCGTGGAAAATTTTCAAAATTGGCCAAGAAAGTAATTTCCTTGCAAGAATCAGGCTTTTGTGAGGAGAAGAGATGAAGGCAGAATGTTCTGTACAGTGTTCATGGTAGAATGGGGATTCCCAAGGACTTATCTCTCTCCCCACCCCCCACTTAGCATACATGGCCCAGTGCCTTGTACCTACATATCTGAAGGGGTTACATCAGGGTTTCCCAAAGTCAGGTGCATGGGGTTGACTGTGCCACCACATTTGTGGTGTGCTGTAGTGAATTTTTGTTCATGTGTGATTGCTTAGTGCACCTATAATGATATTATGTAGTTTTAATTTAACCACTTCTCACAAATTGGTCAAGTGACTTAAAAGGATTTCTGTAAGGAAATAGTGTTATTAAAAGTGCAAGCACAAGTGAACCAACGTAATCACTGTAGAGCTGCATCCTCTTTTTCTTTACCAGGCATGTTATGTGATAAAAATGATGACCACCTGGGTTACCAGGTTGAAGGCGGGTTGGTGGTGGGGGAAATGAAAAGATGTAGGTCAAACAGTATAAAGCTGCAGTTATGTAGCATGAGGAAGTTCTAGAGCTCATGAGGACTGTAGTTAAAAATACTGTGTTGTGTACTGGTAATTTACCAAGATAGTCAGTTTTAGGCACTCTCACCACACACAAACACATGCGCGCACGCACGCACACACACACGCACCAGCAAGGTAACTATATGAACGATATAAGATGATGGGTATATTAATATTTGTTTGACTATAGTAATCACTTCATTATGGTAGGTATATCAACGTAAGCATACAAAACATCACACTGTTCACTTTAAATATGTACAATAAAATAATAAAAATTTTAAAAAGCTAAAAAGAGCTAAAATAGAAATGACTACCTACCACCTAATTGCAACTGACAAGAAGTTTAAAATTATCAAGAAAGTATTTGAAATATAGTCTCACCTTTACTTTAACAGTGAGCCTTGTCCTTAACATGTAGTGTGCCTTGAGATAATTAGCTAATGAAAGAACCATACTCAGCAAGACACTGTAATGTACACATTCGGAACATGAGGACAAGCACTGATTTTTTTTTCTCAATGTTTAAGTCTTAGGATACCCAGTCCATTATTTTTTTACAAAATTTACTAACCATAATGATAAAGGCTTAGAGCTCTTTTTGAGTTTTCTTATTCAATAGCAAAAGACAAAAAGTCACAGACCACTGGGGAAACACATGTCCTTCCTGCCACAGTAAAACTGGCTGAAATAATATGAGGACAAAACAAAATGCATTCCTTATTAGCAAATGTTGTTAAAGGAGCATAGAAAACATTACTAAAGCATTAAAGAAGAATTTTTTTAGAAAAACCCTGCAGATAGAAAGTTTGGTATACTAAGTTGGAAGGAGATTTGTGGTATTTATAACATGTTACAACTTAGGGTATTTGTTAAGATTCTGTTTCAGTGAGAGAATAGACAATTTTTTAAGAGCCACTAAAGGAAAAATGCACCAGAGAAGAGATACAGTGAGGTGTTTTTAACAACGGGGATACAGTCTGAGAAGTGCTTTGTTAGGTAGTTTTGTCGTTGTGCAAGTATCATAAAGTATTCTTATGTAAACTAGATGGTAGAGCCTGCTACACACCTGAGGCTACATAGTATAGCCTATTGCTCCTAGGCTACAAACTTGTACAGCATATTACTGTGCTGAACACTATAGCCAATTGTAACACATTGGTAAGTATTTGTGTTTCTAAACATAGGAAAAATACAGTAAAAATACAGCATAGGTGGGGCGTGGTGGCTCACACCTGTAATCCCAGCACTTTGGGAGGCCGAGGTGGGCGGATCACCTGAGGTCTGGAGTTCGAGACCAGCCTGGCCAACATGGTGAAATCCTGTCTCTACCAAAAATACAAAAATTAACTGGGCAAGGTAGCGGGTGCCTGTAATCCCAGCAACTTGGGAGGCTGAGGCAGGAGAATCGCTTGAACCTGGGAGGCGAAGTTTCAGTGAGCTGAGATCATGCCACTGCACTCCAGCCTGGCGACAGAGTGAGACTGTCTCAAAGCAAAGCAAAACAAACAAACAAAACAGCATAAAAGATTAAAAAAAAAAAAAGGTAGATCTGTATAGGGCACTTACTATGAATGGGACTTGCAGGACTGGAAATTGCTCTGGGCGATATCAGTGAGTGAGTGGAGAGTCAATGTGAAGGCCTCAGACATTACTGTATGCTACTATATACTTTAACGCCATATACTTAGGCCACACTAAATTTGTAAAAAAATTAATTGATGTTGTGACACCTGTGACATCACTAGATAATAGGAATTTTTCAGCTCCATTATAATCTTGTGGGGCCACCATCGTATATGTGGTCCATTGTTTACTAAAACATCCTTACGCAGCGCATGGCTGTATTGGCAACAGTAATGGCTTATTTAACAGAAAGATGTGTTTTGGAAAAGCTATGTAAGAATGACCATTGATGGAGTGGTGGCTGCTTTTATCCAAATGTAAGGTAATGGAGATAACAGGAAATGAGTTTACTGCATCATTCATAGGCTAGTACAGGAAAAGAGATGAATCCAGAATTGCACGAAGTAGTGTCATTGTGGATAGTTTTTAAAAACATGACCTTTAAAATATATTAGGGTCTTTGCAGTACTTTATAATGAGGTGGGAGTGACCATAATTTTTGTTTATACATCCAAAGTTTTGTTCATTATCTGTGATACAAAATATAAAAGAACCCTTAAATTCAAAGATAAATTATGTGCTTTTCTTTTACAAAAATACAGCTTTTCCTTTCTTGGCGATAAATAACTGTCAGTACTTTGCAACCTACCACATATTTTGTAAAAATTCTGTTGATTTAGGGAAGAGATGGCATTTTAACTGAGTGAGAAGGTAACTGCCTTCTGAAAGGAACTCCCCTCCATGCCCCCCAACACAAGTTAAAGCCAAGCCCTGAAAGAAACTTTTACTATGTGGAGATGATTTTGAAAATAGGTACTAGGAAATACTTTTATTGTTATGTGATTTTCTTGCAAATAGTAGTATATATCACCTGGAAAAACTCTTACATTGACATACTTAAAACACTTGGAAATAGTTCCCCTCTGTTTTGAATTGCATTTAGTAAAAATGCAAAACTTTCTAATTAGCTTATAAGCTAATTGATATCAGGAAAAAATAGAAATTTACCAGATTAATTTTGACAATAACTTTTTCATAATTGCTAGATAGGCTAGAATAGAATCCTGGTTTAGTTCAGCTAAGCCATAATGTACTTCTCCCATTTAGACGTTTTTTCAGCTACATCCATGTATCAGAATAAACTGGGCTTAGAACCAACTTTTGGAATTGCTAGATCACTAAGAATTAAATTAATAAAGCCTAGTCAATCACCATGTTCTTGTTAAAATATTAATATTTAATGGAGTCTTATACCTTTAGTTAAAAATGAAATTATTTAAAATATTTCATATTGGCTTATTTTAATTTTATTTTATAGTACAAATAATGTTTGGTTAGTAGTATACATATAATTTATATGTAAAACATATACATTGGGTTGTGTGCTCAGAGACTTTGCTAATTTAGTGTGTAATCAAAACATTTGGAGATCAGTAGATTTTTTTTTTTTGAGACTATCGGCTCACTGCAAGCTCCGCCCCCATGGGTTCATGCCATTCTCCTGCCTCAGCCTCCCGAGTAGCTGGGACTACAGGCGCCCGCCACCTCGCCTGGCTAATTTTCTTGTATTTTTAGTAGAGACGGGGTTTCACCGTGTTAGCCAGGATGGTCTCGATCTCCTGACCTCGTGATCCGCCCGTCTCGGCCTCCCAAAGTGCTGGGATTACAGGCTTGAGCCACCGCGCCCGGCCGAGATCAGTAGATTCTGTGGTGCCTAGGATTTGTGTGGTATTTCACTTTATAAAATGCTTTTGCAAATGTGTTCCAACTTGAACCTCCTCAACAGCCTTTTGATGCAGGGAAGTGTCATTATGCCCATTTTGTAGATGAGGCATTATTCTCATTTTGTGGAGGGGGAACTGAAAGCCTGAATATTTAGATGACTTGCCCAAGGTCACACAGCTAGTTAATAGTCAGCGCCAGCACAGGTGTTACTACTAGATGGTGCTTTTCCATTGAATCCATTCATTGCCTCTATACTGGTCATTCGTCTATACTGGTCATTCCTGTTGTTTTGACTTCATGTCCTAATCTACTACTTATTTTTCAGAGTCCTCAAGTAGTCGTCTTTTGTGTGTTTTCTCTAGCGGTTTTAGTTATAGTCAGTGAGAGAGAGAGACAACACAAGTAAATTAAGAAAAATTGGGAACAAAAGGATGGAAGCCAACCAGAAAGACAATATATTAATGATGAAAATAAAAATGGTAGTAGATGACTCAGAAGTCAGATAAATACATTTGATGTGCAAAACATTTCAAAGAAACCAGAGAAATGTAGTTCAGGCAGATAGGTCATTTGAACATTGGCCTGAGGACAGACTAGAGATGAATGTAAAAATACAGTGGGTGTGTATGATATAGATATAGTTTTGTGCTATAGTAAACTTGGCATTTATGAGCATAATGAATTAAGAATTGTGATGTTTAATTTGATCATTGTGTCTGCTTTTGATTTTAACAAAACTTTATATAACAACATGTAGTCTTCTATCTTGATTGTTCTGCCAGTACATATAACAAAATGAACAAAATAGAGGAATTCTGTATAGGAATTAAAGTTAAATGTTACTTGTCTGCTAATAGATCTATAGATAAACTAAGTTTAACATACTGAATAAAAATGATTGGGTCAGAAAAGTGACTTAAAAGTGTGGCATGGTTTCAGACATCATTTTCTAGGTTACAGTCACTGCCATAATCCAAGAACATGGAGTTTTATTCAACAAACTAAAATATAGTTTTAATAGGTTTTCATGAAAGTAAGTTTTACATACCGTTTCTGTGGCCTTTTTGTATTATAAATTCAAGGCATGACTTGATCTTCTAGCCTAGTGGCAACATGTCTGGAAATACTATGCGTCACTAAAACTTTCAAAGGGATTTTGTACGCTTTGAAATATTGCATATATGGTTATAAAATTCTCTTAGTATTTACTGGCATATTAAACTAAAATGGCACTGACAGGCATATTATTGTCTGTGTTAACAATCTACACATGAAAGACTCCCTCAGTTCAGCTGAACATAGTTCTTACCTCTAATTGTTCATTAGGCCAGTGATCTGTTGTGCTCTTAGAAGGAAAACCAAAATGGTGCAATTGAAAGTTGAACCAATACCTGAAGTAGCTATACTTTTCCTTTTTTATTGTTAAATGGAAAGATATTCTGAAATTTATGATAGTTTCAGTGGTTTAGAAGATGTTGGAGAATTATATTGAGCTTGTCACAGTTTAAAGAACCCTGGACTGGGAGTCAAATCATTTAGATCTAGTTAACAACAGCTATGTTGTGATGTGCAACATCTCAGTGGGCAAGTCACTTAAGTTTCTCCTAACAAACGCCGAACTGGTCTAGTGTGGCTTGATCACTCATGGTTAAACTTC
Source organism: Theropithecus gelada (assembly GCF_003255815.1). Classification (NCBI taxonomy): domain Eukaryota; kingdom Metazoa; phylum Chordata; class Mammalia; order Primates; family Cercopithecidae; genus Theropithecus; species Theropithecus gelada. The sequence goes on along the minus strand of NC_037681.1, from coordinate 74,347,839 downwards.
TACACACAAAATTAGCATAAACAAATGATTTATTAAGCTTTAAAGATAGACCCCCAGTGATGTAGTCATGTAACCTAGACAAGCTGGTCAGTGCTACATGAAGTGTTAGGGCATGTGGAGGAACTCTTCCCAGTCAGCCTATAGAATTTTAAGCCAGTGTAGTCTGTCCACTCTGAGAAGCTGGAGCATCATTAAGGATCCCTTATCTCCAAGTGAGCAGCTCTCCTCCGGGTTGCACAGCCATCCTTTATCTTTCTTCTGGGTATGTAGTAAGTATTCATGTTCCTAAGAATGTGCAGAATGAAGAGATTCAATTTAACAGATGCCTATTAAACTCTAACTGAATATAAGTAGAAATTCTCTTCACCAACTTCACTTTAAAAACACACACTGGATTAACCAGTCTTGTCATGTTCTCTTTCATTTCCATCTGACTGTGTCTATTGGCATGCTCTGTGTTTCACAGCTGGCCAGCTACACTCTAGAATGCCAGTGTTCCTACTAGCAGAGGTGTGTGCTTACCAAACAGCAGTTATGTTTATTTCTGAAACTTTTTATTACATTGTGCATATTATTGTATGCTGAGACCAGCATGGTCAGGGAGACCCTAACCCGACGGCGCTAGAGGAATTAAAGACACACAGAAATACAGAGGTGTGAAGTGGGAAATCAGGGGTCTCATAGCCTTCAGAGCTGAGAGCCTTGAACAGAGATTTACTCACGTATTTATTAACAGCAAACCAGTCATTAGCATTGTTTCTGTAGATACTCGATTAACTAAAAGTATTCCTTATGGGAAACAAAGGGATGGGCCGGATTAAAGGAATAGGTTGGGCTAGTTATCTGCAGGAGGAGCATGTCCTTAAGGCACAGATCGCTCATGCTATATTTTGTGGCTTAAGAACACCTTTAAGCGGTTTCCCGCCCTGGGCAGGCCAGGTGTTCCTTGCCCTCATCCCTGTAAACCCACAACCTTCCAGCTTGGGCGTTAGGACCATGATGAACATGTCACAGTGCTGCAGAGATTTTGTTTATGGCCAGTTTTGGGGCCAGTTTATGGCCAGATTTTGGGGGGCCTGCTCCCAACAATTGTAGTTGAATAATTCCAGATTGCACAAGCTAATGAATTGTGTGTGAAAAGAGAATGATTGTTTCTTTTAAGGCAAAGTAGAATCCTTTAAAAAGACTTGATATAGATAAGCACAGAACAGAAATAGATATTGAATTAGATGTGGCTACAACAACCGAAAGCAGAAATGCCTGTGAAAATATGGAAGGATTATGCACTCACCTTGTTTCATACATGCGTTTAAATCCATACTGTAACTTAAAGAAAGTGAAACTATGTCCTTATTTATATAGTGGTGAGTAAAAAATACATAAATAAACTGCAAGCCTAAGATGTTACATTCTAGATGTGGTTCATGTATCCATTTTAAATTAGAATGTTTAAAGTATGTGTGGTGTTTTGGTCATCTGCTTTAAGGTGAGTTTCTATGAACTGACCAATTATTGTTCATGATCCTCCTAAGAAGGCTTCCTTATACTTGATAGTTGAACATAGTCAATCTACTTAAACCTTGGGAAAACTGTGGTGTTTGCAGCTTGGGCGTGCTTTCCGTATGTATTCCTGCTACTTTGTCCAGTGGCCCCTTTACCTGTGTATTCCCATCTTTCATGTGAGAACCATCATTTCTCCTTTAAGTTTATAGAAAAGGGTCAAATTTAAGTAAGATATGGATATGAAAAATGTTGGAAATAAATGTGCTATATACTATAGATACTGTAATCTTATTATTTATAATAGGGAATCTATGACTCATGGTTTAAGAAAATGCCCAGCTTAGACTCAGGTTTTATGTACAAAATTGATAACTTTTGCTTTCTTATTTGGCATTTTAAAACACCAGTTTGAGTGATTTCTTTAATTCTGAATAAACTAAACCTAAACTAGTAAACCAAAATGATGATAAGTTAACTTCTGTGGCTTGGAAGATATTGAAGATGTTAGAGAATTAATTTGTCTCAAGCCCTTTGGGTATTAGAGTTTAAAGAACCCTAGACCTGGAATCAGACTAGCTGGTCTGGTATCAGCTGTGCTTTTGATAGTACTTGTCTTTGATGCTCTGATCCTGGTCTGTTAATCATTGTTACATTTCACAGGGATTTATAAAAGATTTCTTGAACTAACAAAAGGCTTTAGGTCTGATTCACATAAAAGCAGACATTAACTTCTTTATTTAACACTTTTCATCTTGGAAAATGAAACTGCTATCATATGATTTTCTTTTCTTTTTTTTTTTGAGACGCAGTTTTGCTCTCGTTGCCCAGGCTGGAGTGCAATGGTGTGATCTCGGCTCACTGCAACCTCCGCCTTCCAGGTTCAAGAGATTCTTTTGCCTCAGCCTCCCTAGTAGTTGCTATTACAGGCATGTGCCACCACGCCAAGCTAATTTTGTATTTTTAGTAGAGACGGTGTTTCACCATGTTGGTCAGGCTGGTTTTGAACTCCTGACGTCAGGTGATCTGCCCGCCTTAGCCTCCCAAAATACTGGGATTACAGGCGTGAGCCATCACGCCTGGCCTACCCAAAGTATTAGGATTACAGGCATGAGCCAACATGCCTGGCCTGTCATACAGTTCTTAATTATGTGCACGTGGATTGTCCTTTAATTGGTAATTAGCTTTTGGCTGCAGTGCCTTGCAGATACACACACATACACACACGCGCGCGCGCGCACACACACACACACACACACGCTTTGGGTTCAGATAGATCTGAGTTTGAATCCTGGCTCTGCTTCTTACTAGCTCTGTGACTTTGGAAAGTTGTTTTTTTAAATCTGTACAATAGCCTGATAATATATACCTCATGAAGTTAATGAGGCTAAAAAAAGAGTTTGAGTGAAGTATTTAGGCTTATTGCATAGAAGGCACTCAGTAAATACTACCTTTCTCTCAGAGCCAATTAAAAATTTTCATTCTGTGTTACGGTTAAAAAGGAAAACTTGCAAGCTGTACATCTATTCACTTGATATGCTAGGTCTGGAAACCATTTGTAATGAAATAGATTAAGAGAAAGGTAGCATTTGCTTCCGTGAGCTTCTACCATTTCTAAAGTTGGTTCATCCATTTCTTAAGTGCAGTTATTGACAGATCTTTAGAATTTGAGCATTTAGTGTTTGCGGCCCTGGATACTGACTTTAAATGTGTGGCCAACAACTGAAGGGAGAGGAGCCAGTTGAAGGCTGTAGAAAAGAATAAATAAGGTTTATTGTGGTCATACTGACTCCAAGTAGTCTTATTTCAAAGTAATTCTAAGCAATATATCACTTTTATTACTAAGAGTTGGGAAAAAGAAAAAAAAATGAATTTCCCTTAATGTACTATTACATCTTTCTGTTTAAAAGTTTCACCTTGCTTTTTTTGTTTCTCCAGCCACTATTCCATCCCTGACCCATCTTTGTCGTTTGGAAATTCGGTCCAGTCTAAAATCAGAACGTCTACGGTCTGACAGTTATATTAGTGAGTTGCCGCTTCCCAGAAGCCTACATAATTATTTGCTCTATGAAGATGTTCTGAGGATGTATGAGGTTCCGGAACTGGCAGCTATTCAAGATGGATAAATCTGTGAAACTACTTATCACAGCTCATTTTTTCCTCTGAAAAACCATCGAGACAAAAGAGCCATGGAGTACAAGGTTTTATGATTTTATAGTCAAAAGATGATTATTGTTTGTGAGATAGGTTAGGTTTTGGGGGGCTAGTAGTTTAATGTGAATGTTTATGTTTACAACTAGCCTTCCCAGTAAAAAAAAAAAAAAAAAAAAAAAGAAAGAAAAGTAAATCTCACTTATATTACTTTATTGCAGCTTCATCACCAGTACATTATATGTTGTAATATTTATTTACTTGACCATTTTCCGCTTTATTTTGCTAATAAACTGTGATGTTGCTTCTAGTGCTAAACATGGCATATTTCCACCTATGATTCGTGTTTACCTGGTGCTAGGAGCTCAGAATGGAATGCATAAAGCTTCACTGGAAGTGTATACAACTGTGGTGTAGAATCTGTTGTTGTTATTATTTTACTTAGACTTGAAGATGTCTTATGTTTATTAAAGAACACGTTTTCCTATTTTATCGCAGTTCATTTCATCTCCTAATTAAATGGCTTTTTTTTTTTTTTTTGAGATGGAGTCTTGCTTTGTCACCCAGACTGGAATGCAGTGGCACAATCTCAGCTCACTGCAACCTCTGCCCCAGGGTAATTCAGTCACTTTTATGAAGAATTGATACTCATTGCCTTTTCACATGTAAACTCACAGGAAAAAATTATTTTACAAGAATATAGAAAATCAAGCATATTGCTGGGTTTTCCCTTCCAGTTTCTTTTTATTGTTTGACAAAAACAAAAAACAACCACCACCAACCCACCCAATTCTAATCTGCAAAGGCAAGAACAGCCCTAAACTCAAAGACGTGCTCAGTTGGGAAAAAAAAAATTGGTTTCAGTTTTGAGATAAATGAGCATGTTAGCACAATTAGGATTTTAATCAGGAGACTGAGAGGGGCATGTCTGTGGCACCATCTTTAAAGAAAGAAAGGGGTTGGGCATGGTGACTCCCGCCTGTAATCCCAGCACTTTGGGAGGCCGAGGCAGGCGGATCATGAGGTCGGGAGATTGAGACCATCCTGGCTAACATGGTGAAACCCCGTCTCTATTAAAAATACAAAAGAAATCCAGGCATGGTGGTGGGCGCCTGTAGTAGCAGCTACTCTGGAGATTGAGGCAGGAGAATGGCGTGAACCTGGGAGGCGGAGCTTGCAGTGAGCTGAGATCGCGCCACTGCACTCCAGCCTGGCAGACAGAGCGAGACTCCGTCTGGAAAGAAAGAAAGAAAAGAAAGAAGGAAAGGAAAGGAAAAGAAAGGGAAGGGAAAGGAAGGGAGGGGAGGGGAGAAGGGGGGGAGGGAGGGAGGGAGAGAGGAAGGAAGGAGAGGAAGGAAGGAAGGAAAAAGAAAAAAAGAGTAGATATTACTGAGTTGGTTAGTATTTATATATAAAGTTCAGGCTCCATTCAGCTCCAGAATCATTGAGCAGCTTTGTTCCTATGAAGCAGTAATAGCAAGTTCTATTAATATTATGGTGTTTTTCCTTCTTATTATCTAGATAAGCTGTCAAACAGTCCATGAAATAAAGACCTCAGAATCCTAGGTTAATGAGGCGCCACCTCATGGGTTTTTACAATTTTTTGATCTAAATTTAGAGTCAGGAAGAACTAAACACTGGATCAAGTGAGCCGTGGTCACAGGCTATAGAGAATGACCTTGAGAGAAAGGTTATGAGAGCATTACTGTCAGAGTAGACTACCTGAGATGAGGTCCAAGGAGGCAAAGTCTTCTGTCCTATTGGGATCCTGTGGCTTAAAATAGATGAGAGTGGGTCAGCCATGCCCGTTTCTGATAGGCCTTTGGTGGTAGACAAAAGCAGTGATGAAGGTGGACCAAACAAGGATGACATTGCTAAGACCCAAAGGTACGACTGAACTGTTACCTCAGACTAGAACTGCCTGTGGGGTGGAGGTAAGAGTTTGAATGTGGGTGTACAGGCAGAAATAAGTTTGCATATAGAAAACCAGGTGGAAATTCTGATAATTTCATAAAGAATTTCCAAAACTGTGTATATAGTGTAGTATTTTTTAAATGTCATAATGTTTATTTTCCAAACCCTAAATCTCTGATTTGTAGGATAGCACCCAGCTTTTTCTTGGGGGAAAATGTATGTAAAATGTTTAAGGTTTTTTTAAATTTCTCATTTTTTTTTTTATTTCCATAGGTTACTGGGGAACAGGTGACATTTGGTTACATGACTAAGTTCTTTAGTGGTGATTTGTAAGATTTTGGTGCACCCGTCACCCAAGCAGTGTACACTGTATCCAGTGTGTAGTCTTTTATCCCTCACCCTCCTCTCACCCTTTTCCCTGAGTCCCCAAAGTCCACCGTATTATTCTTACACCTTTGCATCCTCATAGCTTAGCTTCCACTCAGGAGTAAGAACGTACAATGTTTGATTTTCCATTTCTCAGTTACTTCACTTAGAATATGGTCTCCAATTCCATCTAGGTTGCTGCAAATGTAATTATTTCGCTTTTTTTTTTTTTAAACAATCTTTCCATTTTTTTTTTTTAATTATACTTTAAATTCTAGGGTACATGTGCAGAGCATGCAGGTTTGTTACATATGTATACATGTGCCATGGTGGTATGCTGTACCCATAAACTCATCATCTACATTAGGTATTTCTCCTAATGCGATCCCTCCCCCTTCCCCCACCCCCTGACAGCCCCCGGTGTGTGATGTTCCCCTCCCTGTGTCCACGTATTCTCATTGTTCAACTCCCACTTATGAGTGAGAACATACGGTGTTTGGTTTTCTGTTCTTGTGTTAGTTTGCTGAGAATGATGGTTTCCAGCTTCATCCATGTCCCTGCAAAGGACATGAACTCATCCTTTTTTATGGCTGCATAGTATTCCGTGGTATATATGTCTCACATTTTCTTTATCTAGTCTATCATTGATGGACATTTGGGTTGGTTCCGAGTCTTTGCTATTGTGAACAGTGCCACAACAAACATACATGTACATGTGTCTTTATAGTAGCATGATTTATAATACTTTGGGTATATACCCTGTAATGGGATTGCTGGGTCAAATGGTATTTCTGGTTCTAGATCCTTGAGGAATTGCCACACTGTCTTCCACAAGAGTTGAGCTAAGTTACACTCCCACCAAGAATGTAAAAGTGTTCCTATTTCTCCACATCCTCTCCAGCATCTGTTGTTTCCTGACTTTTTAATAATTGCTATTCTAACTGGCATGAGATGGTATTTCATTGTGGTTTTGATTTGCATTTCTCTAATGACCAGTGATGATGAACATTTTTTCATATGTTTGTTGGCTGCATAAATGTCTTCTTTTGTGAAGTGTCTGTTCATCTCCTTCACCCACTTTTTGATGGGGTGGTTGTTTTCTTGTAAATCTGTTTAAATTATTTATAGATTCTGGATATTACCCCTTTGTCAGATGGATACATTGCAGAAAATTTCTCCCATTCTTTAGGTTGCCTGTTCACTCTGATGATAGTTTCTTTTGCTGTGCACAAGCTCTTTAGTTTCATTAGATCCCATTTGTCAATTTTGGCTTTTGTTGCCATTGCTTTTGGTGTTTGAGTCATGAAGTCTCTGCCCATCCCTGTGTCCTGAATGGTATTGCCTATGGTTTCTTCTAGGGTTTTTATGGTTTTAGGTCTTGTGTTTATGTCTTTAATCCATCTTAATTTTTATATAAGGTGCAAGGAAGAATCTGATTTTAGCTTTTTGCATATGGCTAGCCAGTTTTCCCAACACCATTTATTAAATAGGGAATCCTTTCCCCATTTCTTGTTTTTGTCAGGTTTGTCAGAGATCAGATGGTTGTAGATATGTGGTGTTATTTCTGAGGCCTCTGTTCTGTTCCATTGGTCTATGTATCTGTTTTGGTACCAGTACCATGCTGTTTTGGTTACTGTAGCTTGTAGTATAGTTTGAAGTCAGGGAGAGTGAAGCCTCCAACTTTGTTCTTTTTGCTTAGGGTTGTCTTGGCTATGCAGGCTCTTTTTTGGTTCCATATTAAATTTAAAGTAGTTTTTTCCAGTTCTGTGAAGAAAGTCAATAGTAGCTTGACGGGGGATAGCATTGAATCTATAAATTACTTTGGGCAGTATCGCCATTTTCACGATACTGATTCTCTCTATCCATAAGCATGGAATGTTTTTCCATTTGTTTGTGTCTTCTTTTATTTCCTTAAGTAGTGGCTTGTAGTTCTCTTTGAAGAGTTCCTTCACATCCCTTGTAAGTTGTATTCCTAGGTATTTTATTCTCCTTGTAGCAATAGTGAATGGGAGTTCACTCATGATTTGGCTCTGTTTGTCTGTTATTGGTGTATAGGAATGCTTGTGATTTTTGCACATTGATTTTAAATCCTGAGACTTTGCTGAAGTTGCTTTCACTTTAAGGAGATTTTGGACTGAGACAGTGGGGTTTTCTAAATATACAATCATGTCATCTGCAAACAGAGACAATTTGACTTCCTAGTTGAATACCCTTTATTTCTTTCTCTTGCCTGATTGCCCTAACCAGAACTTCAAATACTATATTGAATAGGAGTGATGAGAGAGGGCATCATTGTCTTGTGCCGGTTTTCAAAGGGAATGCTTCCAGTTTTTGCCCATTCAGGATGATATTGGCTGTGGGTTTGTTATAAATAGCTCTTATTGTTTTGAGAATATGTTCCATCAATACCTAGTTTATTGAGAATTTTTAGCATGAAGTGCTGTTGAATTTTGTCAAAGGCCTTTTCTGCATCTATTGAGATAATCGTGGTTTTGCTGTTAGTTTTGTTTATGTGATGGATTATGTTTATTGATTTGCATATGTTGAATCAGCCTTGCATCCCAGGGATGAAGCTGACTTGATCATGGTGGATAAACTTTTTGATGTGCTGCTGGATTTGTTTTACCAGTATTTTATTGAGGATTTTCACATCGGTATTCATCAGGGTTATTGGCTTAAAATTTTCTTTTTTCGTTGTGTCTCTGCCAGGTTTTGGTATCAGGATGCTGGCCTCATAAAATGAGTTATGGAGGATTCCCTCTCTTTGTATTGTTTGGAATAGTTTCAAAAGGAATGGTACCAGCTCCTCTTTGTACCTCTGGTAGAATTTGGCTGTGAATCCATCTGGTCCTGGAGTTTTTTTGGTTGGTAGGCTATTAAATACTGCCTCAATTTCAGAACTTGTTATTGATCTATTCAGGGATTTGACTTCTTCCTGGTTTAGCCTTGGAAGGGTGTATGTGTCTAGGAATTTATCTATTTCTTCTAGATTTTCTAGTTTATTTGCATAGAGGTGTTTGTAGTATTCTCTGATGGTAGTTTGTATTTCTGTGGCATTGGTGTTGATATCCCCTTTATAATTTTTTATTGCGTCTATTTGATTCTTCTCTCTTTTCTTCTTTATTAGTCTGGCTAGCGGTCTATCTACTTTGTTGAGCTTTTCAAAAAACCAGCTCCTGGATTCATTGACTTTTTTTTTGAAGGCTTTTTCGGTCTCTAGCTCCTTCAGTTTTGCTCGGATCTTAGTTATTTCTTTTTTTTTTTTTTTTTTTTGAGACAGAGTCTTACTCTGTCGCCCAGGCTGGAGTGCAGTGACCGGATCTCAGCTCACTGCAAGCTCTACCTGCCGGGTTTACGCCATTCTCCTGCCTCAGCCTCCCGAGTAGCTGGGTCTACAGACGCCCACCACGTCACCTGGCTAGTTTTTTTGTTTTGTTTTGTTTTGGTTTTGGTTTTGGTTTTTTTTTTGAGACGGAGTCTCGCTCTGTCGCCCAGGCTGGAGTGCAGTGGCCGGATCTCAGCTCACTGCAAGCTCCGCCTCCCAGGTTCACGCCATTCTCCTGCCTCAGCCTCCCAAGTAGCTGGGACTACAGGCGCCCGCCACCTCGCCCGGCTAGTTTTTTGTATTTTTTAGTAGAGACGGGGCTTCACTGTGTTAGCCAGGATGGTCTCGATCTCCTGACCTTGTGATCCACCTGCCTCGGCCTCCCAAAGTGCTGGGATTACAGGCGTGAGCCACTGCGTGCGGCCTGATCTTAGTTATTTCTTGCTTTCTGCTAGTTTTTGAATTTGTTTGCTCTTGCTTCTCTAGTTCTTTTAATAGTGTTGGTAGGGTGTCGATTTTAGATCTTTCCTGCTTTCTCTTGTGGGCATTTAGTGCTATAAATTTCCCTCTACACCCTGCTTTAAATGTGTACCAAAGATTCTGGTACATTGTGTCTTCGTTCTCTTTGGTTTCAAAGAACATCTTTATTTCTGCCTTCATTTCGTTATGTACCCAGTAGTCATTCAGGAGCAGGTTGTTCAGTTCCCATGTAGTTTTGTGGTTTTGAGTCAGTTTCGTAGTCCTGAGTTCTAATTTGATTGCACTGTGGTTAGAGAGACTGTTTGTTATGATTTCTGTTCTTTTGCATTTGCTGAGGAGTGTTTTACTTCCAATTATGTGGTCAGTTTTAGAATAAGTGCAATGTGGTGCTGAGAAGAATGTATATTCTGTTGATTTGGGGTGGAGAGTTCTGTAGATGTCTATTAACGTCTGCTTGGTGCTGAGCTGAGTTCAAGTCCTGGATATCCTTGTTAATTTTCTGTCTTGTTGGTCTGTCTAGTGTTGACAGTGGGGTGTTAAAGTCTCCCATTATTATAGTGTGGGAGTCTAAGTCTCTTTGTAGGTCTCTAAGAACTTGCTTTACAATGTGGGTGCTCCTTTATTGGGTGCCTATATATTTAGGATAGTTAGCTCTTCCTGTTGAATTGATTCCTTTACCATTATGTAATGCCCTTCTTTGTCTCTTTTGATCTTTCTTAGTTTAAAGTCTATTTTATCAGAGACTAGGGTCGCAACCCCTGCTTTTTTTTGCTTTCTGAATTTGCTTTTAAATATTCCACCATCCCTTTATTTTGAGCCTCTGTGTGTCTTTGCACATGAGATGGGTCTCCTAAATGCAGCACACCAATGGGTCTTGACTCTTTATCCAATTTGCCAGTCTTTGTCTTTTAATTGGGGCATTTAATCTGTTTACATTTAAGGTTAATATTGCTATGTGTGGATTTGATCCTGTCGTTATGGTGCTAGCTGGTTATTTTGCCCATTAGTTGATGCAGTTTCTTCAAAGTGTTGATGGTCTTTAAAATTTGGTATGTTTTTGCCGCGGCTGATACTGGTTGTTCCTTTCCATGTTTAGTGCTTCCTTCAGGAGCTCTTGTAAGGCAGGCATGGTGGTGACAGAGTACCTCAGCATTTGCTTGTCAGTAAAGGATTTTGTTTCTCCTTTGCTTGTGAAGCTTACTTGGCTGGATGTGAACTTCTGGGTTGAAAATTCTTTTCTTTAAGAATGTTGAATATTGGCCCCCACTGTCTTCTGGCTTGTAGGGTTTCTGCCAAGAGATCCATTCTTAGTCTGATGGGCTTCCCTTTGTGGGTAAACCGACCTTTCTCTTTGGGTGCCCTTAACATTTTTTCCTTCATTTCAACCTTGGTGAATCTGATGATTAGGTGTCTTGGGGTTTCTTTTCTCAAGGAATATCTTTGTGGCATTCTTTGTATTTCCTGAATTTGAATGTTGGCCTGCCTTGCTAGGTTGGGGAAGTTCTTCTGGATAATATCCTGAAGAGTGTTTTCCAACTTATTTTCATTCTCCCTGTCACTTTCAGGTATACCAATTAAATGTAGATTTGGTCTTTTCACATAGTCCCATATTTCCTGGAGGCTTTGTTCATTTATTTTCACTCTTTTTTTTTTCTCTAATCTTTCCTTCTTGCTTCATTTCGTTGAGTTGATCTTCGATCTCTGATATCCTTTCTTCCACATGATTGATTCGGCTATTGATACTTGTGTATACTTCATGAAGTTCTCATGCTGTGTGTTTCAGCTCCATCAGGTCGTTTATGTTCTTCTCTATACTGGTTATTCTAGTTAGCAATTCACCTAACCTTTTTTCAAGGTTCTTAGCTGATGAATGCATTGGGTTAGAATGCAAAGCTCCTTTAGCTTGGAGGAGTTTGTTATTACCCACCTTCTGAAGCCTACTTCTGTCAGTTCATCATACTCATTCTCCATGCACTTTTGTTCCCTTGCTGGCGAGAAGTTGTGATCCTTTGGAGGAGAAGAGGCATTCTGGCTTTTGGAGTTTTCAGCCTTTTTGCACTGGTTTCTCCCCATCTTCGTGGATTTATCTACCTTTGGTCTTTGAAGTTGGTGACCTTTGGCTGGGGTCTCTGAGTGGATGTCCTTTTTGTTGATAGTGCTACTATGGCTTTCTGTTAGTTTTCCTTCTAATGGTCAGGCCCTTCTTCTGCAGGTCTGCTGGAGTTTGCTGGAGGTCCACTCCAGACTCTGTTTGCCTGGGTATCACCAGCAGAGGCTGCAGAACAGCAAAAATTACTGCCTGTTCCCTCCTCTGGAAGCTTCGTCCCTGTGGGGCACCGCCAGATGCCAGCAAGAGCTCTTCTGTATGAGGTGTTTGTCAGCCCCTACTGGGAGGTGTCTCCCAGTCAGGATACATGGGTGTCAGGGACTCACTTGAGGAGGCAGCCTGTCCCTTATCAGAGCTTGAATGCTGTGCTGGGAGATCTGCTGCTCTCTTAAGAGCTGTCAAGCAGGGATGTGTAAGTCTGCTGAAGCTGCTCCTGCAGCCACCCCTTCCCCCCAGTGCTCTGTCCCAGGGAGATAGTGGTTTTATCTATAAGTCCCTGACTGGCGCTGCTGCCTTTTTTTCAGAGATGCCCTGCCCACAGAGGAGAAATCGAGAGAAACAGTCTGGCCACTGCGGCCTTGATGAGCTGCAGTGGGTTCTGCCCAGTTCGAACTTCCTGGCAGCTTTGTTTACACTGTGAAGGTAAAACTGCCTACTTAAGCCTCAGAATGGAGGACGCCCCCTCCCCCCACCAAGCTTAAGTGTCCCAGGTCGACCTCAGACTGTTGTGCTGGTGGCGAGAATTTCAAGCCAGTGGATCTTAGCTTGCTGGGCTCTGTGGGAGTGGGACCTTCCAAGTCAGGCACTGGAGGGAATCTGCTGGTCTGCTGGTTGTGAAGACCATCGGAAAAGTGCGGTATTTGGGCTGGAGTGCGCTGTTTCTCCTAGTATAGCCTCTCATGGCTTCCCTTGTCTAGGAAAGGGAAATCCCTCCATCCCTTGTGCTTCCTGGGTGAGGTGACGCCTTACTCTGCTTCAACTCGCCCTCCATGGGCTGCACCCACTGTCCAACCAGTCCCAGTGAGATGAACTGGGTACCTCAGTTGGAAATGCAGAAATCACCCACCTTCTGTGTCAATCTCACTGGGAGCTGGAGACCAGAGCTGTTCCTGTTTGGCCATCTTGCCAGCAAGTCCCCTGAATGTTTAAATTTGAGGGTGAATCTTTTTGTGTTTTGTTCATGTTCTAATGTCTAATAAAAACTCAGTTATCTGTAACTTAACATTGAGTTCTTATTCTTAAAAATCTGAAAATCAGTATTTCAGAAACATTTAAAAAGCCTTTGGTATTTAAAACTGATGAATGATTTCACCTTATTGTATATAATGTATTTTTAGACTATTTTATAATAAAAATACTTATGATATTTATGATTTACAGCAAGGACTCAGAAATGTAATCTAAAGGTATGCAAAGGTTAGGGGAGTTATAATTACAGCTTCTGATCAAAATGACACATCTAGTTAGTGTGAATCTTAAGCCCTGCCCCAAATGCATAATGGTGATTTAATACTCTCAGTTTGTAGTATTATGAGCTTCATGAAGAATCCTAATACAATGGTTCTCTAAAGGTGGCACATACTTAAGCAGGGCACAGTTTTAAAACTGCCAAAATGTCATCCTTTCTTGATCACATGTTTTCCTTTCAGTATGGTTTCTGCTGACCCTTCCTGTCATGGGATATCTTTGACCATTTGATATAATAACAGTAACCTGCTTGATATGGTTTGGCTGTGTCCCCAGCGAAATCTCAGCTTGGATTGTGTCTCCCAGAATTTCCACGTGTTGTGAGAGGGACCCAGGGGGAGGTAATAGAATCGTATCTTTCCCATGCTATTCTCATGATAGTGAATGAGTCTCACAAGATCTGATAGGTTTATCGGGTTTCTGCTTTTGCTTCCCATTTTTCTCTTGTTACCACCATGTAAGAAGTGCCTTTCACCTGCAGCCATGATTCTGAGGCCTCCCCAGCCATGTGGAACTGTAAGTCCAATTAAACCTTCCCCCCGCCCCCCCTCCCCCCCCCAGTTTTGGGTATGTCTTTATTGGCAGCATGAAAATGAACTAATACAGTAAAATTGGTACCAGTAGAGTGGGGCATTGCTGAAAAGATACCCAAAAATGTGTAAATGGCTTTGGAACTGGGAAACAGGCAGAGATTGGAACACTTTGGAGGGCTCAGAAGTAGACAGGAAAATGTGGGAAAGTTTGTAACTTCTTAGAGACTTATTGAATGGCTTTGCCCAAAATGCTGATAGCCATATGGACAATAAGGTCCAGGCTGAGGTGGTCTCAGATGGAGATGAGAAACTTACTGGGATCTGGAGCAAAGTTGACTCTTGTTATGTTTTAGCAAAGAGACTGGCAGCATTTTGTCCCTGCTCTAGAGATTTGTGAAACTCTGAACTTGAGAGAGATGATTTAGGGTATCTGGCAGAAGAAATTTCTAAGCACAGAAGCATTCAGGAGGTGACTTGGGTACTGATAAAGGTATTCAGTTTTAGAAGGGAAGCAAAGGGTAAAAGTTTGGAAAATTTGCAGCCTGACTATGCAATAGAAAAGAAAAACCCATTTTCTAGGGAGAAATTCAAGCTGGCTGCAGAAATTTGCATAAGTAGCAAGGAGCCTAATGTTAATCCCCGAGACCATGGGGAAAATGTCCCCAGGTTATGTCAGAGACCTTCACAGCAGCCTCTCCCATCACAGGCCTGGAGGCCCAGGAGGAAAAAGTGGTTTCATGGGCTGGGCCCAGGGTCCCTGTGCTAGGGACTTGGTACCCATTGTCCCAGCTGCTCCAGTCGTGGCTGAAAGGGGCCAATGTACAGCTCGGGCTGTGACTTCAGAGGGTTGAAATCCCAACCTTGGCAGCTTCCATATGGTGTTGAACCTGTGGGTGCACAGAAGTCAAGAATTGAAGTTTGGGAACCTCCGTTTAGATTTCAGAAGCTGTGTGGAAATGCCTGGATGCTGAGGCAAAAGTTTGCTGCAGGGATGGGCCCTCATGGAGAACCTCTGCTAGGGCAGTGTGGAAAGGAAATGTAGGGTTGGAGCCCCCACACAGACTCCCTACTAGGGCACCCCCTAGTGGAGCTGTGAGAAGAGGGCCCCAGAATTGTAGATCCACTGACACCTTGCATCGTGCACCTGGAAAAGCTGCATACCCTCAGCACCAGCTGTGAAAGAAGCAGGGAGGAAGGCTGTATCCTACAAAGCCACAGAGGCAGAGCTGCCCAAGACCATGGGAACCCACCTCTTGCATCAGTGTAACCTGGATGTGAGACCTGAAGTCAAAGGAGATAATTTTGGAGCTTTAAAATTTGCCCTGCTGGATTTTGGACTTGCATAGGCCCTGTAATCCCCATTTTTTGGCCAGTTTCTCCCATTTGGAATGGCTGTATTTACCCAATGCCTGTACCCCCATTGTATCTAGGAAGTAACACTTGCTTTTGATTTTACAGGCTCATCAGTGGAAGGAACTTGCCTTGTCTCAGATGAAACTTTGGATTGTGGACTTTTAGGTTAATGTTGAAATGAATTAGGACTTTGGGGGACAGTTGGGAAGGCATGATTGGTTTTGAAATGTGAAGACATGAGATTTGGAGGGGCCAGGGATGGAAAGATATGGTTCGCCTGTGTTCCCACCCAAATCTCAACTTGAATTGTATCTCCCAGAATTCCCATGTGTTGTGAGAGGGACCCAGGGGGAGGTAATTGAGCCATGGGGGTCAGTTCTTTTCCATGCTATTCTCATGATAGCGAATGAGTCTTATGAAATCTGGTGGGTTTATCAGGGGTTTCCACTTTTGCTGCTTCCTCATTTTTCTCCTGCTGCCACTATATAAAAAGTGCCTTTCACCTCCTACCATGATTCAGAGGCCTCCCCAACCATGTGGAACTGTAAGTCCAATCAAATCTCTTTTCCTTTCCAGTTTCAGGACTATCTTTATCAGCAGTGTGAAAACCAGCAAATACACTGGTCATCCTTTTTTCTAATTTCCCTCCCCTCTTTTGCCAGTTACAAGTCTCTTGATCTACAGCTTTCTGGTGTTCCTACTTTCCAGAGATCTGTTACAGTCTCCTGTGGTCTCAGCTACTTGAGAAGCTGAAGTGGGAGGATGGCTTGAACCTGGGAGGTGGAGGTTGCAGTGAGCTGAGATAGCACCCCTGCACTTCAGTCTGGGCCAGAGAGGCAGACCTTGTCTCAAAACAAGCAAACAAACAAAAAACAAACCAAAACAAAAAAAAACCTGTGAGTACTTTTTATTGACTATGGCTTAAAATTCTATAATTTTGTTGCTTCTCAAAAAATATCATGAATAATAACTGTAGTGAGAATATTTGTGTATAATTACATCTTTTCTGGAACAGTGGACTTCATGGTTTTATTGGGATAGGATATATAAAGAAGTTGAGAAGAGTCATCTGAAAGTTTGCCTTTTCCATCTTATACTCCTTTACATCCTCAAAAGTATATTCCCTTAATTGTATTCCCTGATTACTTCTAGAAATACTTGTTTGAAGAGGAACTCTTAGTATAATTATTGCCAGCAGGTTCCTAGTGCCACTGGGGAAAGATTTTAAATGGTGGGGAATGGTTGATGGGCTAATGAAGTTGCTAGTATTGTGGCTATGTTAAGATTTATGATCAAGTGTTTTACACTTAACATTTTGGGGGGAATAACCAGAAAAACTGCAGAGTGCCTCCTTACAGTTTCATAAATTCATCCCCTGTATAAAGTAAATAGAAAGTCAGCCCACTGGCTCCATCCAAGTACTCAGTTTCAAGAGGATTTCCAAGCCAAACAAATCTATAAAGCTTTTCCTTTGAGCAAGGAACATAATAGCACCTTGGGTACTATTAATTCCTCTTAAATTCCTATGCTGGAGCACTTGCCTCTTCTCATCTCTCTTATCTCAGTCATATATAACTGAGGTGTCAAAACTAACATGTAGATGGAGCCCAAACCAAGAGATTCCATTACTCATGGCTCTGTATGACCTGGGGCAGTTGTTTGAGAGGTCACAGTGTTGGTGTATATGCATTCTATTAAGACCTAATGTTGGATCTCTGCGTTTACTCCTGTACATTTCCTCTAGGGAAAGGTACTGTTCATGACTTCAGGTAAAGATGGCTCATATTTGTCAGCTTACAGACTAACATGAGAGTGTTATAAACATACATTTTCCCCCACTCTTTATCCTTCTTGAATTGCTTTACAAACCATTTAAGAACAATTTAATATTCTTGTGTGCAGCCATTCAGTTTTCTTGTTTTGCTTTCTCTCATTATTTTTCTCTTTAAGGCTGAATTGTCTGTTTATTTTCATTTGTATTTATTGTTGTTGTTGTTGTTGTTGTTGTTGTTGTTTTGAGATGGAGTTTTGCTCTGTCACCCAGGGTGGAATGCAGTGGCACCATCTTGGCTCACTGCAACCTCCGACTCCTGGGTTCAAGCGATTCTCCTGCCTCAGCCTCCCGAGTAGCTGGGATTACAGGTCTGCATCACCACGCCCGGCTAATTTTTGTATTTTTAGTAGAGATGGGGTTTCACCACGTTGGTTAGGCTGGTCTCAAACTCCTGACCTTGTGATCCACCCACCTCAGCCTCCCAAAGTGCTGGGGTTACAGGCGTGAGCCACCGCGCCTGGCTTATTGTTGTTGTTAAGTGACAGATGGTCATTGAAACATAATACCTTACAATAAGTGAACTATTTTTTGTTCAATACAATTGTATGGTTTTTGTGAAATAAGGAACTGATTATGCTTAGTATTTCTGTGACATTGGTAGGAAATATATAACCCCTATTTGCAACAACACGTGAATCACGTTGAGAGGAGGCCAGTCTGAATTATATTTTTTATGGAAAAATACTTTGAAATAACTTAGGCACGAATTTTAAGTACATTTATTCTGCAGTTGTTTTAGTGAATGAAATGTATTTAAATTTTTTTTTTTTTTTTTTTTTTTTTGAGACGGAGTCTCACTCTATCGCCCAGGCTGGAGCGCAGTGGCCAGATCTCAGCTCACTGCAAGCTCCGCCTCCCGGGTTTACGCCATTCTCCTGCCTCAGCCCCCCGAGTAGCTGGGACTACAGGCGCCTGCCACCTCGCCCGGCTAGTTTTTTGTATTTTTTTTTTTAGTAGAGACGGGGTTTCACCGTGTTAGCCAGGATGGTCTCGATCTCCTGACCTCGTGATCCGCCCGCCTCGGCCTCCCAAAGTGCTGGGATTACAGGCTTGAGCCACCGCGCCCGGCCGAAATGTATTTAAATTTTAAATAAAGGACATTTATTAACCTGCCACTGTGCTGATAAAAAATTTTTTTAAATTCTTATATAGGAATAACTAATAGCACATTTTAAGTGTTTCATTTAAAAAGAAATATATAATATTCAAGAAACAGTAAGCCAGGTACGGTGGCTCACGCCTTTATCCCAGCACTTTGGGAGGCGGAGGTGGGAGAATTGCTTGAGGTCAGGAGCTCAAGACCACCCAGGGCAACATAGTGAAACCCCGTCTGATAAGGTTTGGATGTTTGTCCCCTCCAAATCTCAGGTTGAAATGTGATTCTCAGTGTTGGAGGTGGGGCCTGGTGGGAGGTGATTGGATCATGGGGCAGATCCCTCATGAGTGGTTCAGTACCATTCCCTCGGTGCTAAGTGAGTTCTCGCTTAGTTCACTGGAGATCTGGTTCTTTAAGAGTGTGTGGCACTCCCCACTTCTGTCTTGCTCCCACTTTTGCCATGTGACAGACTGGCTCTTCATTGCTTTCTGCCATGAGTGTAAACTTATTGAGGCCTCATCAGAGGCAGATGCCAGCACCATGCTTCCTTAAAGCCTGCAAAACCTAAGACAATTAAACTTCATTTCTTTATAAATTACCCAGCCTCAGGTATTTCTTCATAGCAGCACAAGAGTGGCCTAATATACTGAGTCTACAAAAAATGAAAAAATTAGTCAGGTAGGGTGGCACACATCTGTAGTCCTAGCTGCTTGGGAGGCTGGGGAAGGAGGATCCCTTGAGCCCAGGAGTTTGAGGCTGCAGTAAGCTATGATAAAAAAAAAAAAAAAGAAAAAAGAAAGAAGATAAATATATTTTAAAATTCAGAAAAAAATAAGGAAGGGAGGAAGAGACATGGATCTACAGTCTTATCCAGACCCATTATTAATGTTTTTTTCTCACTTAAAAAAAAATCTATACACAAGTTTGACGGAGAATTTTTTTTTTCATACTTAAACCACATTTACAATTTTGTATTGCTGATCAATCCTCCTCTTACCATGTTAGTGATACCTGCAGCCAAGCTCAAGCCAAGAGTTATGACAAATTCTGAATTGGTAAGAATGAGAAATTATGAGGCCTCTCCAGTTGATTATTTTCCTAAGACATCTGCATAGAGCAACCAGTCCCTCCCTCCTATTGGTAAAGGAAAGAAGAAAAAGGAGGTGAGACCTTTGTGAACCTGCCCCAATCTGGTCTCAGCTCAGGGTAGTCATGTAATTGCATGTCCTTTGTATTACTCTATTATAATTATGTGTGGTGTGTATTTTTAATGAAGGAATTTAAAATGCAATTGTTGCAGTGAAGATTTGTGTCTGCATGATTTTTCTGTCTCTTGGCTTCTTGTTCATGCATAGCCCTTAATAGAGGGAGCAGAACAGGTGGTGATTGCCACTGGCACACTGAGACTTGTGAATAGCATCTGTTTATGTCCCTTTTTCCATTGAATAGTTAGGATAACCTTCTCCTCACTGCTTTCCTATGTGGATGATAAAAGTCTATCATGAGTCATTGTAAGGTGCTAATTTACACTCTTTCTAACATGATGGAATAGGTGAAGAAGAAAGTCCATCTGGTGACTAAATACAACTATGATTCGAATTGAACAATTAAAAAGAAGGCATAAGACTTCTGAGGTTATTATGGATTACCGGGTCAAATAATATGTGCCAAAGATACCAATTCCAATTCAGAGTATTTCCTTCAATAGATGGAGTAATTAGTAATGTGGAGTCTGGAGTTTGGTTTTGACACTTAAAATCAAAATCATTATTTGACACTTAAAAAAAAATCATTATTTACTTTTTTTACTAATTTTTTTACTTCATTTTTTACTAATTTATTTACTTTTAATTATATAATAAAACATTCAAACGCTTATAGTCTTCATCTTGTTTGGAATTAGTTTTGTTAAGCCCACTCTTAAAATGTTGTGTGGTATTTGTTTATGTATGTTGATATAACCAGCCCTGGATGTAGATGCTTGATCAGGTTCATATTTGATACTCATACACTTTGTTTCTTGCAGTAGTGCTTCACAGATGTTGGGTACTTCATCCCTCCTAGTGATGTTAGCAGCAATTGGTGATCACCAGCTAAATCTATTAATTCATTATAGTTTTCTTTTTAAAAAAACATTTACTATGGAGAATTATGAAATGAACTATGTTCTTATCACTCAGCTTCAATAGTAATCAACTCATCGTGAATCTTATTTTCTTTTTCCACCAATTCTCTCCCTCCCATAGACATTTTGAAGAAAATTCTAGGCATGTTATCTTTAAATATTTTAGTGCGTATCTCTAGAAGTCAAGGACTCCCCTTTTAAAACATAACTATGATACTATCATCTTACCCACCTCCCTAAAAAGATCAGCAATAACTTGTTAATACTATCAGATATTCAGTCAGTATTTGCATGGTTTTAATTGCCCTGTAACTGTTTTTTTAGTAGTTTGTTTGAATCCGGATCCAAAAAAGGTGCCTATGATGTGCTCATTTTTCCTTGAATTGTTTTGGTTGAAAGTGTTAGGTGATTTTCCCACAGGCTGGATTTTGTCTTTTTTTTTTTTTTAGACAGAGTCTCGCTCTGTAGCCCAGGCTGGAGTGCGGTGGCAAAATCTCGGCTCACTGCAAGCTCCGCCTCCTGGGTTCACGCCATTCTCCTGCCTCAGCTTCCCAAGTAGCTGGGACTATAGGCGCCTGCCACCACGCCTGGCTAATTTTTTTCTATTTTTAGTAGAGACGGGGTTTCACAGTGTTAGCTAGGATGGTTTTGATCTCCTGACCTTGTGATCCACCCGCCTTGGCCTCCCAAAGTGCTGGGTTTACTGGCGTGAGCCACCGCGCCCAGCCTGGATTTTGGTGATAGTAATCCCACACTGTCCTTGAGCATGTTCCTTGTTTCTTCTTGTATTACGTACTCCTGTGTAATGAATTTCCTCAAAACATAGCAACTTAAAACAATAATTAGCATTACCTTTCCTTACAATTGCTGTGGGTCAGGAATTCAAAGTGGCTTGGCCGAGTGGTTGTGACTCAGGGTCTGTCATGAGGTTGCATTCAAACTGTAAGCTGGGGCTGCAGTGATCTAAAAGCTTGATTAGGGCAGAAGGAGCCACTCCAAGATGGCTCACTCACATGGCTGTTGGCTGTAGGCCTTGGTCCCTCACCACATAGACCGCTCCATACAACTTTTTGAGACTCCTCTCATATCAGCTGGCTTACTCCAGTGCAAGTGACCTTAAAGCAAGGTGGATGCCACAGTGTCTTATAATCTATTCTTGGAAGTCACACACCATCATTTCTAATCTATTCATTTGAAGCAAATCACAAAGTACAGGCCATACTTAAGGAGAGAGGAACTAGGCTTTGCTTTTGGAAGGAAGGAATATCAAAGAATCTGTGGACAGCTCTTTAAACTACAACACTTACTTCCTCTAAATTAGTAGTCAGATGTAGACATGAATGCAACATACTTTGGGCCCAGTGCAAAATGAAAATGTGGGACTTGTTCAGATTTCTCTTCCTCCCCTCTCCTCCCCTCCCTTCCTCTCTTCTTCCCTTTCCTTTCATTCTTTTTCTTCTTTCTTGCTCTTTCTCTCTCTCTCCCTTCCTTCCTTCCTTCCTTCCTTCCTTCCTTCCTTCCTTCCTTCCTTCCCCTCCCCTCCTCTTCCCTCCCCTCTCCTCCCCTCCTCTTCCCTCCCCTCCCCTTCCTCCCTCCCTCCCTCCCTCCCTCCCTCGGTTTGGCTCTGTATCCCCATTCAAATTGTAATCCCCACATGTGTGGGAGGGACCTGATGGGAAGTGATTAGATTGTGGGAGCAGATACTCCCTATGCTGTTCTCATAAGTTCTTGCAAGCTCTGATGTTTTAAATAATGGGGCACTTCCCCACTCGTGCTCTGTCTTTCCTGCCACCTTGTGAAGAAGATGCTTGCCTCTCCTTGCCTTCCACCATGATTGTAAGTTTCCTGAGGCCTCCCCAGCCATGTGGAACTTTGAGTCAATTAAACCTCTTTTCTTTATAAATTACCCAGTCTCAGGTAGTTCTTGATAGCAGCGTAAAAACGAACTAATTCTTTTTCTTTCTTTCAGACAGGGTCTTGTTTTGTCACTCAGTCTGGAGTGCAGGGGGGCAATCATAGCTCACTGCATTCTTGAGCTCTTGGGCTCAAGGGATCCTCCTGCCTCAGCCTCCCAAGTAGCTAGGACTACAGGCATGCACTCGCATGCCTGGCTGATTTTTGTAATTTTTGTAGATATGGGGTCTCGCTATGTTGCTCAGGATGATCTCGAACTCCTGGCCTCAAGTGATCCTCCCACCCTGGCCTCCCAAAGTACTGGGATTACAGGTTTGAGCCATCTTGGCTGGTCAAAACAGGGCAGCAGAACATAAAATGGGACTCTTCTGAGCTCAGAGCCCTGTGAAACTGAATAGATTACACCTATGAAACCGGTCCTAGATGTAGAGGCTTTCTTGGATTCAGATTCAATACCCATACACTTTCTTTCTTGCAGTACTGTTTCACAGATGTTGGTTACTTCATCTCTCCTAGTGATATTAGCAGCAATTGGTGATCACTAGCTAGATCTATTAATTCATTATAGTTTTCTTTACATATTAGCTGTAATAATTTCAAGAAAAGAACTTCCCATGGTAATTTGGTTACTCTGAGATGTGGTTTGTATAGAAAAAATAGTTATTTTCTTTTATTTGCCAGTTTTCAGAATAATGAATTGGTTTTCTAATATCCTTTAAAGATGGTCAATAGGCTTTTTGTTAACTTTTAAGTTCAGGGGTACATGTGCAGGTTTGTTACATAGGTAAACTTGTGTCATGGGAGTATGTTATGCAGATTATTTCATCCACTCAGTATTAAGTCTAGTACCCATTAGTTATTTTTCCTGATCCTCTCCCTCCTCCCACCCTCCTTCCTCCAGTAGGCCACAGTGTGTGCTGTTTCCCTCTACGTGTCCATGTGTTCTCATCATTTAGTTTCCACTTATAAGTGAGAAAATGTGGTATTAGGTTTTCTATTCCTGCGTTAGTTTGCTTAGGATAATGGCCTCCAGCTTAATCTGTGTCCCTGCAAAGGACATGATCTCATTTTTTTATGGCTGCATAGTATTCCACGGTGTATATGTTCCACATTTTCTCTATCCAGTCATCAATGATGGGCATTTAGGTTGATTCCATGTCATTGCTATTGTGAATAGTGCTACAATGAACATATGTGTGCAT
This sequence comes from Theropithecus gelada, assembly GCF_003255815.1. Lineage (NCBI taxonomy): Eukaryota > Metazoa > Chordata > Mammalia > Primates > Cercopithecidae > Theropithecus > Theropithecus gelada. The sequence goes on along the minus strand of NC_037681.1, from coordinate 74,324,472 downwards.
GTGTCTTCATAATGGAATGATTTATATTCCTTTGGGTATATACCCAGTTACGGGATTGCTGGGTTGAATGATGTTTCTGTCTTTAGACCTTTAAGGAATCGCCACACTGTCTTCCACAATGGTTGAACTAATTTACACTCCCACCAACAGTGTATAAGTGTTTCTTTTTCTCCGCAACCAGCATTAATATAAATGTAGATTTTTGATGTTTTCTAATCTATTGTAGTTAATTACTCTTACTGATATTGATTGTTCTATCTTTAATTCATGTTTAAGTATTCTTTGATAGCTTTCTTGTGTTCTGGTAATAAGATAGTTCAGGTTTATATTGTATATTTCCCTCCAGACCTTGAATCATACATATATCCAAAGAATTTTGTTTGTTTGTTCAGAAATGGTATTATATGGACTGTAATACATATTACATGCATTGGGGAACTCATTTCTACTGGTTACTTAGTGGACAGAGCTAAGAAATACAGTCCTGCATCACATAACGATGTTTTGATCGACAAACTGCATATATAATGGTGGTCCCATAAGATAATATACTGTGTTTTTACTGTAGTTGTTCTATGTTTATATATATAAATACTCTTGTATTATAATTGCCTACAGTATTCAGTACAGTAACATCATGTACAGATTTGTAGCCTACGAGCCATGGACTACACCATATAGCTTAGATGTGTAGTAGGCTGGCGATACCATCTATGTTTGTTTAAGTACACTTTAGGACATTCACGCAATGACCAAAATTGCCTAAGACACATTTCTCAGAGTGTATTTTATTGTTAAGTGATGCATGGCTGTTTGTGTGTATTCATTCTGTTTATAATCTTTATACCAATACTTCAAATTCAGTACTGTAAATTATTATTATTATTTTTTTAGATGGAGTTTCGCTCTTGTCGCCCAGGCTGGAGTGCAGTGGCGCGATCTTGGCTCACTGCAACCTCCGCCCCCCAGGTTCAAGAGGTTCTCCTGCCTCAGCCTCCCGAGCAGCTGGGATTACAGGTGCCTGCCCAGCTAATTTTTGTATTTTTGGTAGAGACGGGGTTTCACCATGTTCACAAGGGTGGTCTCGAACTCCCGACCTCCGGTGATCTGCCTGCCTCAGCCTCCCAAAGTTCTGGGATTACAGTCATGAGCCACCACGTGCGGCCAGTACTGTAGATTTTTTTATTCAACTTCATGGATCTTATATCTGTGTATTTCTTATATGCTGAAAATGCTACTTCTCAATGACACTAACAATTACTCATTTGTTTTATACAAGACTGACACACAATGGTCTCGGAATAACAGCTTCTACCCAGCCTTCAATCATTAAACTGATTATAATTCTTATTTCCCCTCAACCACCATTTTTTTTTTTTTTGTCATTTAAGTATAGCTCACTAGGGGTGTACACTCAGATTGCTGTGTTTTAAAGTCATTTGTATGCACAGGATTGTGTTTCATATTTGTCTTTTAGGAATTTTTTTTTTTTTTTGAGACGGAGTCTCGCTGTGTCTCCCAGGCTGGAGTGCAGTGGCGTGATCTCGGCTCACTGCAAGCTCTGCCTCCTGGGTTCACGCCATTCTCCCGCCTCAGCCTCCCAAGTAGCTGAGACTACAGGTGCCCGCCACCACGCCCGGCTAGTTTTTTGTATGTTTAGTAGAGACGGGGTTTCACCATGTTAGCCAGGATAGTCTCGATCTCCTGACCTCGTGATCCACCCGCCTCGGCCTCCCAAAGTGCTGGGATTACAGGCTTGAGCCACCGCGCCCGGCCCTTTTAGGAATTTAAAATTTTATTTTTGCTTATTGATTGTGGGAAATATTTACATGGTTTCAAAGTCAAATTTACAAGAAAAAAGTATATTCAAAGAAATGTAGCTTCTGTCTTCTATCTTCCTCATCCTATTTCTCCCTCTTCCAAAGGAAGCCTGTTCATAGTTTATTCTTTTATTTACTTTAAACATAAGCATATATTTTCAAAACCCTTCCTTTGATAAGCAGAAAAGTCATGTATACAGTTTTATTCATCCTGCTTTTGTCACTAACATATATCCTGGAGATAACGCCATAATAGTATATAGACAGCTTATTGCTTTTTATAGCATCATATTCCTTCACTGTGAATAAACTTCCACAGTTTATTCAACTTTTCCCCTGTTGATGGGCATTTGAATTATTTCTAGTCTTTTGTTATTACAGATGGTGCTGTAATGAATAGCTTTGTGCTGTTTGTATTTTTGCCAGTACAGCTTTGGGAGATTCCTAGAAGTGGGATTTCTTGCTCAAAAGGTAAATGCATTCTCAGGTTTGCTAGATATTACCAAATTCCCCTCTATGAGCAAATGGTGTATATTAGCAATGTATTAGAGTACCAATAGAGAAAACTGTCAAACATTTTGGATCTTGCCAATCTCTTAGGTGAGAAATGTACTTAAGCATAGTTTTGATTTGCATTTCTCTTATTATGAGCAAGATGGAGCATCTTTTCGTGTTAATGGGAGAAACCGATCCAATTTTAATTATTTCCATGTGACTCTCCAGTTATCCCAACAATATTTATTAGAAAGCCCATTTTTTCCCCTACCAATTGAGCTATTACCATTAATGGACACTAAATTTCTGTATGCTCTTTTGTTTTCCATTAGTCTGCTCTGTAAGAACGCACTTGTACCAAACAGATTTAGTTATCAAAGATTTATAATATATTTGATGCTTGGCAAGACCATTTCCTCTTTACTGCTCTCTTAGAATTGTTCTGGCAATTTTTCCTTGTTTATTCTTCCAGGTAAACTTTAAATAGTTCTTCTCACTCCAGGAAAATGCTTTATTGTATTTTCACTGGGCTTGTGATAAACATATTACTTTAGAGACAATTAACATCTCTGTGATGTGTCTTCCTATTCGAGAACATCATAGGTTTTTCCTGTTGTTCATACCTATTTTTGCATTTTAGTGACATCTAACCAACAGACTGTGTTAGAAGCAATGACTTAAGAGACTAGGTCACAAAAGGCAATACAACTTCTGCCCTTCTCACTCTCCACCTTTGGAACTTAACTGTCATATTGTGAGGAAGTCCAGGCTACATGTAGGCGTTCTGGCCAATAGCCCCAGCTAAGGTTCCAGCAAACAGCCAGTATCAACCAGCAGACATGTGAGTTAGTGAGTCTTCAGATGATTACAAGTTTTAACTTTTAAACTACCCCAGCTGACACCAAGTGAAATCGTTTGAAGCTATCGTTGCCAATTCCTGCCCAAATCACAGATGCTTTAGCAAAATAAATGTTTTAATCTACTAAGTTTGGGTGGTTTTTAAAGCAACAATACCAAGTACCCATCACCCAATTCAATCCATAGTCAACCTTGTTTCACCTATATGCCCACCTATTTTCCCAACTATCTTGAAGCAGATTCCACATTTCACATCATTTTTCCATTTATACATACATACATATATACATACACAACACTTTTTAAGCAACATAACCACAATGCCTTTATCACAGCTTACAATTCTTTAATATTGTCAAGTACCCAATCAATGTTCAACTTTTCATAATTGTCTCACAAATTTTTTCAGCAACTTATTTGTCTGGATCAGGATTCAGTTAAATTCTGTGCGTTGTAATCAGTTAATGTGTCTTTAAATCTCTTTTTAAAAATCTATACATCTCCCAACATTTTAAAGGGACTAATTTGTACAAGGCTTTAGGAAGTTTGTAAAGGAGGATGAATAGCCTGAAATTACTTAGCAGGAAAGAGCTGTGTGTACACAAAGACTATGAAATGAAGAATAATGTGATAGGCTTTGGATGAATAAAGTGTTGCAAGATTTGAGAAAAGGAAGCGAACCCTTTTCTGATTTTCAGGCCATAGTGGCTGTGGTGTCCACAGAGGCCTATACAGTCATCTTAGTCAGTTGGGGCTGCTAAAACGAAATACCATAAATTGAGTGGCTTAAACAACTGTTGGGTGCAGAAGATGATACCTCAAAATATGATGCTGATATAGGAGTTAAGAAGAAATTATTTAGGCAGATAGTGAGGGTAAGAAGGTCCTCGGGAAGGTTTTCCTGTTAATGAAAAGCAGCCCCCAAATCATTTTCTTTTCGAACAAAGAGCAGCCTGTAAAATCAAGCTGGAGACACAGAAAGGCAGGCTAGAAGCTTGCATGGGTGAATGCTGGCAGCCATGCCAGCAGGAAAGAGGCTGCCTGGGGATAGGCATGCCCAACATGGTGGCTCCATCTTCTCTTCTCTTTGCCAGCCACGTGTACAGTAAAGAGTAGACAACATGGCACTGGCCAAGTGGAAAGCCTATTTGCATAATAAAATTAGGGTGAGGTGGCCAGCTTCCCCTGCAGACTATGTAAAGGTCACACCTGGTCCAACCAATCTGTGGGCCCTATGTAAATCAGAAACCGCCCCCTCAAACCTGTCTATAAAATCCGGTGCACTCTGCCGTGGGCCGGTAGTCCCACTCTGGAACCTCTCTCTCTCCCAGGAGAGAGAGCTATTCTTTCTCTTTCTTTTGCCTATTAAACCTCCACTCCTTAGCCCACTTCTTGTGTCTGCACACTCGATTTCCTTGGTGCCAGATGAGGAACCCCAGGTTTTTACCCCAGACAGTGACACTGTTTCAATGCTTTGTCCTGCCGAATGCTATGAAGTAAATAAAATTGAGAAGCCTCAGAAATAAGCCTCAGAGGCTGGGTGCGGTGGCTTTCGCCTGTAATCCTAACACTTTGGGAGGCTGAGGCGGGTGGGTGGATCACCTGAGGTCAGGAGTTCAAGACCAACTTGACCAACATGGCGAAACCGCGTCTCTACTAAAAATACAAAAACTAGCCAGGTGTGGTGGAGTGTGCCTGTAATCCCAGCTGCCTGGGAGGCTGAGGCAGGAGGATTGCTGGAACCCAGGAGGCAGAGGCTGCAGTGAGCCAAGATTGGGCCATTGCACGCCAGCCTGGGCAACAGAGTGAGGCAATGTCTCAAAAAAAAAAAAAAAAAGAAAAAGAAGTCCCAGAACCAAAGTTTCTCTCTGACCTTTCCTTCCCCAAGTGCCCCCACCCCCACCCCATCTCCTTTCTTTCCTGAAGCACTGGAAGGGACTCTCTCTGGAATATTCTTATCTGGAAAAAAAAACAAAAAAAAACTTGTTTCCAAAAGAAAACCAATTGTATTAAGACCTCCTCCCTAGGAGGTCTTAAGAGAAGAGACATAACTGAGAGTTGCCACCACAAACAGACTTTTCATCTATTCCCCTGAGGGCAGCTCTGAGCGATTACTTGGGAGGTTTCATCTACATAATAAGACAACATTTATTCACAAGAACTTCCACCCCTCACCTTTTTATCACCTTCCTCAGAGCTCAAAAGAACTTAGTCTCAGGCCGTTGTTTTTTGGACTCATTCATTTCCCCTGAAAAGCATTTACTCCTACACCCATCATCTCCCCTTCCCCTGTGGAGAAGGATATGTAAGCATCTGGACCTCATTGGGTTATTGGGTAATCACATTCCTGTGATTTTCCCCTGTGCATGTTAAATGAATTTTGTGTGCCTCTTTCTCTGATCAATCTCTCTTTTGTCAGTTCATTTTCAGCAAACCTTCAGTGGGCAGAGAGGAAGCTTTCCTTCTCCTCTACACAAACAAACATTTATTTCTTACAGTTCTAGAAGCTGAGAAGTCCAAGATCAAGGTGCTGGTAGATTCAGTGTCTGGTCAGGGCCCTATTTCTGGTTTCCAAACAGGTGCCTTCTTTCTGTATTTTCACATAGGGGGAAGGAGGAGGTGGGGAGGGAGGGAGGGAGAGAGAGAGAGAGAGAAAGAGAGAGAGATTGAAGTGCTGTCATTGTCTGGAATAAATACCTGAGGTTTGTTGTCTCATGCCAAGAAAATTAAGGACATGGACACACACAAGGAGTGAGTTTAGGAGCGGAGGTTTAATAGGCAAAAGAAAGAGAAAGGAGAGCAGCTCTCTGTCTTGTGAGAGAGAGGGGCACCTGAGTGGGAGTTCTGGCCTGTGGTGGAGTGCACTGGATTTTATAGACAGTTGAGGAGGCCGTGTCTTGAGTTACATAGGGCCCACAGATTGGTTGGACCAATTGTGACGTTTACATAGCATGCGGGGAAGGCTGGTCACCCCACCTAATCATACTATGCAAACGGGCTTTCCACTTAGCTGGTGCCGTCTTGTCTGCTCCTTACCGTACACATGGGTGGTCCCTGGTAGCCTTTTCCTATTGTTACAGCTGCTGGCATTTACCTGTGCAAGCTTCCAGTTTGCTTGTCTATGTCTGCAGCTCAATTTTGTTAGAAAAGAAAAGGATTTTGGGACTGCTTTTCATTAACAGGAAAAACTTACCAAGGACTCCTGTACCCTCACTGTCTGCCTAAATAATTTCTTCTTAACTTGTATATCAATATCTCTTGTCTCTTCCTCTTCCTATAAGGACATTTATCTCATCATGAGAGCCCCATCCTTATAGTCTAATTATCTTCCAAAGGCCCCATCTCTAAATATCATCACAATTGGAGTTAAGGCTTCTATATGTGAATTTTGTGGGGAACACAAACATTCAGGCCATAGGAGCATGGCAGAAAACAGACAGAAATAAAGAATAGAAACTTACACCACGTTCCCAAGGACTTTGTGGATGTTGAGACTAGGAAGTCAAAGAAGTAGAATATCCATTTCTTGTAACTTCCCTTAGAATAACTCCACTTGAGATTATTATTGATCCTTGCATCCAGTATAAGCTTTCATTCTCACAGTCTTTAGTTCTCCAGCTGCAAAAGCTCATAAGACAGTTTGTATAACAAACTTTCAGAATTACTGAAGAGTCCTTTAAAGTGGAGATTTTACCCTGTTGGAACTGGATGTGAGAGTAGTTTTACTATAATAAGAGCAACCATAAATATTTAAGTGTGATTCAGACTGAGGATGGGGGGAACCTCAGTAGAAGAACTTTTTGCCCATTCATTATTAGTGGTACAGTTTTTTGGGCAATACACAATCAGAATTAAGCTTTATTAATTTATTGGTTTCCAAAAAAAATGCAAATAATACTGGCTTTGGCAATCTTTTGATTACATCTCCAGAACATTTATAAGCCTAAATGAGGTGCTTTTAACTAGTTCCGAGGGCAGTTTATTCATTTTGTCCTATTTTAATTCCCTAAAAACCTACTGTAAGAAATAGGGATATTTATGACCTGTGACTAATATCTAGTAATCATGATGAACAATGGCTTTTTTTTTTTTTTTCATTTAAGAGCTACTTAAGGAAGGGGAAAGGCTTTCAGTGGTCAGTAGGGCAGTTTTTAAAATCTAATAAACTGCTATTACTGCTTCAGTAATAAAAATGTAATGGCTTCTCAGACATAAAAATTGCATGAAACTTATTTAAAAACATTTTTTGGGTCAAAATGGAGATTTACACATGTAATTATCCTATTGATCAAGGTGAAGGTGCATAATTTGCTTATATAAAAAATGTAAGGGGGCATGCTTATTTTGTTCTTTTTGTATGTAATGAGTCTTGGGAAGAGGTTAGATATTGGTGGTGGCTGCAGTTATGGAGTAATTATCCTATAGTAGTAGTTTTCACTTTAAATGGGATGAGCTTTGGCAGGGAGATGGGGGGAAAGGGAGTGCAGAACTCTAAAGAGAACTGGGAATCAAATGATTGTTTCTTTTTAATCCTAGACAATAGCATATCTAGGCTATGGGGAAGTTTGAGTAGTCATGCAATCGCCTGATGAGTTCTTCTTGCCCACTGCACAGACAAAATCAGTTCACTGGGAGCATGGCATTTCAATAAAGACTTTAATTGGCATGAGGCAAGTGACACCAAGCAGAAGATGGAAGTATTACTCAAATCAATCTCCCTGAAAATTTGGAGTCTAGGCTTTTTCAAGGATAGTTTGGTGGGCAGGAGGCTAGGAGAATAGGTGCTGCTGACTGGTTGGGTATGCAATCACAGGGGTGTGGAAAATAGTCCTTGTGCACAGAGTCCACTTCTGAGTGGGGCCACAGGACTGGTTGAGCAGAGAGTTGAGGGTCGGCTTGGAGTCATCCAGTAGTCAGAAATGCAGAAGCCTAAAAAGACATCTCAAAAGGCCAATACTATAGTGAATTGGAGAAACTGCAAATGGTGTGACCTCCAGAATAATGGCTGGTAATGGTTTATGCTTGTGTCTTAGCAAAATTCAGGTCCTTTTTATCCTCCTAACCTGGTAGCCTTTCATTAGCTTTATAAAGGCAGTTTAGTTTTGGGGAAGGTCTATTATCATTTAAACGATAAGCTAAATTTTTCCCAAAGTTAGCTTGGCCTAAGTGTAGGAATGAACAAGGGCGATTTGGAGGTTAAAGGCAAGATGGGAGTTAGATTAGGTCTCTTTCGCTGTCATTATTTTCTCATTGTTAATACTTTTTGCAAAGATGGTTTCAGTTAGAACTTTTTTCTAGAATATTCAAGTTTAGATATGAGCAGCTACAGAATCTGAGGCAACCCACATACTTGCTATCACCGTAATTTTGTCTAAAGGGCAAAATTTGACCCATCAATTTGTTCTGTTCACTTTTTTAACTATATCTACCATCTAAAAAATTAAAATTGCTTAGTCACTTAAAAGTTACTATTTTCTTCTTTGTATATCATTCTAAATACTCATATATTTTTTAAAAAGTTTTTAAAATTAAAAAAAGAATATATATATATATATATATATATATATATTTATTTTTTTTTGTTTTTTTTTTTTTTTTTTTTTGAGACCAAGTTTCACTCTTTATTGCCCAGGCTGGAGTGCAGCAGCATGGTATAGGCTCACTGCAACCTCTGCCTCCTGAGTTCAAGCTGTTCTTCTGACTCAGCCTCCAGAGTAGCTTGGATCCACGTCCAGCTAATTTTTGTATTTTTAGTAGAGACGGGGTTTCAGCATGCTGGTCAGGCTGGTCTCAAATTCCTGACCTCAGGTGATCCACCCACCTCGGCCTCCCAAAGTGCTGGGATTACAGGCATGAGCCACTGCGCCTGGCCCAGTATTTTATATTTGTATCAGTCATCTGTTGCTGCATAACAAACTACCACAAATATAGTGGCTTAAAGCATACACACATTTATTTTCTCACACTTTTTGTGGATCGGGAATCTGGGGATGGATTAGTCAGATCCTGTGCTTTGGGATCTTGTCATGAATTTGCGATCAAGGTGCTGGCTAGGGCTAGGATCTCATCTGATGGCTTGACCAAAGAAAGATCTGCTTCCAAGTTCCTATGGTTGTTGGCAAGATTTAGGTCCTTGCCACCTGTTGGATTGAGGGCCTCACTTTCTTGCTGGCTGTTGGCTTTCAATCTTACTTAGCTGTTGGCCTGAGGTCACACTCCATTTCTTGCCACATAGTTGTCCCTAATGTAGCTGCTTGCTTTGTTGAAGTGCACATGGCGAAAAAGCAATAGAGAGTCTGCTAGCAAGATGAAAGTCACTATTTTATAATTTAATCATGGAAATGACAACCTGTCACCTTTGCCATATCCAATTATTGTTTAGAGCAAGTAAAAGGTCATGACTGCACTCAAAGGGATGATATTACACAAGATGTGACTGGAAAGAGGTGAAGACAATTGGGGGCTATTTTAGACTCTGTCTGATACAGTGCTATTTTATTAATATTAAACAATATGTTCTTTTAGAAAATGTAAGCAGTATGGTTGTTACCAAAAAAAAATCCTGCAATCTCATCACCCAGAGATAAAAACTATTAATTTTTGTTACACAAAAACTATTAATTTTTGTTACACATTCTTCCAGTCTTTTTTTCCTATTTTATATATTATTAAAAGTAATAAAATGTGGTCATAACTTGATGCATTGTGGTATAATCTATTTCATTTAATTAATTAAACATTCTTGCAAAGTAGTAAATAATCTTCTATATAATTTTAAATGGCTACGTTAATTTATGTTATGATTAGATCATGGTTTATTTAACCCAGAGTTTGGCAAACTTTTCATGTAAAGGTGAGACAGTGAATATTTTAGGCTTTGAGGACATACAAGCTGTTGCATCTACCCACCTCTGCTACTGTATCATTAAATCAGCCATAGACAATATGTCAATGAGTAGGATGTGGCTGTGTTTCAGTAAAACTTTCTTTATGGACACTAAAATTTGAATTTCATATACTTCTCATGAGTAATAAAAATTGTTTTCTTTTGATTTCTTTCAACCATTTAAAAATGTGGAAATGACTCTTAGCTTGCAGGTTGAATGAAAAAAGGTGATGGGGTCAGGTTTGGTCTGTGGGCTGTGGTTTGGTTTATCCTATTAATACAGGAATTATTAAGAAATATTTTTTAGGAAGCTAGAAAGCATAAAGATTCTCAGTGGAATATTCCTTTAATAAAAACCAACCCCCAAAACATTTCTTTTCTAACAAGTAGGTGGCTTGAAGAGCCAAGCTGGCAAGCTTTGATATGCAAATGCTGGCGATTAGAAACTGGGTCCATCCAACATGGCAATTCCTGCCCTCTTCTCCTTGTCACCAAGTGTGCCAAGTGTCATGGCCACCTCCAGATAATACCATGTGTACAGGACATCATGGTGCCACGCATTTGCATATTAAAAGGCTAGAGTAGGAGGGCCAGGTTTTTTGTCAGCTATGTAAATGACACACTTCGTCAAACCAATCCCCTGGGCCCTATGCAAATCAGGCGCCACCTCCTCCAGCTTCCCAAAGTAACCAACTACTTTTCCACCGCACACAGGGGTTTTCTGTCTCCACTTGGAGCCCCGCTCCCTCTGTCTTTGTACAGGGGAGCCTTTTCCTTCTTTCTTGCCGATTAAACTCTCCGCTCCTTAAAACCACTCCACATGTGTTCATGTCATTTATCTAATTGGCGCAAGGCCAAGGACCCTGGTGTTCCTCCAGTCATCGGAGCCGTATCACTAATATTTCTAGATAAATATTAGATAATTCCAAATGTTTGCTATTAGCATGAATGCTGAGATTAACATCCTGGTAGCTAAATCTATGGTCTATTTACAATTATTGACTGAGGAAAAATTCTTAAAAAGTAGAATTATTGAGCTAAATGTTATGCAGCTAAAAAACTTTAATACATATTAGTAAATTACCCTCTACAAAGGTGGTGTCAGAGTTTTATTATTACTCAAATCAGTGTCCCTGAGTATTTGGGGAGCAGACTTTTTAAGGACAACTTGGTGGGTTGGGGAAGCCAGTGAGTGGGGGGTGCTGATTGGTCAGAGATGAAATTATAGGGAGTCAAAGCTGTCTTATTGCACTTACTCAGTTCCTGGGTGGGGCCGCAAGATCAGATGAGCAAGTTTATTGATCTGGGAGGTGCCAGCTGATCCATCAAGTCCTGGGTCTGCAAAATATCTGAAGCACCGATCTTAGGAGCAGTTTAGGGAGGGTCAGAATCTTGTAGCCTCCAGCTTCAAGACTCCTAAACTGTAATTTCTAATCTTGTGGCTAGTGTTAGTCCTGTAAAGATAATCTAGTCCCCAGGCAAGAAGGAGGTCTGCTTTGGGAAAAGGCTGTTAATCATCTTTGTTTTAAACTATAAACTATAAATTTCTCCCAAAGTTAGTTCAGCCTACACCCAGGAATGAACAAAGACAGTTTGGAGGTTAAAAGCAAGATGGAGTCAGTTAAGTTAGATCTCTTTTACTGTCTCAGTCATAATTTTGCAAAGGCAGTTTCAATCATTTCTCTGTGTCCTCTCCAACACTGGGTATTATCTTTTTATAAATCTTTGCCAATTTGAGAGGTTAAAAAACGTCAAGGATTTCTCTTTATAAAAAACACTTCATGTAATATTTTAAGTTAATGTTCTAAAAATTTATTTCAAATCTGTTTTTTTTCTTCAGACTATACATCTAGGTGTCCTAAGATAACTTTCCCAGCTGAAATGACTTGCATATAAATCAAGGCCGACAGCCACTTGACTATTAAGAATCTATAATATTATGCTAATGCCTATTACAGGAGATTATTGATTAAAAGACTGCTTGATAAAGACTACCTATTTGAGCTATTGGCATTATATCACCAGAAAGTATAAATTGGCAGTATAGGCATTTTATAGTACTTAAGGTAAAGTGTTAATGTTATGCCCAGACCGTTTATTCCCCGAAGAAGACCACCAGAGTCCAGAGTCAAAGCTAAGCAGCAAGGATCTTTATTACAGGTTCGAACCTGGAACTCTCCCTCGCTCGCAAAACGAGACGGGCAGGAGAGCTCCCCCACTGAGCTCCGAGCAGTGTTATATAGTCTAAGAAAAGTGGGCATAGAGTTATTATACAAATCAGATATATGATTGGCTAGTGTTTGAACAAGGCGATTTGGCTAACTATGATTGGTTCCCGCCATTTCTGATATTTCGGTTCAACCTTTGAGGCGGGAGAGCAGGTTTATGGCAGCAAGAGTTTATCTTACTTAAACACGTCTTGTGACCTTGCCTCAGAACTTACAAAATCTCTGGTATGTGCAAAACAAAATCTCTGGTACGTGCAGAAAAACAGGTGCTCACAGAACTTACGAAATCTCTGGTATGTGCAAAGATTAGAGAGCAGAACAAAGGTGTAGCGGGGGGGGGTGGGTACACATCTATCTTTGTGTCCTTTCATTAATTATGTCTGATAAGGAAGTGTGCTAATAGTTTTGGGCCATTTTGAGAGATGGACAAAATGGAAATTAAAAAATTTTAAATCTGTATCTCTACCCTTATTTATTTCTATCTGGGTTTAATTTTTTGTTTCCTAAAGCTCAGATATGATCATGTCATTCCTGTTACCATAATCTTTTCTGACTCCTTTCTTGCCAACTGAAGTCCAGATTCCTTAACATCATATTCAAGATTCAATAAGATTGATCCTTAATGTATGTTTTTAATCTCATGTAATGCTGCTTTCCCAAGGAAGTAATAACAACTCAATAATAGCAACTAATATTTATTAAGCCTTAAACTATGTACCAAATATTGGGGGAAGTGCTTTCAATTTGGTAATAAAATTCTTACTATTTTAAAGATGGAAAAATAGGTTTAGCAAATGTAAGTAGCTTGTCCAAGATCCAACAGTAAGTTGTGTTTACTTTTCTCCTCTCCTGATCTCACTATCCCAAACAATAAAATTAATTTATTCTTTGCTGGTTTAAGGCCCTCAGTTGAGGGGCTCTATCTAGCAGAATCCATCAGGGTCTCAGAGAAAAGACGTGTTCTCCCCTCTGCCTTGGATGAGCTTTAAGAATCTTACTTGGTCCAGCAGTGCAGTCTGTCTATTTCAAATAACCGTAATGCAGATGAGCTTTAGAACATGCTAATATCCCTCTTTTGGACACTTGGAGAATACTGGAATGCCCAAGATGGGAAATACAGCTCCCTAGAGAATATTTCATTGGATAATAAAATTCTTGAATGGCTTGCTTTGAGTTGATGATCTATGGCAGCGTGTGTATATTATTTTTATATTCTATGTTAAAATATAGCAATAATAATTTGGGGCATAGGGATAGTAATAGATTATCAAATATTACTGCCTTTAATGAAATGAGAGTCTCATTGGAAAATGATGGGAAATTAATGACTTAAGCAATAAACCCAAATCACTATACCCTGTACAAAAGACATGGCAGGAATATCTCCCTTCTCAATAGCTTTTCTCTCTGCGTCTTAGAGGAAATAATCGGGAAGCTGAAGAAAGGTCTAAGCTTATTAGGGGGAATATTGTGGCTATCCGAAGTGCTGGGATTCCTGAGTCCCTGCTGTTGCAGATGAAGTAAACTATGAGCTCTGTTGAGGTTGTCAGCGGAGTGTACGACGTTGTCAGTGACAATGCATGTCAGCTAAGGAACCACCCTAAGCTCATAAACTGGAGGTTCCTTATTATAAAGCCCGAATTTAAATAACTGGTACAGCTTTGCTGGTGCCTTACTCCCCTCCTACCAGGTGGAAGACATTTCCTTAAAAGGAATCGCTTGAGGGGACTTACCACTTTTGGTCATTTTCTCCCACCTTGGACCACATTCAGGATGTCCATCAAGAAGCTCTTACGTGAACAATGTCAACTGTCTGAAATTCCACTTTCCTCTTAGTCTAGGAGAACCTGGCAAAAGAACTGTGATGGAGTTTATTTTTCTTCCCAAACCCAACTAAGCAAAAGCATGTGAATTATTCATTATTTTTTATCACAAAGTATAACATATAGAAGCAAGAAGTTAATTGTATCTAAAGTTTTGTCTTCTTTCCCACTTTTTTTCCCATTCAATGAGAGAAAATCATCCTGGTCAGTTTGGTGACTTTCTTGGCTTCCCCTGTAGCTAAAGCTACTGGCACTGTGTAAAAAGGCACAGCAGTGGCTTTCTCAGGTGCAGAGTTTTCCAGGCATGTTCCTCTGCACTGGACCCTTAGGACCTTAAATCTTAGATGGTCCTGCTGCTTTGCATTCAGATGTTTGTCTCCAGCCCTGGATGGTTGCTTGTGTGCATAGTCTGTCTGAGCTTTGGTTGGGCTCTTTCCCATGATGCTGCTGCCTCTGACAATATTAGTCTATGGGGAAGGGTTAGACCTCTAGGTGCCCAGGCTCCCAGGTCCTCCCACCTCGCCTGAACCTTGTCCCCTGCACCCTCACTTTGTCTAGAAAGAAGGATTCATTAGACTGAATTCAAGGCAATATTAAAAGGCAGAGGTGGTTGACAGGGATACCAAGAATTAGGAGACAATGTTCCCTGCTCTCCAGAAGATACTAGGAAAGATAGATGAGAGGCACACTTAAAATGTAATTATGATTTACATAATATGATTCATAGGACATTATAAGATAGCTGTGAAGATCATTCAAAAAATGTTTACCGTGCATCTGCTTGCACAGCACATTTTTAGAAAACTATGTAGTCTCATACATTATTATTGGGCCTGGTTGGGACAGAATATGTTCTGGTTAGTCCAACATTGGGTTAACATATACTATATGAGATATATTAGTAAAATCGACTAAAGTATGCTAAACTCTAAAGTCACAATTTTTTATTTTTATGTTTGTAATTTAATGTTGTAATATACCCTACATATACCTATTGGAAAAACCTTCAAATTAACTGTTTGGATTTTTGTTTGTTGTATTGATTAGACAATAAATTACATAATAATGAATATACTTTAATCTTGGATAATTCGGAAGGCATATTGTGGTCTTATACAGCCTCAGGGCAGATCAAATGAGGCTGTAGACAGATTGGAGTCTAGATGCATTACTCATAGCTAAGGGAATCTATGTCGTATTGAATAGGAAGTGAAAGTATCTGGGAACATGGGATTGCAAGATACAGAAGAATGACTTTTTCCAAAGCTTATCTTTACTTGAGAGAGGACAATGCATGATACAGTACAACTAGAAAAAAAATACAACTTGAAAAGTCCCAGAAAGGTACTAAATGTCCACTCTATATAAGGCACTTGACCCAATTGACGAGATGCACAGTAGCTCCTTCAAGAGGAGAGTAGTAACTGCTCACCAAGCATTTTCAAAGAAGACAGGCACCCAAGTTAAGCAGGATGCAAAGAAGTAACATTTGAGGGTGGTTGGAGGAGACCTGAGTATTGTGAATTGGAAAGCCTGAAGGTAAGAAAACTATCAGAAACAAGGGAGCAATTTCAAATCAGTTAGCAGGGATGTCATCTTATTCTGGTTTTCATGAAACAAATATCTTTACTGGGCCATGCAGAGGTGAAATAAATTTATACTCAAGGACTTATGTGCTCCATTTGTTTTTCAAGTTCATAGCCGTTTTAGAAAACAACATAGTGTGTCAAGTGTTCTGGAGCGTAGGTCGTGAAATGTCTTGTGTAGTTTGTGGCATGTTGAAAAGTTGGGGAGCTCAAGGTGAGGGGAGGCAGGTGGCAGTTTTCGATGGATTTTTTTCTTTCCTGCGCAAGCAGCAAGCCCAGACTTTAGAGCCAGAGGGGACGAGATTCTAGCTCTGTTTCCACCATCAGTTGCTCTGTGTCCTTGGGAAGGTCATCTCTGAACCATAAACTGGTGACAGTAAAAGAATCTGCCCACTGCTGTTGCTTCGCATCAAAGCTGCCGTCTGATTCCTGCTGGATTCATGAAGAGAAGCCAAAAAAAAAAGTCATTTGATCTGCAGCTCCCCATCCCCCAATTCTCTCCATTGACATGTATAAGTGAGAAGTGAATGTAGAACAAAGAAACAGAGTTACAGTGGCTAGAAGTTGACAGATTGCTTTTCTTCAGGTGCTTTATTCAAGTTTCAATTGTTCTTCCTTGGCTCTGTCAGGAAAAGGGAGGGGAGCGGTCTTCCTTCCATGTAGTGCCTCCTATTTGCCAGTTCGAGAGAGCGCTATCCCCGCCCCACCTCCACAGTAGCTACAAGTTATCCTGTGTCCAATGTCTCCATCTTGCAAAAACATTGCAGCAGAAGATATAATTTTCACATCGAATCTGCACTCCCAGCAAAAGCAACAACCCCCAGAGTTGCACAGCTGATCAGGGTTGTCTGAATACTCCACTGACAACTTCAATTTAAACATGTTGCTAGTACAACCCTAACCATGTCCTGATACCACTAAATCTCCTTTGGCTTTTTATTTTACCGCCTCCCAACCTAGGTTAGTATTTTAGTATAAAATATACTGTTTTTTCACAAAGTATTTTTCCCTGGTAAAATCACTTTAATGTATTTTAAACTATACTATGTTGAAAAGTACTTGAATGTGTTTTCCAAGAACAATTTCTTTGTAAAAGTAGGGTGTATGTTATATATGTTTGCATCTGCTTATTCTGGCAAATAGAGTACCAGGGCGAACAGAGAGCTGAGATTGAACTGGAAGAGTGCAAGTTGTATATCTGAAATTAGCTCATTCCCTCTGGTACTTTCTGCTCTGGTGATCTGTGTTGTCTTTCTGTGTGTGTGTGTGTGTGTGTGTGTGTGTGTGTGTGTGTGTGTGTGTGAACTGACAAAAAGTAAAATTTTTCATGTGCCATTATTGAAAAATGATGCGTCAGAGCCACTGGTTTCTTTAATTCAACTAGGGCCTAAAGAAAATGAGTCAGATACACAGACTTGTGGCTCTTTCTACTAACAAAGGAATGAAGGAATTTTTGGTGATGGTATAGACCCCAGGTTGAGTATAGTTTCCCATCACAAATAATTAGCATATTTGAGATTAATGGTTACGTTCCACAGGAGATAACATTAACATTTTGCAGTCTTGATGTCTTAAGGGGACATATTACAAATAATCTAGCAAGGACACATTTCTTTCAGTTACAAAATACTAAGTAGGATGGTTAGGAGATATGGAACAGGTGTAAATCTACTCAAGAGCCTATGTCAGACAGGTGGTTTGGATTCCTATCCTTATGAGTGTTTCTAGCCTTTATCTTTAGCTAGTAAGTTTTTCTAATGGTTATACTACCATAATCTTGTCTCCATGCTCCTGTAATAACTACCACTGATTTTAGCAACTGTTTATAAAAGGATCCAGAGAAGCAAGTCACTAGAATTTTGAAAGTTCTTGTCCTACCTGTTTGTTTACATTGTTTTTGTAACCTTGAACATGTCACCCAATTCCTCATTCTTATTTGAGAAACCAGGTTCACAGGGTTTTTTTTGAAGACTTAATCATTGTAAATTACCTTAGAAAATGACATGCTAATAAATGATGTATACACATGGATGGGTGTTTATTTTACAACTCAATCATATATGGTCATTGTCTTAGTCTGTTACAGTGGCTAGAACAAAATACCATAAACCAGTAACTCATAAACGACAGAAATTTATTTCTTGCAGTTCTAGAGGCTGGAAAGTTCAAGGTCAAGACACCAGCAGATTTGGTGTCTGGTGAGGGCCCACTTTCTGGTTCATAGATTGCACCTTTTTGCTGTGTCTGCACATGGTGGAAGGGACAAAGATTCTTTCTCAGGCCTCTTTTGTAAGGGCACTAATCCCATTCATGAGAGCTCTCCTCTCATGACCCAATCATTTCCCAAAGGACCCACCTCCTAATACCCTCAGTTTGGGAGTTAGAATTTCAACATGCAAACTTTGGGAACACACTAGCATTTAGGCCATAGTGGTCATTATTTTACAATCTGATTTTCCAGTTTTCTCTGGGCCACTTCTTTCCTTCATTGTGGACAAAAGCTTCATGCCAGGTTTCTAAAATTCTTATTTTCCGCAATTAAAAAGTTTTGAAACTGTATGTAGTTGACTTGAAGGCTAAAAAAAAAAAATGCATTTATTTTGAGTACTGATTTTATTGTATGATTTACAGACATATTCTTAAATACGTAGGTCCTAAAATGGCCAATTTCTCACCAGAGAAGGATGTATTGCCCATTAATCCACTCATTTGCCAAAATCCTTCATATTCAGTATTCTAGGGCCCAAACATGGTAAGTTGCTGCCAGCTAAATCAGACTTTTCATCCCAAAATACTTATTTATTTATTTATTTATTTACAGGCTGGAGTGCAGTGGCGTGATCTTGGCTCACTGCAACCTCTGCCTCCTGGGTTCAAGCGATTCTCCTGCCTCAGCCTCCTGAGTAGCTGGGACTACAGGCGCACACCATCACACCCAGCTAATTTTTGTATTTTTAGTAGAGACGGGGTTTCACCATGTTGGCCAGGCTGGTCTAGAACTCCTGACTTAGGCGATTCGCCCACCTCGGCCTCCCAAAGTGCTGGGATTATAGGCGTGAGGCACCACGCCCAGCCTCCAAAATACTCTTGAACTTCTCTTGACTTCCTATTGCTCTACAGTTTTTTTTTTTTTTTTTTTTTTTGAGACGGAGTCTGGCTCTGTCGCCCAGGCTGGAGTGCAGTGGCCGGATCTCACCTCACTGCAAGCTCCGCCTCCCAGGTTCACGCCATTCTCCTGCCTCAGCCTCCCGAGTAGCTGGGACTACAGGCGTCCGCCACATCGCCCGGCTAGTTTTTTGTATTTTTTAGTAGAGACAGGGTTTCACCGTGTTAGCCAGGATGGTCTTGATCTTCTGACCTCGTGATCCACCCCTCTCGGCCTCCCAAAGTGCTGGGATTACAGGCTTGAGCCACCGCGCCCGGCCTGCTCTACAGTTTTAATTCTAGTCCAGTTGGGCTAAGTTACTTACAGCTCTTCATGCATGTTGGTCACCTTTTTCTTTTCCTTGGAATGTTTCCTGCTCTCCTTGCCTATCTGAAGCCTTCCCATTCTGCCCAGACCACTCCCTCTGCAGATGGTCTCTTTGTCTCTTGAATCCTACTCTTTTCTTCATTCATCCTCCTCTCCTCTTTGTTTTATCTCCAGAATAGATTGAGAGATCCATTACTGGTACAATTCTATTTTCAACTTCTTTGTATCTCCCCAGTTTCTAAACCTACATACAGTTAGTTGGTAGGTATTGTGGAAAAATTTCTTGAGTCCATTCTACAATATTGGGAATAATATTTAATATTTATCTAATGAAAATATTTTCAAGTCATATATAATTACCAAAGAATAACTGAAAGATAAGACAGATTAGTTTTGTTGTTGTTATTTTGAGACAGAGTCTCACTCTGTCACCCAGGCTGGAGTGCAGTGGTGTGATACCAGCTCACTGCAACCTCCGCCTCCTGGGTTCAAGCTATTCTCCTGTCTCAGCCTCCAGAGTAGCTGGGATTACAGGAGCCCGCCACCAAGCCTGGTTAATTTTTGTATTTTTAGTAGAGACCGGGTTTTACCGTGTTGGTCAGGCTAGTCTCGAACTCCTGACCTCAGGCGATACACCTATCTCGGCCTCCCAAAGTGCTGGGATTACAGGTGTGAGTCACTGTGCCTGGACTAGATTAGCTTTTTAAATGGCTATCACTAATGAAATTAATGTATAATTTAAATTTTGAAATGCGCACTATAAAAGAGGCCACAAAATTGCATGTGTTTATTAGTAGCATAAATTTTCTCTTTAGTAGCATCTTTAAGCAGATAAGAAACAAAAAATTGCTAGCATAATATAATTGTTAGTGCAATTTAAAAGCAGAAGTATAGCTATGAAAGGGAAAGATTCTATTTGGGCAGAAAGTTGTAACCTTAAACCTGAACTTCCCTTAAGCCATTTGCTTATTTATGAAAATACTTCTTCATGAATTTACCATTTCTTAAATATGTTATTTCATTCACTCATTTGTTTTGCACTCACTGAAGGCTAAAACAGATCACAACAAGTAACAAATTAATAAAATGATGATTCTACAGGCAATAAGCCGGGGAGGCTGAGATGCCATGAGTTGGGGGAAGAACATTCTAAAGGAAAGGATTAGCAAGCACAAGGCCCTGGAGGTAGAAGAGCTTCAAGAATGGAAAGGAGACCAGTGTAATGGTCCATGGAGAGGGAGGGAGGGCAAGCGTAGAAAGAGGAGAGATTGAGGAAGGGGCCAGCAGCTGGCTCAAGCAAGGCCTCTTGTGGCACAGAAGGAGTTTGGGGTTTTTTTTTTGAGACGAAGTCTCACGCTGTCACCCAGGCTGGAGTGCAGTGGCTCGATCTCGGCTCACTGCAAGCTCCGCCTCCCAGGTTCACACCATTCTTCTGCCTCAGCCTCCCGAGTAGCTGGGACTACAGGCGCCCACCACCACTCCTGGCTAATTTTTTATATTTTTAGTAGAGACGGGGTTTCACCATGTTAGCCAGGATGGTCTCGATCTCCTGACCTCGTGATCCGCCTGCCTGGGCCTCTCAAAGTGCTGGAATTACAGGCATGAGCCACCGCGCCCGGCCTGAGTTTGGGTTTTATTTAAAGGGTAACAGATGCCTTTGAAAGGTCTGAAGCAGAGCAGTGACAGGACCTGATTAAGTTTTCAAAAAGATCTCTCAGCCTACTGTGGGAAGAATGAATTGGAGGGATCAAGAGCAGAAGAAAAGTAGGGAAGAGGAGATGAAGAGGAGATCATTAATAGGTGCCCAAACAGAGTTTGGTAGAAGAAATAAGACCTAGTGTTTGGTGGATCAGTAGGGTGCTATAGTTCACAGTAATCTATTATCTATTTCAAAGTAGCTTAAAGAGAACAGTTTGAATGTTTCTAGCATAAAGGACAAATATTTAAGAGGATAGATATCCCAGCTACATGGATTTGATCTTTACAAATTATATGACTATATTAACTTACCATATATACCTTGAAAATATGTACATCTATTATGTGTCAATAAAATAAAATGAAGAGCAGAAGGGAAAAGGCCAGTTAAGAGGTTAAGGTTACAGGGGTTTGGGCCAGGGTGTCAGCAGTGAACATGGAGAGAAGTGTACGGTTTTGAGATAAATTTGCAGATGAAACCTACAGAAGTTGATGATGAATGGGGTGTGGGGATAAGGTAAGAGATGAATGAAGGATGAATCCCATGATTTTTCATCCATTTGTCCCCATTCCTCCAGTTCATTTTTGCTTTTACTAAAAACTAAGTCTTTCAAATCTTAAGGAGAAAGAAAAACAAAAGGAATATAGGAAAAAATGCATTCATGGCTTTAAAAAATGTTGTGAATCTTATGCAGAATTTTGAACGCTTGGTCTTACAGTGGCTTTTGGCCAAAAGCAATAAAATTACAATGTGCACATTGGGTGCATAGCTGGCCAGATTGTGGAATCATTTCAAGGCGTATACTGAAAAATGTTTCTGTCTCTTGAATCACTTCTGATTGTAATGTAAGTTCCACCAGTCGAACTAATTTTATATGCACAGAAAGCTATACAACTTCACGGGAAATATAAATTTTTCATTGACTAGTGGCCTGTAACTACTTTGAGTGTAATTACACATTTTTCATTTAAGATCAATTCCACAAAATCGTTTTTATGACCTAAGGCTGCCTTCTTAATAATTGGGTGCAGCTAATTTATTAGGGTGTGCACGTATTGGTATAGGTGTCATTCTTGCCGGGTTTTAATTTAGAAACAAGCTCCATGTGGGGATGGAAAGGACTCTCTGGTTTCACATGTTTTCCCTTATGCTAAGCCCTCCTTTGTTTCTCAGGATATACAGTTATGGAGAAAGCCTACGACAACCTGTTCTTAAAACAGCTCAGTAGACAAATGAGGGTATTTTCTATTTAATACTAGGGAAGATGCCCCTCTCAAAACATAAAAATCAAATCTGATCTCCCTCACTTGAAGCAGATGAATAATTCATGGAGTTAGGCATAATGAGGTTTGGCTTTGAGAAATTTTTAGTTTTATTTTAATTAGTTATTTAGTTGTTATTTCATTCACTCATTTGTTTTTGCACTCACTGAAGGCTAAAACAGATCACAACAAGTAACAAATTAATAAAATGATGATTCTACAGGCAATAAGCCCGGGGGCTGAGATACCGTGAGTTGGGGGAAGAACATTCTAAAGGAAGGGATTAGCAAGCCCAAGGCCCTGGAGGTAGAAGAGCTTCAAGAATGGAAAGGAGACTAGTGTAATGGTCCATGGAGAGGGAGGGAGGGCAAGCGTAGAAAGAGGAGAGATTGAGGAAGGGGCCAGTTTTTATATAACAACTAAATAACGAATATTTAGTTTTTTTTTTTTTTTTTTTGTCTTTAAAGGAAAAGAGCCTATGGAGTTGTCTTCTATCGCAAGATTCAAGTGCCATGGAGGCTCCAGTAAGGGAGCATGGGGGTAGGGGACCATCACTTTATGTGGAAGGAAATGTGCTTGTATAGACACTTAATTCAATACATTTATGTGAATTTGCATCTCCTCAGTGGCTTGTCTCCCTTCAGTAAATATGAGCCAGAGGCCTGACTTCTTTAAGTAGGTGGAGTCTAGTATGAAGGGATACGTCCTAAAGCTCGGGCTGGTTTTGCTTTGTGCTCCATTAGTGTTACTGAAACCTAGGTCCTGTTGCTCACTGCACAGAAAGCCAATCACTGAGAGAGGAAAGAAGGCTGTATTTGGGTGCTGCAGCCAAGGAGAACAGGAGATGAGTCTCTAATCTGTCTCTCCAACCAACTAAAATTAGGGGCTTATATAGCAGGAGATAAATGTAACTACATGTGGAAAAACAGGAATTAGGGAGCAGTAGGGAAGAGGAGATGGTAAACAGGAATCATAATGGGTGAGTGGTATGGTATCTTGTTGTCTGGATGTGGTGATCTGGTGAATTTCAGTTCCTTGATCCTATCTGGAAGGCCTGAAGGTGGAGTTCCTGAGGAAGGATCTCAGATAAGACAAATTTAAGTTTCAAGCTTACAGAGGTTCGATTTCTCTGTTTAACCCCAAACCTTTTAGCACCAGTTCTATGGAACATTTGGGCTGGTTTCATTAGGAGGAGCCTGGCAGTTGGGATGTAGTCCTCTGGCTATGCTCATTCAGAAGTGTTCAAGAAGTTGCTGGCTGCATAGCAAACTATCACAAGAACAGAAAACCAAACACCGCATGTTCTCACTCATAGGTGGGAACTGAACAATGAGATCACTTGGACTCAGGAAGGGGAACATCACACACCGGGGCCTATCATGGGGAGGGGGGAGGGGGGAGGGATTGCATTGGGAGTTATACCTGATGTAAATGATGAGTTGATGGGTGCAGCAGACCAACATGGCACAAGTATACATATGTAACAAACCTGCACGTTATGCACATGTACCCTACAACTTAAAGTATGATAATAATAAATAAATTAAAAAAAAAAAAAAAAGAAGTTGCTGGCAGGGTTGACCAAGGAAGCTCTCTGTGGACTCAGACCCCACTGTCTATTTCCTTTTAATAGTGATAGCCTGGTGTCTTCGATCTTTTTGTGAGACTTACAGATCTTCCTGTTTTCTTTTCTTTTTTTTTCTGTTTCCTTTAACTTTTAATCGTGAACATTTGGATCTGTAATAAAATATTTGAAAACAGCTTTTTTGTTTTATTATACTTTAAGTTCTAGGGTACATGTGCACAACGTGCAGGTTTGTTACATATGTATACTTGTGCCATGTTGCTGTGCTGCACCCATCAACTCGTCAGCACCCATCAACTCGTCATTTACATCAGGTATAACTCCCAATGCAATCCCTTCCCCCTCCCCCCTCCCCATGATAGGCCCCAGTATGTGATGTTCCCCTTCCAGAGTCCAAGTGATCTCATTGTTCAATTCCCACCTATGAGTGAGAACATGCGGTGTTTGGTTTTCTGTTCTTGCGATAGTTTGCTGAAAATGATGGTTTCCAGCTGCATCCATGTCCCTACAAAGGACACAAACTCATCCTTTTTTATGGCTGCATAGTATTCCATGGTGTATACGTGCCACATTTTCTTAATCCAGTCTGTCACTGATGGACATTTGGGTTGATTCCAAGTCTTTGCTATTGTGAATAGTGCCACAATAAACATACGTGTGCATGTGTCTTTATAGCAGCATGATTTATAATCCTTTGGGTATATACCCAGTAATGGGATGGCTGGGTCATATGGTATTTCTAGTTCTGGATCCTTGAGGAATCGCCATACTGTTTTCCACAATGGTTGAACTAGTTTACAATCCCACCAACAGTGTAAAAGTGTTCCTATTTCTCCACATCCTCTCCAGCACCTGTTGTTTCCTGACTTTTTAATGATTGCCATTCTAACTGGTGTGAGATGGTATCCCATTGTGGTTTTGATTTGCATTTCTCTGATGGCCAGTGATGATGAGCATTTTTTCATGTGCCTGTTGGCAAAAAAAAAAAAAAAAAAAAAACAAACCATCAAAAAGTGGGCAAAGGATATGAATAGACATTTCTGAAAAGAAGACATGCAGATCTTCTTGTTTTCTCAAGGATGCCAACACAGCAACATTTTAGATGCTAAATATGAAAATGATAACACCTGGCTCCTGCATTCATAAAAAGGTTGCTATTTAAATAAAAGATGAGACAGCTTCATGTGAGAATCTCACCAGCAGGACGGTTGTCTGTAATGAGTGGGCCAATGCAAAGCTGATGCTCTGGGAGGAAGAGATCACTTCATATTGATTGAAGTATGCAGAGAAAGCCTCTTGACAATGGTACTGTGGGTAGGTTTTGAGTGATTTAGGGATTTTGTTGAATGTTGAGAAAGAGAGAGGAAATCTTAAAAGGCCTATGCTGGGAATAGACATGGCCTGTTCGGTAACAATGAGGAAACTGATTTGACAGCAAGGAGGTTTGTACTGGAGAAGTAGGCTTAGGGCCAGGTTATGGAGGCCTTCAACACTGGATGAGGCTTCTGGGCTGAAGGCAGTGGGGAGCTTGAAGGCTTCTGGGTAGGGAGAGCGCATGATCCCACTGGCATTTAGGAAGATTAATCCAGTAGCAAGGCTTGCAGTTAACTGGTGATCTAAGATTGCAGGTATTGCACTTATCCATAGGAGAGATCGATAGGACTTTGGGAAGCACACAGGAAGGAACAGGGAAAGCAGGATTAGTTCATGTGAAGGAGAAGCAGGCAGCTCTTGGTGACTGGCTGTCAGTGAGGGAAAGAGGTGGGCACAGGGGCACACTTGCACCCCTCTAGTCTATTTTACACATGGTTCTGCTTTCCTCTTCTTGGTGTTTAGTCCTCTGACAAAAAGCAATTTGTCCCAAGATGTTAGAGCCTTAATGTTTTACTCTTAGGAAGATACAGATGTATATATATTTAGAGACCAAAAACTGTTGGCAGGCATGAAAACCAATGCATCGGGTTACCAAGCATCACTACAGGCAAGGAGTAGAGCTATGTTCATATTTTTATGTAGAGGCCCTCCCACAATCCCTCAAACATACCACCTGGGTGGGCATCTCTGAGTAAGGGTTGCCTGGGATGCCTGTATATTACCTGACGGACGAGCCTACCACTTGGTCCTGCCACATGCAAACTTAGAGTTAGATGACCAACACATTTAGGGAAAGTCATTGGTCTTTTCTCTTTGTGGATTCCAATGATGTGCCCCAATTACTAAAGCTCTCAAATGAGGACCCACTTAGGGTAGCAGGTACATTGTGTTTGCGGCATTCCTCTGAAATGTAAATGACAGAATAACATTTGTGGCAGACACTTGGGCAGTGCTACTTTTAGAATTGACTATAATTGCCGGTGCCTCTGTGCCCCTTGCTGTGGTATAATGGGGCCTGCCTATGAAGCTTACAGTCCAGTGAGCCTTTCTTATCTTTGATCAGCCCACATACCCATGTGATGACTTGGATATCCCTAGACAATAGATATTTGGGGTTTTGCCCTGAAGCATCCAGGACGCATGTGAAACCTGGGAAAGCGGCACAGATGTTGACAAGTTAGGCAAGAGCTGCTCATGGGAGCACTGTGAACTTCCTGATGGCACGAATTCATTCACTGGGCACATACATGGTATACCTACAGTAGTGAATACTTGCTTATACACTCATATTGGTGCAGAGTCTGACACATAGTAAATGCTTTAAAATGTTTGTTCAATGAATAAATGAATATTATGAAATACCCTACTGATTCCTTGAAGATCCTCTGGCTCACTCAATTGCCTCTATTTCTCTATGTGAAATAGAGAGAGAGAGAGAGAGAGAGAGAGAGAGAGAAAAGATAGATAGAGAGAGACCAAGACTGAGCCCCATCAGACCATATCCTCAAAGGAAAGTGCCTGGGAACAGAGTGTGTGAGTGGGGTCCTGCCAGTCACAGCAGGGAACAAAGGCCACCTGGAAGACTGTGTGATCTAGCATCACCGGGAAGGCAGCACTGGACTTGCTTCCTTGGTCTAGGTCATTGGGTCTTTTTGAGGAACCAACTGCAAGATGGACCTTATAATGGCTTTAAATAACTCCTTAACACAGTTAAGGTTCCATTCACACTTTGTGGTCAGAGTGCTAGCTGTTCAGGAGAAGGTACTGACCATGACTGTGTACCAGCAAAGGATAGTGTGTCATCACCCAGAGCAGAGACCACACTTGATTGCAGTCAAGCTATGTCCTGCATGTGTAGAGTCAGGAAAAGATCGAGATGAGGCTGGTGGTTTAGGTTTGGCTCTTATTGTGAAGAGCCTCATTTCCTCAGGAACCTGGACTGTGTCCAAAGGTAACAGGGAGGGAGTCATTGCAAAATTTTTAAGCAGGTGAACTGAAATTCTCTGGTGTATGTTTTAGAAGCAAACCGTGGCAGAAATGTGTATGGAATTGGAGGGGAAGAAAATTGAAAGTAGAGAAGCCAGTAAGAATGTCATTACCATTCCCAAGTGAGTAGCACTATGGGCTGTGGGTGATTTTTGAGGATTTTTCTATCTATTGTTGTGTTTGTGGGGATGCAATTAGGCTCATGATGCAGCTGAATGTTAAAAATGGTGAAATTCTTTTGTATTTGCATTGTAGTTTAGTAAGTTATGAGATTAGTTATGCCCGTTAATGAATCAGCAAATTAACATTCTGTGATTTTATGATCTGGCAGAATTCCATCTCCTTATATTTCACTCTTTGCTAAAGGAATATCTTGCTTTCCTTCTTTTAGAAGTTGAGTTGGAATCACATAAAAATATAGCAAAACATTATTTGCTGTGAAACGCTACTAACATGGGCCTCTAGTGCCGTGAAGGAGTTGGTTTATTCATCAAAGCACCTAAACTGCACTCAGGGAGGAAGTTAGAAGCCAGCAGAATTGGACTCACTTTTATAGATGGTCATATACATACAGGTTCTTGAGCTTTGGGCAGATGCAGTGCAAGCATATTTATTTGTTTAGTCTGTTAGAAAGAGATCCTTTCTTCCCCCAGCACCTATCTTATATTATTGCAGTTACTGGGATTGCTCGGGTATGATGTGAGTTTAATCAGGGCCAAGTGTGTAAAGTAGCTTTTTAAACATGGGCTTGGACTGAAGATTCTGAGAATCGTGTTCTTAGTTAAAAGGAGAGGGAAGCTGCCACCTCTCTTGGGTAGTTTTCACTAATGAATCCCTGTTCTCTGTGGTATCAGAGTTACAGCTTTTGGAGATGGAAAGAAGTATCTGGGTTTCAGATGGAAAGAAGAGTAGCTGGGTTTCAACACAATGGTGATTAGTAAATGGAACTTTCTTGTTATTGGCCGAGGGATCAGCTACTAGCCTTGGCTTACTGCTAAAGTGGAATACCACCTGTAAGAGAAATCTCACGAAGGGCTTTGGTCTAGGCCACGGGTTGGCAAGCTTTTTCTGTAAAGTGCCAGGTAGTCAACATTTTAGGATTTGTGGGCTGTGTCGTCTCTGTTGCAACTACTCAACTCTGCCATTGTAGTGAGGAAAGCAGTCACAGACAATACTCAAATCAATGAGCATGGCTGTGATCCAATAAAACTTTATTTACAAAATAGGTGGTGGCAAGATTTGGCCTGTGAGCTTTAGTTTGCTGAGTGTTGGTCTAGGGAATAACTAATGTTAGAGAAGTGGGTGGAGAGGATTGCATTACTAAACTATCATATTATATTCCCCTCTCTCTCACCATTTCACATGTTTGCCTCTAGGCACCTTCCCAGAAATATAGCAGAAAATTATAGCACCATCCAAACCCTACAGTTTGTTTTATTTAAGTACTCAATGCAATGCCATGCCAAGGGGAATAAAGGAATTGCAAAAAGTCATCGAGCGTATGCCAGCAAATTTCATATTTGTTGATAGAGTGAA
This sequence comes from Theropithecus gelada, assembly GCF_003255815.1. NCBI lineage: Eukaryota > Metazoa > Chordata > Mammalia > Primates > Cercopithecidae > Theropithecus > Theropithecus gelada. Next base: position 74,295,862 of record NC_037681.1, on the reverse strand, counting down.
TTGAAGCTAATCACAGGGTAGTGGATGATCACGTAAAAATGAACATTTCATATGGAGGTGAACAATTTATATTTTTTTATTCTTTTGGTGTACCCAGAAGAAGATTGGTTGTTTTTCACATGGTTGTGAACACTAGAGTTTCTCTGTTTATGTCCCATTAACTTTCCAGCTCTGGTTTTATCATTACCCAGAGGTTTCGATGCTCCTCTCCAAACCATTAGGGGTTAGTCTGCTTTTCTATTTTTTCCCCAAAGCTTAGAAAACTCATTGTATCAGACACCTTTTGTGCACTTGTTTGCATTTTCTCAGCCTCACTTGCCTCTTGCTCCAACTTTGCAGAACCTTGAGTGAATTCCGCCAGGTACAGGCCGGGCGCGGTGGCTCAAGCCTGTAATCCCAGCACTTTGGGAGGCCGAGACGGGCGGATCACGAGGTCAGGAGATCGAGACCATCCTGGCTAACATGGTGAAACCCCGTCTCTACTAAAAAATACAAAAAACTAGCCGGGCGCGGTGGCGGGCGCCTGTAGTCCCAGCTACTCGGGAGGCTGAGGCAGGAGAATGGCGTGAACCCGGGAGGCGGAGCTTGCAGTGAGCAGAGATCCGGCCACTGCACTCCAGCCTGGGCGGCAGAGCGAGACTCCGTCTCAAAAAAAAAAAAAAAAAAAAAAGAATTCCGCCAGGTACAACCTGACATCACCTTGTCCCTTGCCCTCTAATCAACCTTCTTGCTCCCCACCCAGGGCTTTCTAGTTGAACTGTAGCAGGCACCCCCGCCCACTCCTCCACGCCCACAAGCAGTAAACTTCTAACAAAGGAGAATGGGAGCCAGTGGATATATTCTTTACCTTTCTCCCCCATGTGGTATAATCCTGAAATGCTGTTCTGTGACTTCTCAAGCAGTCACAGCGGTGGCCAGTTCAATGGCGCATCAGTATGTTGGCCCCCACTTGTTCCTCACTCCTGCTCCTGAGGGTTGCACTCTCTACTAACATGCTAGCATACAAATCCTGTGACTTGGGATCTTCTTTCTGGGAACCCAAGCTATGTCTGCTCTAGGGAGAAATAGCTGACATGCCAAAGGAATTGCAGGGCCCAAGGGCACATGTGCAGGAAGGCAGCTTGTGGGTGTCTGACTGGGGAGTAGTGTGTGGAATAGAAGCCTGGACGGGAGGATTTACTAACATGGGGGCACTCACCTGTGACTCTGGACTTGATGTTTTGGCAATCATTTTTGGAATCAACACAGAAAGCCATGAGAACTGCCTCAGCTTCACTCCTCCTAGTATCTCCTCCTCCCCACATTATTGCTGATTTCACTATTGCCTGGGGGGCCCATTTTGCAGCCTGATGGTCTCACATTGCAGGGGTTTGCCCAGAATGCAAAGTAGCTGCTAGCTGGTGTTTGCTGTGCCTTGTTTTTCTGAGTCCATAGGAGGGAAGATTGCTGTAGTCTGCTCTACATTTTCTAACACACCCTCCTATCAGCCCCAGGAAAGATGCCTCCCTTCTCTGTGCACAATCTTGGCCAGCAGCCTCAGGAGGCGTTGAGGATGTAACTCATGGAAAGTATGATGTGGCGCTGTCACAGAGGCTCAGGGTTTCCAGCTGGGTTTGTAGCATCCCAGAAGGTGGCAGGAATTCTGTTCCAAATTGGATCTCAGAGTTCGAACCAGGTCCTAGAAATCCCTTCTGACCAAGTCACAGAAATGGGAGTGGGGAAAACTAAAGGAAGATCCCAGCAAAGCAGCACACCCTCTCCTTGCTCTGATGCCACCCACAGCTAGCCCAGTCCTAGCTAAAGTTGGTGTGAATAATTATCACTTTCTTTCCAGTAACGGTCCTTCCAGCTCATTTACCCAGTAGTAGAGATTCAGATTCAGCATTGTCTTTTTTTTTTTTTTTTTTTTTTAAATCAGCCTCTAGGATTTTTCTATTACTTTTCTTGATCGTATTAGTTTCATGCTTCAGCTGTTCATGCTTCTATAACTGCATCTGCATTTTCGTCTCCAGTCCCAGGCTGATCTTACACAATATCATCAGCGTTAGAGCATTAGAAGGGAAAAAGAAAAGCTCCAAGTAGATTGAGGGGCTCCAAAAAGAATGAGACATGATACAACATCTGGGCTCTCAAAAGACCCTCCTGCTTAAACTTCCTGGTTTGCAAAGGAATTTAGAGACCGAGTGTATTCACGTTTTCATTTGCGTGTATCCCCTAGCCTCCTTCTTAGTTTTGAGACAATTAGAGAGATTTTTTTCCCAGGTTGGTGTTCTTCCCGATGGGCTTCCAGGAGCACCCCTGATTTCCTAGGACTTGTGGAAAAGGTATGATTTTTTATTACCTTGAAACCTAGTTGATTAAAACAAATGAAGATGTGCTTAACCTCTCTTAGCAATTTTTCATTTGCTTTTATTGAGAGACTCAATCCTGAGAGGTAATCAGAAAATTGCATCAGAGAGGAGATAGACTACTACAGATGCCCTCTAGTCTCTAAGAACTATGGCCACATAATTGTTTTCACTGTACTTGATGATAATTCCTGAGAGAAAGAGAGGATTATGTAAGAGAAAAAATATTCCTAATCCGTAAACAAGCCTATGCAAGCAAGGATCAAGTCTCCATTTTACCACATATTAACCGTGCCACACTGGGTAGATTGTTTAGCTCTCTGAGGTTTCTTCTGTCAGTTGCAAAACTTTGTTGCTCTGTTGCAAGGTTAGAGTTTGTTAAGTTGCTCACACAGAGTGCATAGTAGGTACACAGTAAATGGTTGTTTTTATTAGGCAACAAGGCACTTTGTGTATCTGTTGATGCTTTCCTGCTTAGAGTCTGCAAATTTGCAGTTTTTTTTTTTTTTTTTCTGAGACAGAGTTTTGCTCAGTAGCCTGGCTGGAGTGCAGTGGCGCGATCTCAGCTCACTGCAAGCTCTGCCTCCCAGGTTCACGCCATTCTCCTGCCTCAGCCTCCTGAGTAGCTGGGACTATAGGCGCCCGCCAGCAGGCCCAGCTAATTTTTTTTTGTATTTTTAGTAGAGACGGGGTTTCACCATGCTAGCCGGGATGGTCTCGATCTCCTGACCTCATGATCCACCCGCCTTGGCTTCCCAAAGTGCTGGGATTACAGGTGTGAGCCACCGCACCCGGGAAATTTGCAGTCTTGGATTGAATTGCTGAGTCCATCAAAAGAGACTTGAAAAGATCAATAATAAATCTTTGAAGAGAAAGAATATGCGTAAGTGCCATTTGTTCCTATCAAACAAACTTTTTGACATGCTAAGAAGATCCCCCTCAGACAGCATCATCAATTAATCGGGAAAATTATTAGATTAGGAGATATATCATCTAAACACAATCAACCTGTTTTTCAATTATCACTATTACATGATACACAGAAGAATAAGAACAGCTAACACTTATTCGTTACTGAGTATGTGCCAAGTGCTTGACCATCAATATTTCATGGAATCCTCATAGCCATTCTGGTGGGCAGGCACGACTGTTATCCGTGTGCTCCTGGGGAGGACACCGAACTGACAGAGGATGGCTTCCTTGCCTAAAGTCACATGGCAGGCATTTTAGGAGGTAGGCCTTGGCCCTGGTCTCGACTCAGAGCTCTTGCCCACTGTGTCCTGCTGCCTCTACCCTCTGCGTTTTACCAGTGTCGCCTTTAACACAAGGCAAACGTGGTGCTTCCTTCACTGCGGTGTCCTCATGGCCACATTGGAGACTGAGGCAAAAGGAAAAGTGTGCACCCCTAGAGACACTGATCAGAATATCCTCTCATTTTTGAAACAAGTGGAAACAGTTAATAAAAGCTCTACAGTAACAACAAAAAACCCCACAAATGCTATATGTAAAGCCAAACATTGCCTAATTCTTTTTTTTTTTTTTTTCGAGATGGAGTTTCCCTCTTGTTGCCCAGGCTGGAGTACAACTCCTCAGGTTCAAGCAGTTCTCCTGCCTCAGCCTCCCAAGTAGCTGGGATTACGGGCACCTGCCACCACGCCTAGCTAATTTTTTGTATTTTTAGTAGAGATGGGGTTTCACCATGTTGATCAGGCTGGTCTCGAACTCCAGACCTCGGGTGATCCACCCGCCTCAGCTTCCCAAAGTGCTGAGATTACAGGCGTGAGCCACCGTACTTGGCCACATTGCCCAATTCTTATACCATTGTCAACCTTCATAAACCTGGAGGGGTCAGTAGGGCAGGGGGAGGGTTGGCCCAGGGGTCCTATGGCCCAGGGAGGTTGGGCCGATTGGGAATGACTGTTCCCATTATAAAATAACACAGGGTGGTAAAACAAACAAACAGCATGGCCATCTTTATTTACAATTTTGATTTTTTTTCCATCATGGATCTTTTTTGGCATTCGTTTTTATTTTTTAAAAGATTGCATTTGACCAGGCATAGTGGCTCAGGCCTGTAATCTCAGCACTTTGGGAGGCTAAGGCTGGAGGATTACTTGAGTCCAGGAGTTCAAGACCAACTTGGACAGCATAGGGATACTCTGTCTCTCCAATAAATTTGAGAAGAAAAATTAGCCAGGTGTGGTGGCATGTGCCGGTGGTCCCAGGTCCTCAGGAGGCTGAAGTGGAAGAATTGTGTGACAGAGTGAGACTCTGTCTCAAACAAACAAACAAACAAAAAAAAGGACTGGATTAAAATTTTCTGTATCTTGATTTTAGAGTTCTTTGGTGCTACGTTGTTGGACCTGCAGTGACAGCCTCCCATGCCTCACCTTAATCTTGGCTTTGCTTTGTTGCCACGAAAATTTGAGGAGTGAATGGTGTGTTTTAAAAAATACCCAGCTACAGTGAAGTGAGTGATGAGACTATAAGGGTAAGAACAACAACAAATGATCACTAAACTGAACTGCAGGACCAAGGAGAGGAATTTGATTTTCTCTTCTTTTGGGACAGGGTCTTGCTCTGTCACTCAGGCTGTAATACAATGGTACAATCATAGCTCACTGCAGCCTTGAACTCCCAGGCTCAAGATACCCTCCCACCTCAGCCTCTCAAGTAGCTACAACTACAGGCGCGCACCACTACACTCAGTTATTTCTTTATTTATTTTCATAGAGACAAGGTTTTGCTATGTTGCCCAGGGTGGTCTTGAACTCCTGGGCTTAAGTGATCCTCCTGCCTCGGCCTCCCAAAGTGCTGGGATTATAGGTGTGAGCCACCACACCCAACTGTTTTTTGTTTTCTCCTCTGAGAAGAAAAGGGTGAGGGAGAGAAGGAAGGATGGACTGGGAAAGCAGGGCCACTGATCTGCAGAGAGGCTGTGCTGGGCGAAAGGGGATAGAACACTCCCTGGTCATGTCAGGGCCACAGAGGTTGTCATAATAGTGCTACTTACCCTTTCATTTGAAGAGGTGTGTGTCATTGGGGTTTAAACCATCTTTGTCTCATTGAAATTTTCAGTTGAGGCCAGGAGTAGCGGCTCACGCCACACTGCTAGGATTACACCTAGCACTTTGGGAGGCTGAGGTGAGAGGATTGCTTGAGCCCAGGAGTTCGAGACCCCTGTCTCTACGAAAAGTCAAAAAATGTGGCGGGAAGATTGCTTGAGCCTGGGAGGTCGAGGGTGCAGGGAGCCATGATTGCACCACTGCACTCCCACCTGGGTGATGGGAGTGAGACGCTGGATCAACAAATAAATAAATAAGAAATCTTTAGTAGATTATGTTAAACCTACTTATGTTTTGGGTTGCAGAAATAAACAGGCTGCTGAGTTCATGCTTAATGGATGTTGCGAGGAACAGATCGACTTCAGCAGGAGCCTGGAGGGAAAGGGTCCGAGACAACTTGACCTCCTAGGAGTTTATAGAAATCATGGGAAAGTGTTTACATTTCCATAGAGCAAGTAAGAAGGGGTTTGAGTTAGTCTTATCTAAATCTGGAGGGGCAGGGAAGGACTCCCACATCTTCTGGTTTCCTGAAACATCTTCTGGAAGAAATTCAGGAGACTAAGTTCTAGATAGGGTTGTGACTTGATTCTAGCAGATGCTCCTGGGATTGCAGATTTGCTAAATGTTTTTCTGTTTCTGTTTCTCATCTTCAGGGGGCCGGATCACTGTCTTATTATTATGTATCATGAGCTTGCAGAATATAGTAAGTAGTCCCACCCTGCTTGCTCCTTTTTCCTTTTACACAACCTCCCTGCCAACTTGGGTATGTCCACCTGGGCAGGCAGGAAGAACAGCGCTGCATGCTGTCTAGGCATTTGTGTGTGACTGGAGGGTATCAGTACCCCTCTCTCCTGTCCTGGAGTGTGCTCCTCCCTAACCTGGGCAAGGGAGGCAATCAGGGAACACAGCATTCTCAGGCACCCAGGGGTCTCTCCACCACCATTCCAGTTGAAACTCCACTTGGAGAAGAAGGGAAAGGTGGTCCTCCAGCCTGTCCCCAGGGGAGCTTGTAGCAGAGCGAAAGTGGGTAAGTCCTTCCCCTTCCTGGAATCCGCCTGCTACTCTGGTCTCTGCTCCATAAACCTCACAGGACTATTAGACAAATTTATGAAATTTTTATTGACGAGATAGGGGATCTGAGAATGGCAGCTTAGTGTGAGTTTTATCTTACTTAAAGCTGCACAAAGATGAGGAGGTCTTTGCATGCTCAGAACTTTGCTAGGAGAGTGTTACCTGATATATCCCTCTTTCTCGCTAGCCCCCAGTCCCAGATAGCACCCCTGCTTCAGGTCCCCGAGTCAGGCACACTCATGAGCAACACTCCATGGGGTTCAGGCAGCAATTCTGCTTATTGTGGGCTTCCTGCAGTTGCAGTAATGAACAATGTCTCAGAGCCTTTTGCAAGGCCCTGGGGCGGTGGTGGGGTGGCATCTGTTCCTGTGTGTGAAGTTTTATGTGGATCTTTGGAATACAGTTCTGTGTTACTACCAAGAAGGTTCAGTGCCTGATTTTCTTACTCACCTCCTCACCAATGTAAGCATTCAATTTTCTTAGAAACAACACAGTTCAGTCTCATGGGAGGAGGGACATTTATCCATTTAGCATGGCTTTGACTTTGCAGTTTTTAGGGTAGGTTCAATTGTTATGGCTCTTTCCTGCTTTCCTGAGCCTGGCTTGTTTTAGAAAGAAACCACGTCTACTTTAAACAATATTATTACCAGTGAGGTATGGCATTAATTCTAATTACATTAATTCCACTTATCCCCTTGCCAGCGTACAAAACCTGCATGGTTTGGGAAAGAAGAATATTTTACCATCTTACATACTGTATTAGTGTTTTTTGGGCTGCTGTAATGGAATGCCATAGACTGGGTGGTTTATAAAAACAAAAATTTGTTTCTCATGGTTCTAGAGGCTGGGAAGCCCAAGATCAAGGTGCTGGCAAATTTGGTGTTAGGTGAAGGCCTACTTCCTGGTTCATGGATAGATGTCTTCTTGCTGCATTCTCAAATGGTGGAAGGGATGAGGGCTTCCCAGGGCTTCTTTTATAAGGGCACAAATCCCATTTGCAAGTGCTCTACCATCATGACTTCATCACCTCCCAAGTGCTTCACCTCCAAACACCATCACCTTGGGCACTAGGATTTAACCTATGAATTTTGGGAGGACACAAATGTTCAGTCTATAGCACATACTTTATCCAAAATAAAGGTATTTATAAGCACACAAATTTGGTCCATCACTATTTTGGACATGAAGTAGAAAAGCTCCAAGTTGATTATTTCTTTTTGGAGAAAATTAAACACACAACAGAATTATAATACAGCCTTGTCTTCCTCTATTGACCCTTTTGCACTTAATACACTTCTATCACACACGGTACCCCACTGGGGATATGCTGTGTCAGCCAAGACATTCTTCTTTTTGTTCCCAAAATGTACTGTGTTTATTCCTTTACAGCTGAATAAAATCTCTGCTAACAGCAGAACCTACAAGCGTATTTCCTTTACCATCCAGAGAAGATGTACTCCATCTCCCAAAATGATTGGTTTGAATGATGTTGCGTCTCTTGATATTTATCAGACATTTCTAACTTCTACCTCAAGACCCCTGTCCTTTCTTCTGTGAAGAGATGACCATGATAGAATAGCCATAGTAATAAAAACAGAGTGTTTTCAGTGTGCCAGGCACTGGGAGGTGTCCTGGTTAAAAACAAAAACTCTGGAGATGGTCTAGTGTTTCAGTTTTGGCTCTGCCACTTACAAAGGTGACTTTGAGAAATAACTTAAACTCTTTAGTTCACTCATCTGTAAAATGGGGATACTTACAGTATTCTCCTCATGGAGTTGATGTGAAGAGTAAGTGAGTTCGTGTATGGAAAGCATTTATCATGGAGGTACATAGTAATTTCTCTGTACAAGTTAGCCATCTTATTATAAATAACCTACCTGAAATCACAGGGCTATGAGTTGGTGCAGAAGTCCTGGAGCCATAGGCACTGCCCAAAATGAAATGTTAGTCTTATTACTATTATTCATTGGAGGACCTTTCCGTTCTTAATGAAGGGGTGGCCTGCCCCTCCACACCTGTGGGCGTTTCTCGTTAGGTGGAATGAGAGACTTGAGAAAAGAAATGAGACAGAGACAAAGTATAGAGAAAGAAAATGTGGGCCCAGGGGACCGGCACTCAGCTTACAGAGGACCCGTGCCGTGCCGGCACCGGTCTCTGAGTTCCCTCGTATTTATTGATCATTATCTTTACCATCTTAGAAAAAGGGAAGTGGCAGGATAATAGGATCATCGTAGGGAGAAGGTCAGCAGTAAGACATATGAATAACGATCTCTGTGACATGAATAAGTTTAAGGAAAGTGCTGTGCCTTGATATGCATATGTAAACATCTCCATAAAGCTTTTTAGTGCATAAAGAGCAGCATTGCGCTAGCAAGTCCCACCTTTCACCCTAAGGCGGTTTTCTCCTTTCTCAGTAAACAGAACATACAATCGGATTTACACCCAGATGTTCCATTGCCCAGAGACAGGCAGGAGACAGATGCTTTCCTCTGTCTCAACTGCCAAGAGGCTTCTTTCCTCTTAACTAGTCCTCCTCAGCACAGACCCTTCACGGGTGTCAGGCTGGGGGACAATCAGGTCTTTCCCTTCCCACGAGGCCATATTTCAGACTATCACATGGGGAGAAACCTTGGACAATACCTAGCTTTCCTAGGCAGAGGTCCCTGCAACCTTTGGCAGTGAACGTGTCCCTGGGTACTCGAGATTAAGAGAATGGTGATGACTTTTCACAAGCATACTGCCTTCAGGCACTTGTTTAACAAAGCACACCCTGCACAGCCCAAAATCCGTTAAACCTTGAGTCACCACAGCACATGTCTCTTGCAAGGACGAGGTTGGGGGTAGGGTCACAGATTAACAGCATCTCAAATACAGAACAAGATGGAGTCTCTTATGTCTACTTCTTTCCATATAGACACAGTAACAGTCTGATCTTTCTTTTCCCCACACTTAAATTTCCATTTGGAGGACACTTCATTAAATGCTCATTTTTCTTGGTTGCCGCTTCCCCTCCTGACACACTTACACTTATTCCGCGCTGGAAGAAGAGGAATGATTCATCTGGTTGCTAAGTTTTGATGAAGGAACTGAGCATGGTGGCTCCTTGGCAGGCCCCTGGGAGTCAGAGGGTGTCCTCTAGGTGTCCAGGACTGCCAGTGCCTGGGTGATTACGTGCTCCTTTATGATATTTGGTATTAGTAAGCCCATGTGGCTACATGCCTGAGACATATCCTTCTACATAGGCCTTATCAGTAATAAAGCTTATATTTTGATATTTATCTGCTGGACACCTACGTCTATCTATTAATTGGATTCTGAACTCAGGCTTGGGAAAGGGAGGTACTACTTATTAACTCTTCAGACCCCACCAGTATCCTTCAAATAGACCATCAGGCTCTGTTGATTACCTGGTCTTGATTTCTCCTAAATTCAATTCTTCTCTCTGGCCTTTGTGCCGTTGCCTTGGTGTAGAATCTTATCAGTACTGCAGCAGCTTTCTAACGGTTTTCATTGCTAGTAGAGAATGAGATATATAGAGAATGAAATGTTTCTATTTCAGCCCATCCCTCTTCACCTCTGCACCTCTGTCTCAGCCCTAGAGTGCAGATATGACACTCCCCTACTCACAATTCTTAAGTGCTTCCCTCTGACTCCAGAACAATACATTGCTTAGTGCTTAATACAAGGCCTTCAAGGCCTGGCCGCCCCTTTGCCTTCTTAGTTATATGTATGCCTTAAGCAGCCTCTGTTCCAATTAATTTGAGCTAGTTGTTACATTCTTGGACATATCAGGTTCTCCTTTACCTGCATGACTTTGCAGATACTATTTCCTCACTTTCGAATGCTCTTTCCCACTTCTGTACCTGGCCACCATGAATTACTAAACTATTAGCTAAGGGCCATCTTCTCCAGGAAGCCTTACCTTTCTACTGAGTACATTCTACTTGTGGGCATCTGTGGCATTTACCCCACAGAGGTGCAAATGTCTGCCTTCACCTGTCTGCTCTGGTAGTTAATGAGCATCTTTAAACTGAGCACTTAGCTACAATGTTTTGTCCTGAGGAGGAGTCGTACATCCTCTTGTATCTTCTTGGTTCAAGTTGATGAACAGACAAATCACAGAAGAGGAAAACTAGCCGTTACATAAACATATAAAAAGCAACTCAACCTCAGGAGTGATTAGGAAAGATTCAAATTAAAACCACAACTGGATGCCATTTCATCCTTTTAGGGCTGACAAAAATTAAAAAGCCTAGTAAGACCAAGTGCTGAAATAGATGCAGGCAACTGGTCCTGCCATGCACTGTTAATGGTAGTGGCAATTAGAACAATCACTGTGGTGTAATTTTACAACATCTAGTAAATTTGAAGATGCATGTGTGCTGTGACCCAACCATTCTACTTCTAGTTTTATCCTCTGAACAAATTCTTGCACCAGAAAAGTACAAGTATGCTCATTGCAGCATTACTTGTAATTATGAAAAGTCAAATGCGTTTAAATATCCATCCACAGAAGAATGAATAATAAATCACAGTGCATTTATGAAGTAGAATATTATATAGCAGAGAACATAAATCAACTAGAGCTAAAGTTACCAACACGAATAAATTTCACCATGATGAGTGAAAATGCAAATTGTAAATTGATACTTACAGTATACCATTTATTTAAAGTTTAAATGAGCAGCCAAAACAATATAATACATTGTTTAAGTTTACACGCATATGTAGTAAAAATATAAAGGAATACTTGAGAATAATAAACACCAAGTTCATATTTATGGCTATTCTGGGAGGGAGTGGAATGCACATAAGATATCTTAACTGTGTTTGTAATGTTTATTCACAAACTGAGTAGTGAGGTCAAAGTCACTCTATTATCCTCTGTTGCTTGATTATCTCTTGTATCTTGTTTTTCAAATGAGCAAAATATTTTATTACCAAAAGAAAAATAAAAAAAACCCTATATTTTGGAGTTGGATTTGAATTCAAATCGCTTTTCTTCTCTTTAGCAGCAAGGGCAAGTATGTTAACCCCTCTGGGCCTCAGTTTTCCCATCCATAAACTGAGAATAGTAATCCTTATTCTGTAGGTTATGTTAGGATCAAATGAGAGATTGCAAGCCGAACAGATAGCACAGTGTCTGGCACACATATTGAACGTTCAACTAATGTTAGAATTGATGATAATTCTAGAAGGCTCTTTATATATGCATGTTAAGTTTAAAGTGAAGTAATGTCAGTTGTCAATAGCAAATACATTATCAGTTCCCTTCCTGCCTATCCGAATTCCAAAACCTCAACCTGAAAGATGGGTGATGCATTTAATTTTTCATGTTTAGAGTTTAATTAAGTCTTTCCCTGAGGTCATGACTGCATAGGTCAATATTGTTTTCAAAGCTAGGTTAATGTCCTTGACTTTTTAGATAATTTAGATAATTGAGATGCTTCAGGCAGAACCTGTCTAAATGCATAGTGTGTTGGACACGTAGGCGAGTCCTGACACATTAAATGTTCTCTCTTTCTCTGTCTCTCTCTCTTTCTTTCTCTCTCTCTCTCTCTCACACACACACATACACACACACACACACACACACACACACACACACTGTGCAGTCCATCCTGCACATTGCATTACTCTTCTTGCTTTAAAGTATTTAAGTGGCTTTTGATTTCATTGCAAACTGAATCCCCTCAACCCAGATCAGCTCTACTGCCTGGCTTCCTTTCCAGCCTATCTTTGCCCCAGCAAAACCAAGTGATGTGTCTTGTTCCACCTCCACGCCTGTGCTGCTACATCACAGCCAAACGGAGAGCATCCTTGGAATGTGCAGGCCTCCTTGATAGTCTGACTTCCCATGGGTGAGACCAAGGAACAAAGGAACCAAGGAACAGTCCACTATGCGTGCTGCAGAAGAGAATAACATAAAAAGCAGTGTGGTAGAAAGAAGGCACATATCATAAAGTTGGGGCAGAGTCAGGCAATATGCTGGACTTTTGTAATACATTTTGTAATAATTTCCTCCTACCTTAAAATTGAATAATGGCTATAAAATCAATTATGAATATCATGAGTTAATGTTCTAATGAATTATTATAAAACTCCATGGAGGCTCTAAAAGTCTAGTCAACAAATCTTTTTGTGCTGCAAACCTTGCCCAAATATTCTGGAGCCAGAAATCCAGGTTTTGAATCTCAACCCTCTCTCTACACAGAGAGGTTAAATTACTTGTGACCTTTAGTAAATTACTTTACCTCTGTGACTGTTTAAGATGAGGGAAATTATAGTGCCTATTTCATAGGTTTATTGTGAAGGTTAAATGAGTTAATATGTGGAATCAAATAGTGCCTAGTTACAGAAAGTGTGAAAATTGTTAGCCATTCTTCTCTGCCTAATTTGGTTGGACTAGAAAAGGTTCTTTGTTTCTTTTAATATAAGTTGTTTGTATTTTAGAAGCGCAAGCATAATTTGATTGTTTTAACAGAATTACTGTTAAATAGGCTGATAGGGACCATGAAGAAGCAGTAAGACCAGATAGTAGGCTTTTGAAAGAATCTAGGTGAGAGATGATAGTGGTTCAGACAGGGTGCTGACAGGTAAGATGATGAGAAGTCTATACAACAAAATCTACTAAATAATCTCTCATCCCCTATTGCTTTGTGGTACCCAACTTTATCACAAATCAAGTGCCTTTGCATGTGTGTGCGAGTGTGTATTGTATGCATGCATATGTGTGTGATGTGTGTGAATGCATGTGTGTATGAGTGTCTTTGAGCTGTACTCGATTTAGTGTATCTACCTGTTCTCCTGTGAGTACTATACGATGTTTAATACAAAGACTGTGATATGTGTTAGTATCTGGTAGAGTGAGTCCTTTTTTGTTCTTCTTTTTCAAAGTTAACATAGTTATGTTCTTTTATTCCGCTGTATACATTTTTTGACTGACTTTATCACATTCCTCAAAGCAGAAATTGTATTTGGAATGATACTAAATCTGTAATTAATTTGAAGAGAAATGTCATCTTTACGATGTTGTTATCACTTCTATGCATTCATATCCTTTCCTTATGTCCCATAATTAAAATTTTAAATTAGTTCCCATAAAAATCTTTTGTGTTCTTTCTTAGGTTGATTCTTAAATGCTTTGTTGTAAAGAGTATGTTATTTTCTATTTGATTAGGGCTGGAATAAAGAAATATTGATTTTCATAAATTGATCCTGTTCTAGTAACCTTGCTGAGGTTTCTCATTAGATCCCATAATTTATCTCTATTTTATTGGGTTTTTACATTTTCTGCAATTGATTATAGTTTGGAACTGAAGTTCATGGTTCACTGCCTGAAAGTTGAAATTCTAATTTTAATAAAAGTGCAAAATTCAAGGTCCCTTCTTTTCATAAGGGTAAACAAAATGTACAATTCCAGGACCTTAGTGAAACCACAGCTAGGGATATCAAACTATTTTTCCAATTATAATCACACCGAACCACACTCCCAAACACAGTATCTTTCCTAATGTTAATGATAACATTAGTAGCAATAAAAATACTAATCTTTCAATTTATGTATATTTTTAGCATAATAATTCAGAAGCATAAATGAATATATCAACCTTTTACATGTTTAAGTTACTATACCACAAGTAAATGTTATGTTTTTATTTTTTCTTTCATTAAGCATACTTGTCTTTGTTTATAACATAAACATCAGTGTCATATTGTTTTTCATTTTCTTCACATATCATATACATTAATTTAACACAAGTCAGGACTGATAATTAATAGTAATTGATTATTAGTAGTAAAATTCACCAGATATTTGAATATTTAAATACAAGACTGAAAAAGGAATCTGTTTTCAATTTTGTTTTATTTGAATATTCTTTCACATAAAGGAATTCAGGAATCCATCAGTTTTCAGCCAGTTTAGAATTATAACTTCAGGTTTAAAAAAAGGTCATTCATTTATGTGGACTTATAGGTAAGAATAATTGTGAATTTCTATGAGCAACTCAAACAACAGTTTATATAGTCACATCACATTTTATTAAGTACAAATATTCAAACAGGATAGTAATTTAAAACACTTCTAACAGTAGAAACAATTTTTCAGCTTCATAAATTCCCAAGGAATGCCATTTCTAGTTGAGGATAGTCCAGTGAAAACGTTAGAATACTAGTTTGTTTTTAGACCATACGTAAGAACACACACAAATTCATTCACTGTGACATAATATTCTTCTGTTTAGAAGTTTGAAATATTCAAAGAAAAGGAATGACTTATATGCCAGGACATCTCATGAAAAATTAGAAGCACTATAAGTAGTCAAAACTAAGGAAATAATTACAAAACTATACCATGTCAATGATGGAATATTAGGCAACCACTGAAATGTGAAAACCATACAGCATATTAAAAAGCATCTATGCTGTTGAGTAAAGAAGGAAAATCTATAAAAGCTGAATATAGCCAGCTGTGATAGTGCATGCCTGTACTCCCAGCTGCTTGGGAGGCTGAGGTAGGAGAATCCACTTGAACCTGGGAAGTTGAGGTGACAGTCAGTCATGATCACGCCACTGCACTCCAGCCTGGGGGACAAAGCAAGACCTTGTCTCAAAAAACAAAACAAAAACAAACAAGCAAAAAAGTAAAAAAAAAAAAAAAAAAAAAAAAAAAAAAAAAAAAAAAAAGAACATTAATATTGTAGGGAAATGAATGAAATGTTCCTAGCAATTGATGCTGCTGAAAGGCAGAATTTGGAATTTTTTATATTTTCNAAAAAAAAAAAAAAAAAAAAAAAAAAAAAAAAAAAAAAAAAAAAAAAAAAAAAAAAAGGAACAAATACAAGGATCTTAACTATGTGTTTAAAATACAAGTGTTGACTGGGCGTGGTGGCTCATGCCTGTAATCCCAGCACTTTGGGAGGCCAAGGTGGGTGGATCTCGAGGTCAGGAGATCAAGACCATCCTGGCTAACACAGTGAAGCTCCGTCTCTACTAAAAATACGAAAACAAAAGTAGCTGGGTGTGGTGGCGGGCACCTATAGTCCCAGCTACTCGGGAGGCTGAGGCGGGAGAATGGCATGAACCTGGGAGGTGGAGCTTGCAGTGAGCCGAGATCGTGCCACTGCACTCCAGCCTGGGCAACAGAGCAAGACTCCATCTAAAACAAAAACAAAAACAAAAACAAAAAAAGAAACAAGTGTCTTTGGCCAAGTAAAAAACGAAATTATTAGTTATAGAGTGGTGAGATCGTTAGAGAATTCTTCATTCTCCAAATTTACTGGGGTAGTAATAATAATAGTCACAAAAATATCTTGAGTATCTGCTTTTGTGCCAGGACCTATACTAAATACTTTATATACATAATTTCTCATCTTCGCAAAAATCACTGTCAGTGCTTCTCAAGCTTTAGTGAGCATCAGGAGGGCTTGTTAAAACACAGATTGCAGGCCTACCTCCCAGAATTTCTGATTCAGTAGGTCTGGGATGGATTTCAGATTTTGACTTTCTAACGAGTTCCTAGGAATTTTGATGCTGTTGGTCTAGGGACCACACTTTGAGAATCCCTGATTTATAACATAGGCATATTCCCCATGTTGTAAATGAGAAAATGAAGAGTCAGCAGTTAGATAACAAAGTTAGTAAGCTATAGAGGGGAAATTCCTCACATGCGCAAAGCTCTCAACAGGCTGATATATGAAGTCAGGACGCCAGCTTACTAAGAGAAATGTTATTACCACGGGACGAGACATTCCGGGTTGGCCTGACTGGGCACAC
Source organism: Theropithecus gelada (assembly GCF_003255815.1). Taxonomy (NCBI): domain Eukaryota; kingdom Metazoa; phylum Chordata; class Mammalia; order Primates; family Cercopithecidae; genus Theropithecus; species Theropithecus gelada. Next base: position 74,279,601 of record NC_037681.1, on the reverse strand, counting down.
TTTTCCTAGAGATATGTCCCATGCATGAGAAACCAAATTATCAGAAGGCCACTTGGTGATGATGGAATCAAGGCTAAGAGATTTAATAATATAATTTAAATATTTCATGTCATAAGTCCCTTCTGGTGTGCCCCAGGGCATATATTTTCACAAAAGAGAATCCACAGCAGGTAGATTGGTGTCTGAGCTGGACTGATAAAGTGCTTCACTGATCCCTGCATGCTGCTCAAAGGGGCCTGACAGATTGGCTCTTAGAAGTCCCATCTTTCCCATGTTTTTTAGGACCAATTATATCTTCTTTCTGACTGATGGTGTTTTAGGTGTCTAAGTAGCTTCAATCTGGTGGAAGTCAAGGCTTGTACATCTGGGTGGCATTTTTCTTTTCTTGTTTTAAAAAAATTATTTCAACAAAAGCCACATTCAAGGCATTTTTCTTTTTAAGGTGACTTTGCATATGTCTTTGATGATCTATTTTTAATTTATAACTGTAGTTGAGCTCTCACTGGGCAGTCATTTCTATCTGCAATGGCTTGATTTTTGGATTGCAGAAATAAATTCATGGAGGTACTGGTTTTCTTGGCTTTGAAAATGTGACTCCCAAAGTGCAGAGAAAGGGTAACATCTGGAGGACTGTTTAAGACCCTAGACCTGAGAGAGGTGATCAAAGGCAGAGACATTCTTGCTCTGGTCAGCAGGGCAAGACTTGGAATAAGAGGCATAAGAGATGCTCATCAGTGAAAACAGATTCGATGAACACATTCAGTTTGTTGGCACACGTGGATGATTGCCCTTGTGGAGGTCCTGGCCAGGGCATGCCCTTCACATGCTCTTGTTTCACTCTGTAGGCCAGTAGTTTTGAAAGCGTGGCCCCCACTTGAGCAGCAGCAGCAACCACTAGGAGTTTTTTTGGAATTCAAATTTACTGGCCCCGCCCAAGACCCACCATATCAGAAACTGTAGGAATGAGGCCCAACGATCTGAGTTTTTCTAAGGCTTCCATGTGAGTCTGATGCTTGCTACAGTTTGAGAACCATGATCCTATACCTTTATGTCTAAGTTACTTGAAGAAGGAGCTCTCATATATTCTAAAATGTTCCATACGTTCCATATGTGCCATCAATAGGCACAAGCAGGGCCCATCATGCCTATTGATCTCTCACAGCAACTGGAGTTGTGGGTGAGTTCCCTCTTGGATTTGAGCTCTGCAAATTTATGTTTCGAACTTTCTGACTTTATTGAAGCAATTTTCACTGGCCTGGGTCCAGGATCGACTTGGATACAATTACCTGGGTTGGATATGGTTAGAGGTCTCAGGTAGGCATTTCTTGAAAACAGGTTCTTCCAAATATAAGGAATCTGGGTCTACAGGAGTTTGGGACCTCACTTTCTGGCACACTAGCTAACTTTATGCACAAAAATTATGGGCCCACAAGAACATACATCGGGAAAAGAACAACTTCTTCAATAAACGGTGCTGGAAAACTGGATATCCATATGCAGAAGAATGAAACTAGACTCCTATCTCTCACCATATATAAAAATCAACTCAAAATGGATTAAAGACCTAAATTTAAGACCCAAAACTATAAAAGTACTAGAAGAAAACATCTGGAAAATGCTTCAAGGCAAAGATTTTATGGCTAAGACATCAAAAGCACAGGCATCAAAAATAAAAATAGACAAATGTGAATGTATTAAATTAAAAAGCTTCTAAGCTGGGCGCAGTGGCTCACGCCTGTAATCCCAGTACTTTGGGAGGCTGAGGCGGGCAGATCATGAGGTCAGGAGATCAAGACCATCCTGGCCAACATGGCGAAACCCCATCTCTATTAAAAATACAAAAACTAGCTGGGTGTGGTGGTGTGTGCCTGTAGTCCCAGCTACTTGGGAGGCTGAGGCGGGAGAATTGCTTGAACCTTGGAGATGGAGGTTGCAGTGAGCTGAGATCGCGCCACTGCACTCCAGCCTGGCAACAGAGTGAGACTCCATCTAAAAAAAAAAAGAAAAAACTCTGACCAGCAAAGGAAACAATGAACCGAGTGAAGAGACAACCTGCAGAATGGGAGAAAATATTTGCAAATTTTTGATCCAACAAGGAACCAATATCCAGAATATACAAGGAACTCAAAAGAACTCAACAGCAAAAAAATAAATAATTCCATTAAAAAGTGGGCAAAAATCGAAGTAGATATTTCTCAGAATAAAACATACAAATGGCCAATGGCTATATGAAAAAATGTTAAAATGGCTATAACAAAAACCAAAAAATAACAAATGCTGATGAGGATGTGGAGAAAAAGAAACTTTCAAACACTGTTGGTGGGATGTAAACTAGTACATTCATTGTGGAAAACAGTGTGGAGGTTTCTCAGAAAATTAAAAATAGAACTACCACACGATCCTGCAATCCCACTACTGGATATTTATCTAAAGGAAAGGAAATCAGTATATTAAAGGGATACCTTGTACCTCCATGTTTATTGTAGCACTATGCACACTAGCTAAGATATGCAATCAACCTAAGTGGCCATGAGTGGATGAATACATAAAGAAAACATGGTATATATACACAAAGGAATACCATTTATTCATAAAAAAGAATGAAATCTTGTTATTTGTAGCAACATAGATGGAAATGGAGGTCATTATGTTAAGTGAAATAAGTCAGATACAGAAGGACAAATATCGCATGGTCTCACTCACATGTGGGAGGTAAAAATGTTGAACTCATGGAGGTAGAAAGTAGAATGATAGTTACCAGAGGTTGGGAAGGGGGTGTGTGTGTGTGTGTGTGTGTGTGTGCGGGGGTGTGTGCGTGTGTGCGTGCGTGTGTGTGTGTGTGCGCGCGCGCGCATTTGTGTGAAGGAAGTAGGAGGAAGATGAAGAGAGATAGGTTTATAGGTAAAAACATACAGTTAGATAGAAGAAATAAGTTATAATGTTTGCTAACAAAGTAGAGTGACTGTTGTTAACAACATTATATTGCATATATCAAAATAGCTAGAAGAGAAGATTTGAAATGTTCTCAACACAAAGAAATGATAAATGTTCAAGGTGATAAATATCCTAAATACTCTAATTTGACCTACACATTGTATGCATGTATCAAAATATCACATGTACCCCCAGAAATATGTAAAAACATGTATCAATTGAAAAATCAAAATACGTATGGACCTGGAATCTGTGTATTTTTGGAACAAAGGGTTAATCTTACAAAGGACAACCTAGAATGACAGTGGCCACAGTGGGGAAGTTTTAATCTGTCTGTAGGCTGAGGCAACTAAGGAGGTTTGTTTTTCTTTTTCTTTTAGGAATGTTTAAAAATGACCTCTTCCTAGGGGAGGACACTGACCAATATGTAGGTGACAATTTCACTACTGCTCTTGCAATCTGTGTCTGTTCAGAAAGAAGACTTCACATCATCAGTTCCCACTTGGGGGAATTTTTAGAGTTTCAATTTCAGGACATTCCAATTTAGAAATTTCTTTAATTTGTTATGCTTCCCTTTATGTCTGGAACTGCATTTTTAATATCTTGGCAGATGGTGTGTAAACTCAGGAATTTTATACCCATAATTTTCTTAGTGTGCTGGTAGGGCATTTCTTCAGAGCTTAGTTTTTTTTTTCTTCTGATTATAGCATAACTGCAAGACTTTCATCAACCAATTTGGAGGAATTTGGGCATTGCCTACCCATATTTGCACATTAAGCAGCAGTTTCTAATTCTTATTTCTTTTAATAAGTATTTCTTTTTCTATTGGTGAAACCTCGCAATGTTATTAATGACTATTTCATTAAAGGAGAACAAACATTTAGGTTGTGTGTAGAGAATGAATTTATGCCAAATTATGCTCAAAGTCTTTAGGTGATAATGTTTTCCAAATAACAACACAGAGGATTTTTGTAATAGAGAATAAGGTTGCATGGTTTTAAGTCAGGTCTTTTGGATATGAGAATTTGGCTTGGGACCCATGTCCAACCTAGTCAACCTCCTGATGAAACACATTAGTGTTCCAAGGTTTGTTGTTTCACAAATTTGAAAAGTTAACTTTGTATAACCCTTGTTCTTATCAATCCTTTAAAAACCAAGTGTGTATTAAGTATTCATTATTTAGTCAGCATTGTATTTGCTTCAGTGAGGGACACAAGCCATTTAAGACATGGTTTCTGTCCTGAAGAAGCTTAAAAATCCAGATGAAAGAAGAGAACTAACATGCATAGAGAAATGTAATGCAAGACTATGTACTGGAGGAGAACATTTTCCCCACCACTGGCTTTTTTCAGGGGGAGTTCGATGGAGTACACCCCAGGTGTCTCTTTCCCCATTGTTCACTCCACCTTCATGGATTGAACAGCAAGCTCAGGACAATTCCATCCTTCTTTCTCCTCTTGGGAGCTAGCTTGTCTACACCGAGCATGGGCCTTCCTCGATGCTTCCCTTCCAAGGTGTGTGTTTCACTTGGGTGTGCATCCACTTCTTGCTCTGCGCCAGGGCTGCCTGAGACTGGGGGTAAGTATACCTAAATAAATAAACTAGCGGTTACTCTTAGCAAAATCACGTAGTAATAAAGTCAATATTTTGGCCTTCGTATTTATTCTTCGTTCTAACTCTCAGTTTTTACAGAAACCAACTTGGGAAGAGACCTGAAGAATATATGATACTGAAGTTAACATCCATAGTAAGTCCTGGTGGGTTGTGATTGTTTGAGAGAGATCTTGTGAAGATTTGTTGGGACTGAGTCATGGAGGATGAATAGAATTCAGAAAATAGGAAGAAGGGAGCCTTTTCAGCCTCATTTGCAATTCTTTTAACTTTTAGACTGATGAAGTGTAGAGAAATAGCACAGTTATTTTCCTATCTCAGATGATTTCATGGGACAAAGGAAAATAAATGGAAAGGAGAATTCCAGATTTTCAGAAGTTGCCAGGCTTATGGAATGAAGCAAAGATATGTTCATGACTGGTCTAATTACAAAAGATTATCTAAAGGAGTGTCATTTGCCCAATCTCACTAGTCAAACACATCCGTGTCCTTGGAGAAATGCGTCTGTCTGCCAGAGGACACCGGTGCCTTTAAGTCCTGCTGATGCGGATGGAGAATCAGATGCCAAACATGGAAAACATGACCTTCTGATGATACATTTGAAAGTACCTCTTCCCCATATTGTGTAATTACAGGCAAATCATCTAAATGTTCTGGGTTTTATTTCTCATCCATCAGAGTTTGGGATAAAGTGGATGTTCTTAAAGGCCACTGACAGCTCCTGGACAGAGCTTCTGTTAGAAAAGTTGTGTACCAACCTGGAACTCTATAAAATCTTGTGGAATTGAACCAAAACAAGTAGAAAATGTCTACGATCTTCAAATTAACCCTTCTATTGTGTTTTCAAATGGATCTAAAATACACATTTACATGCTGTAAGGGCATAAAGCCTCTCAAAGATTATTTGAAATCTGAGCTGATTGCAAAAGGATTGATTTCCAGCAAATTTCGCAAAATGAGTAAGAATAATTCAGGACATTGTTTTATGCACTCTGATTTTCAATAAAAGATCATTGATTCCAGATGATGTTAAGGATTCCTTAGCATGTCACCAATGTTCCTGTGTCTTACTATTTCCTCTGTCTTCCTCCATATCCCCAATCTCCCCTAAATCTACGGCCAAACAAATTAGCAAATGCTGGACGAGGGAAGTTGGAGTCCTGCTGTGTTTACTTTGCTTTATTTGTTCTGGATTTAGAGTTAAAACCTTCCAGTAGGTGAACTGTATCAAGGACTTTTTATTTTATATTGTGAAATGTATTGTTATGCACAGTTCATGCTATTAAAAAACAAAAAGTGTAAACCTAAATTAAAATGCAGAGTGTGGATCCCTCAGAGGGGGCTTTTGAAACACCCAGGCATAAAATGTTGCATGGGTTTCTCGTTAACCAGAAAATTATTTTAGCAAGCGATCCTTCCTGAGGCCTCGGGTAGGAGCTGGCGCGTCGTGAGCCTCCAAAGTTGTGAGGTGGGTGCCTGATATTGCTCTCATTTATCTCACTTGCCAGGAACTTCACATTGCCATCTGTCTCAAGCTTTGCCAGAAGCTACCTGTGGTTTCTGAAGGCCAGAAAGGTCTGGACAACAGGGGGCTTAGGGAAATAACGTGGAAATAAAATATTGTAAATTTTTTTGTTGTTGCTAATGCTCCTCTTGACACATTGTATGAAGTGTTGAGCTCTCTGTCTCAGGTTTCATGCTGTGAGGATGCTTTCATGATGATATTTTAAAAAGACAAAACCAACTTCCTATGGTGGACACAGTCATAACCTGGTATCTGGAAATACAGTCATCAGCCCTTACATTTGAGCTATTTGCTGGTGCTCCAGATGAAGTGAACCACTGGTGAAGAGCTCTCTGTAGGAAGAGGCTGAAATTGTTCACTAAACCTCAGCGCTTCTATAACTGAAAGAAATAAGAGAGCTGAAACAGTGATTAGTAGAGTTCAGAAAAACCCTCTTTCAGGCTAAATTTCCAGTAATAGTCTCAGTGCATTGGTATGAATACTGACAACTGCCCCTTCTTGTCCTCTATAACTACATTCTTTAAAGAAACACACTGGAAATCAGATTTTAAAATTGTGGCTATTCAATGAACTGTGGACCACGAAAGCCTTAACTAAGTATGTGAAGGGGAAATGAAAGTTGTCTAGGTAAATGCAGATGTCACAGTAAATATGTTGCATTTTTATTTCCACTTACAAATCAAAGCCTAACCCATGTAATACAATCCTAAAAAATGAAGCAGTGAGTCTAAATAGCAGTTGGCCAGCGGTTCTAAAAGACAAATTATAGGCCAGCTACTTTGTTACTTTCTCTGGGACCTTGGCCAAGCTACTTAACTCCTATTTCCTGATCTTTCTTTCTTTTCTCTTTCTTTCTTTCTTTCTCTCTCTCTCTCTTTCTTCCTTCCTTTCTTTCTTTCTTTCTTTCTTTCTTTCTTTCTTTCTTTCTTTCTTTCTTTCTTTCTTTCTTTCTTTCTTTCTTTCTTCCTTCCTTCCTTCCTTCCTTCCTTCCTTCCTTCCTTCCTTCCTTCCTTCCTTCCTTCCTTTCTTTCCTTCCTTTCTCTCTCTCTCTCTTTCTTTCTTCTCTTTTTTCTTTCTTTTTCTTTCCTTTCTTTCTTTCCTTCCTTCCTTCCTTTCTCTCTCTCTCTCTCTCTCTTTCTTTCTTTCTTTCTTCTTTTTTTTTTGGTGATGGAGTCTTGTTCTGTCACCCAGGCTGGAGCTGCAGTGCCGTGGTGCAATCTCGGCTCACTGCAACCTCCTCCTCCCAGATTCAAGTGTTTCTCTTGCTTCAGCCTCCCAAGTAGCTGGGATTACAGATGCCCCCCACCACGCCCAGCTGATTTTTGTTTTTGTTTTTTTTTGATAGAGATGGGGTTTCACTATGTTGGCCAGGCTGGTGTCCAACTCCTAACCTCAATTGATCCACCCGCCTCGGCCTCCCAAAGCGCTGGGATTACAGATGTGAACCACTGCTTCCAGCCCTGCTTCCTGATTTCTAAAATGTAGATGCGTGAGGGTCTTATGACATGCCACATGTTAATTCACCAAGCCTGATACTTGGCACATTGTAAGGTTCAACATTTTTACTGTTTCATTTCCACCCCTTTTCTTGTCCCTCTTTGTGTTGTCTTAGTGTGACAAAGTTAAAAGAAGTAACAAGGTAACATCAGAAACCAAGCCTTCCTGTGAATCTAAAAACAAAAATCACAATATTAAAGAAATTTTCCTGGATAATACAAAAAAACTCAAAAAACAAACAACAACAACAACAACAACAACAGAGTCGTTTGATTATGGAGGATCATCACCAAAAAAATAAACTTTATTTCCACATGGTGGAAAGATTTCAAGATGTCCTGGTCTGTTCTGCAGAGGTTTGCCTGTCCTTCCTCATGTCCTCCAAGATGTTCCTTAGCAGATAACATCTGGTATCTTTTATCAGTGATTGCGTGCAAAGCATCCACTCAGTTTGGAGTAGAGGTAGTTTTGGGATCTTTGGAAGAGCTGGCCACTGGGAAACGGGGAGGAGAGGCCTTGGAGCGTCCTCTACCTCTGACTGACTGTGGTTCCTTGGGCAGCCTCAATTGAGAAAATTAGTGTAAAGGCACGTCTAAGGATCAAGATCTCTTCCTCCTCCTTTTCTCATTCTTCTCCTTCTAGCCAATGATGGAGACAATGTGAGCCCTTGTCCTCAATGGGCCTTTGGTTTTATCGTTTGGCTGCAGACAGGAGTATTTCATGAGTCCTTGGAAGGCACGTGTGTGGGTCAAGGGTTCCAGGGCCCACTAGGTGGGGCAGGTACTTGAATGAAGGTAGGAGCCTAAGAAGAGAGGGCATGATGGAGACCGGTGAGTTGGGAAAGCACAGCCCACTTGAGCTTTATTTTAAACTCTTCTAAATGCATGTAAATGTGAACTTATGAAAATGGCATCTGCAGCTGGATTCAGCCTCAAATTGCCAGTTGATAGACTCTAGTGTGGACGGCAGCTGGAAAGTCAGGTGAAGCTGAGAAAGATGCTGACCGGCGTCATCTAGGTGTTGTTTTTTCAGAAGAGGTGGGTCCCAGTCCGAGTTGTAGTTTTTTCTGTTTCTAAACGATTCAGCCTCATTAGAGTCTCACATCCTGAAAAATCAGCAGAATTTTAACTGCCTCAATTTCTTTGAGTCAGCATCGGATGCTGATGTGTTCCCAGTCACACCTTTGGTTTGCTTTGCAATTCAAAATTTGGTTTCCCTGCTGTGGCTGATGCAGTTGGCTTTGGTTATAGTGCAATAAATTCAAATAAACATTTATGAGGGTAAGTAATCATATTTTATGCAAACAAATTATTCTTCCTTAAAAGTCACTTTAAAAAATGCATACTATATCTTTTCTCAGTCAGCACGTCAAGCTAATAACAGTTATTGTATCATAAAAATTTCCTTCATGACTGTTTATTGTTCCATTTATGTTAAATTTGAAGATTGGTCTCTATTTTGTTTCTCCCTTCCCCCTATTAAAATTTTATACTAGTACAAGTCATCATCATTAGTTCACATATCACATAATTATGCCAAAAAATCTAGAGATGGCTACTCCTGAGAGAAGACAGTGTCCATTAAAAAGTGTATGTAGGTTCCAAATCCAAGGAAACACGAATTACTAGCTAATTAACCTTGAATATTTATGATACAAAGTGTCTTCTTGGTCAAAGAATGAATACTTTTTCGCCCATTTTAGGTGTCCATTTTGCTTCCTTATTAAAGAACACCTGGGCTGCTGCTGCGGAATTCAGGCAGGATGTGATGGAGGAGAACTTTCCTCAGCCCCTCTTTCCTGCCAGTGGAGGGACATAATGAAGCAGACTTGTGCCTTGAAGCACTTATTTGAGCACTTATTTGAATGCAGGAAGGTGCCTCTAGGGAGGGTGAGAGATGCTTTTACTTCTTCTTCTTCTTTTTTTTTTTTTTTTTTTGAGACCGAGTCTCTGTCGCCCAGGCTGGAGTGCAGTGGCGCGATCTCGGCTCACTGCAAGCTCCGCCTCCCGGGTTCATGCCATGCTCCTGCCTCAGCCTCCGGAGTAGCTGGGACTACAGGCGCCCGCCACCTCGCCCAACTAATTTTTTGTATTTTTATAGAGACGGGGTTTCACCGTGTTAGCCAGGATGGTCTCGATCTCCGGACCTCGTGATTCGCCTGCCTCAGCCTCCCACAGTATTGGGATTACAGGCGTGAGTCACCGTGCCTGGCCGAGATGCTTTTACTTCTAAGGGAAATTATGGGAACAGAGGATTAGGGAAAATGGTGTGAGCCATTGTAGGATGCAGTCCTTCTGCAGTGTTCTGTGGGAGAAACCCTAAGCAGACAATCAGCATTTATTGTGTCCTCAGTGACTAGTCCATTCTATGCCATGTACAACGGTCTTTACAGAGCTTGCAGTTTGCTGAGGGGAACATCCAAAACGATCTGAAGCCCTGGGCCGAACCAGGCTCTGCAGACGTTGGTGGTGTCCTGGAAGGCTCTTGCTGAGATCTGATGTCTGAAAAGAAATCCTCAGAAACCCGCTTGAGTCTGTCTTGCATTTCACATGAGTGTGTACCGTCTGCTTACTTCTCGGTGAGAGAATATAACTGTCTAGAGTTTTCACATCTGTATTCTCTGGCAGATTCTAAAGATGATGGCATTTGACTGGGCAAAGCCTTGTAACCAGAGTAAGCACCTGAATGTCATTTCCCCAAAGGTTGAGATGGAGGAGGCAATGTAGAACCAGGAAACAAATATAGACTTGTTGGGGGAGATACAGGTCTAAATCCTAGTTTGGCCACTTGCTAGCACTGTAACCTTGGGCAGATGACTTAATCTCTCTGTACTTTGATTTCATCATCTGCAAAATAGGGTTAATATTACCTCCTTCTTGGGGTTACTGTATTAACTAAGAGAGCACATATAAAATATCCATCACAGCCCTTGGCATAAAATAGGTACTCAAAAAATAGTAGCTTTATTATTTTTATTATGGTGATTTCCCATCACAGTAACTCTAACATAAAACAGTTAAGCTGATTTGTATGTACACTTAGATATGCAGTTTGCTCTCGTTATTTAAATACATTTTTATTCCATATTCAGTTTGAAGTATAGTTCATGTCATGAATATTACTTCGTCTTTAAACTGGAAACACTCAGAAAATTATTGTCAGCAATGTATAATAATTGTAATATTTTTGTCTTAGCATTTTAAAAATAACCACTCATCCTTATAAATATCTAAGTATAATATTTCCCTTTCTACTGAAGGGAAAATATTTTTCATTTATTGCAGTTCTACCTCTGAAAATAAACACCACAATGTAAACATACTAGCAAGGCTGTCTAGAGCTTAAAAGTCAGTGAAAATGAATTTATAACTCCAGGGAAAGATAATGAATGCACACTTACAAACCTCTATTTGAGAAGATGTATGAATTAAGGGTAAAGGTGTGAAAAGTAGCCAAAATGGGGCACTGTCTCAAATTCTTGGTAAAAACAATATGTTTAATCATCATCATTCTCATTAACTTTGCCTGGCTTAATGTACCGTACTTTGTCTTTGGCCTTTGTAGAACAAGGCTCCATTCTGCAAAAATATCGAGGACCTTCAAATTCACAGGTGGATTTTCTGCTCAGGGGAGAGCTGCCAATCCGTTGAAAGGTATGTTACAGCTCTAAGAAGCTGCATCCATTTCCTGTAGGATCTCTAGTTTCTGGGTCTGTTTCCGGGGTATCACTTTACCTGTGTGGTTTCCACCCCTTCCTCCATGGCTGGTTTCTGTTTCTGGGGCTTTTTGTCCCTCTGTAATTCCCGTCAACCACTTCTCCTTCTCTGTATTGACATCGGCTCCCTGAACTGCCCTAGTTGTGGTTGTGGTCTTACTACTCTTTATTTTGCCTATCTGCATTCTCCCACTTTGCAGTTCTGTGTAACTGCTGGGCTGCTGGGTTCTTTGTGTCTGTTCCTGGAGGCCACTGAAGTCACATCCTGAGTTGCCTCTCATCTGGGCCTTGGTTTGCTCCATCTTTGGCTGGGCTTCAAGAGATCTCTTCACCTGAAAGGAACTCCTTCAGATGAACTGGTCGCCACATGAATTGATACTTTACTTTGAGCCTTGCTGCAGTCAGGTGAATTCAAGCTACAGAGAAGAGGCGATTCACATTTTTTCTCTCTTGTGTATTATTCCTCCAGCTCAAGAACCTGCCAGGTGATACCTCACGTGAGTGTGTGTGTGTGTGTGTGTGTGTACATAAGATCTATCTTTCTATAGATAGAAAGTGGATTTCTACATATAGTGGGAAGAAAAATTTGTCGTTTTAAATGCTAGTTGCTTTAGGAGAGCACGTTCAAACTACCATGTGAGATCCATTAGTGGGTAATGAAATCAGTGTAACAGGTTTCAGCCAACTAGAATTTTTCCATTAAAAAAAGTAGAATTAAAAAGGAAAATAATCAGGGAGCAGTTTATTTTTATTGTGTTTTACTTTTTTTTTTGAGATAGGGTCTCACTTTGTTACCTAGGCTGGAGTACAGTGATGCAAACACGGCTCACTGCAGCCTTGACCTCCTAGGCTCAAACAATCCTCCCACCTCAGCTTCCTGAGTAGCTGGGACCACAGGTGTGCACCACCACACTCGGCTAAGTTTTGTTGTTTTTTTTTTTTTGTAGAGACTACTTGGTTTTAGGGTCTCACTTTGTTGCCCAGTCTGGAGTGCAGTTGTGTGATCACAGCACACTGCAGCCTTGACCTCCCAGGCCCAAATGATTTTCCCACGTCAGCCTCTTGAGTAGCTGAACTACAGGCATGCACCGCCACACCCAGCTAATTTTTTATTTTTTGTTGAGATGAGATCTCACTATGTTGCCCAGGCTGGTCTTGAACTCCTGGGCTCAAGTGCTCCTCCCACCTCAGCCTCCTGAGTAACTGGGACCACAGGTGTCTGCCACCATACCTAGCTAATTTATTATTATTATTATTATTATTATTATTATATTTGTAGGGACGGGATCTCCCTGTGTTCCCCAGGCTGATCTTGAATTTCTGAGCTCAAGCAATCCTCCTGCCTTGGCCTCCCAAAGTGCCAGGATTACAGGCATGAGCCACCATGCCTGGCCAGAGAGCATTTTAGTAAGGGTAAGAGATCTCTCTCTGTCTCTCTCTCTCAGTCTCTTTCTCATCCATCATGTTTGTATGTGTATATATTGAGTTGCAATGTAAATCTATTTCTTATTGAGGTTCTCAACCAAGAAAGTTTGAAATCCACTACTCTAGTAGAATTAGAGCAGAATTCCATCCAGGAGGAACGTTTTTCTCTTGTTTTAAAAATTCGTATACCTTATTGGGGTGGTTGTATAGAAATGTTGATTTCTCTGCTCACTACACCATTCAGCTCCATGCCAGCTGCTGCTAGGATGCTTAGGGTAGGGCATGCAAACGAGAGAAATCATTTGCATGATAAAGTTTCCACCACTGTTCTGTGGGCAAGAGAGCTCAGGGTTTGGAGGCTCTGCAAATAAACATGAGGAATGTTGGGGAGAGGCTGCTGGAAACTGAAGTTTGGCGGTTCAGATGACAGAAGGATGAAAGGACAAACATACAAACAAAGCTGGTGGCATGGAGATAGAGGAGCAAGGAGAACCCAGATAGTGAGAAATTCTTTAAAAGTTAGGGGGAAAGATGGCCGGGCGTGGTAGCTCATGCCTGTAATCCCAGCACTTTGGGAGGCCGAGGCGGGCGGATCACAAGGTCAGGAGATTGAGACCATCCTGGCTAACACGGTGAAACCCTGTCTCTACTAAAAATACAAAAA